>NC_084483.1:83797945-84102484 GCF_030035675.1 Rhineura floridana | reverse complement strand
AATACGGAAAAGCTCCGCCGGATGGCTGCTTGAGGATACAATGGAGGCAGAGAAGTGGACCTTCTTCGCCGCCCTCACCGCCACATAGTAGGCATGGTCATGACATTTTACTCATGCCTCATTGCCCTTAGCTCACTGGTGTACCAAGGTGCAAGCCAGGCTCCACAATGCCGGAGAGGGAGCTCGGGGGCAACTGTGTCAAGAGCCCGACACACCTCGCTGTTCCACAGCGTGACAAGAGCTTCAACATCCACCCCCTCTATCTCCAGACCACCCTTTCCTCCATCTGGAGCAAAAACCAAGTCGAGGGTGTGCCCTGCCCTATTTGTTGGGCCAGTAACAACTTGAGACAGTCCCATGGTCATTATGGAGGCCATGAAGTCCCGAGCTGGAACACTACAGGCAGCCCCAACATGGACATTGAAATCACCCAGCACTATCGTTCAACACCACAGCCGAGACGGCCTCTGCCAGCTCGGTCAGAGAAGATGCCGTGCAGCAGGATGAATGATAAACCAGCAGCAACCCTAGTTTACTGTCTCCTCGGCCCAACACCAGGTGCAGGCCCTCACAGCCAGCTCCAAGACAGAGTGGTTTCCCGGAGACAGTGATGGAAGTTCTGTAGACCACAGCAACTCCTCCCCCCTCCGTCCCTGCAGCCTGTGAATGTTGACATCTCTCAGTAATCAGAGCATTCTGATACAATAGAAGTAACTGTCTTCAGGTAACAATTTAACCTTTAAGTATTAATGGGAGGAGGAAAGCTGAGAGCCTATAGAACTTAGAGTTGGAAACTCCTTCTTTTTGAGGTTGTATTGCTCTGTTCTTAATTTTGTTTTGTTTCAATTTGTTATGTTTAAAATTGTTTCAATGTCTGGTTTGTACACCATCTTGAGGGCCTTATGGCTGAAAAACAATCCATAAATATTTTAATAAAATAGATAATAAAATTTGGCATGCACAGTGCTATTGTTGGATGATCATGATTATAAACCAGGCACCATGCTGCCATTTCACTTGGAGCATCAATGTTATTTTGTATTTATGTAGTTTAGATTTGATTTACTCATCATGTTTCAAATTCTTGGATTTTTTTTGCAAAAAGATTGTCTACTTTTGCTGTTGTTGTTGTTATGTGCCTCCAAGTCAAGTACGACTTATGACGACCCTATGAATCAGCGACCTCCAAGAGCATCTGTCATGAACCACCCTGTTCAGATCTTGTAAGTTCAGGTCTGTGGCTTCCTTTATGGAATCAGTTCATCTTTTGTTTGGCCTTCCTTTTTTCTACTCCCTTCTGTTTTTCCCAGCATTATTATCTTTTCTAATGAATCATCTCTTCTCATGATGTGTCGAAAGTATGATAACCTCAGTTTCATCATTTTAGCTTCTAGTGATAGTTCTGGTTTAATTTGTTCTAACACCCAATTATTTGTCTTTTTCGCAGTGCATGGTATCCGCAAAGCTCTCCTCCAACACCACATTTCAAATGAGTTGATTTTTCTCTTATCCGCTTTCTTCACTGTCCAACTTTCACATCCATACGTAGAGATTGGAAATACCATGGTCTGAATGATCCTGACTTTAGTTTTCAGTGATACATCTTTACATTTGAGAACCTTTTCTAGTTCTCTCACAGCTGCCCCCCCCAGTCCTATCCCTCTTCTGATTTCTTGACTATCGTCTCCATTTTGGTTAATGACTGTGCTGAGGTATTGATAATCCTTGACAAGTACAAGGTCCTTGTTGTCAACTGTAAAGTTACATAAATCTTCTGTTGTCATTACTTGAGTCTTTTTGACGTTCAGCTGTAGTCCTGCTTTCGTGCTTTCCTCTTTAACTTTCATCAGCATTCGTTTCAAATCATTACTGGTTTCTGCTAGTAGTATGGTATCGTCTGCATATCTTAAATTACTGATAGTTCTCCCTCCAATTTTCACACCTCCTTCATATTGGTCCAATACTGGTTTCCTTATGATACGTTCTGCGTATAGATTACATAAACCCGTCTCACACCCTTTCCGATGGGGAACCAATCGGTTTCTCCATATTCTGTCCTTACAGTAGCCTCTTGTCCAGAGTATATGTTGTACATCAGGACAACCAGATGCTGTGGCACCCCCATTTCTTCTAAAGTATTCCATAGTTTTTCATGATCTACACAGTCAAAGGCTTTGCTGTAATCTATAAAGCACAGGGTGATTTTCTTCTTCTTGCTCCGTTCCATTATCCAATGTATGTTTGCGATATGATCTCTGGTGCCTTTTCCCTTTCTAAATCCAGCTTGGACATTTGGCATTTCTCGCTCCATATATGGTAAGAGCCTTTGTTGTAAAATCTTGAGCATTACTTTACTTGCATGGGATATTAAGGCAATAGTTTGATAATTACTGCATTCCCTGGGATTCCCTTTCTTTGGAATTGGGATTTATATGGAACACTTCCAGTCCGTGGGCCATTGTTTAGTTTTCCATATTTCTTGACAGATTTTTGTCAAAATTTGGACAGATTCAGTCTCAGTAGCTTGTAGCAACTCTATTGGTATGCCATCTATTCCTGGTGATTTGTTTCTTCCAAGTATTTTAAGAGCAGCTTTCACCTCACATTCTAAACTTTCTGGTTCTTCATCATACTGTTCCCCCATGAATGAATCTGTCATCCTGGCATCTTTTTTTATAAAGTTCTTCAGTATATTGCTTCCATCCATCAGTCAGTGTGTTCCCCTGTTGATTATTCAACATCCCTACTCTTGGTTTAAATTTCCCTTTCATTTCTCTAATCTTTTGGAATAGGGCTCTTGTTCTTCCCTTTTTGTTGTCCTTTTCTATTTCTATACAGTTACTATTGTAATAGTTCTCTTTGTCCTTAGATAGTAGTCGCTGTACTTGCATTTAGGGTTCTGACTGTGTTTCTATCTCCTTTTGCTTTTGCTTTCGTTTTCTCTTTAACCATTTTAAGAGTTTCATCAGTCATCCATTGAGGTCTCTCTTTTTAACTAGAGGTATTGTCTTCAGGCATTCTTCCCTGATAACGTCTGTGACTTCTTTCCATAGTTCTTCTAGTTTTCTGTCAACTAAGTTTAAAGCCTCAGATCTGTTCCTTATTTGATCTTTATATTCTTCTGGGATGTTAATTAAATTGTATTTTGGCATTATGATTGCTTTGTTGTTCTTCTTTAGCTTTACTCTGATTTTCAATAGGATCAGTTCATGATCTGTACCACAGTCTGCTCCTGGTCTTGTTTTTGCAGAAAGTATGGAACTTCTCCATCTTCTGCTACCAATTATATAATCAGTTTGATTCCTATATTGACCATTTGGTGATGTCTATGTGTACAGTCGTCTTTTCGGATGCTCAAAAAATGTGTTTGCAAGAAACAATTGATTGGCTTCACAGAATTCAATAAGTCTTTCTCCTGCTTCATTTCTGTCTCCTAAGCCCCATTTCCCCACAATTCCTAATTCTTCTCTGTTCCCTACTTTTGCATTCCAATCCCCCATGATTATCAGCACATCTTGTTTTGGTGTGTGATCAATTTCTTCCTGTACTTCTGCATATAATCTCTCCAATTCCTCTTCTGCATTTGCCGTTGGAGCATAGACTTGGATGATGGTAACGTTGATCGGTTTCCCATTTAATCTCATTGATGTAACTCACTCAGACCTTGTGTTGTAGCTCCTAATTGCTCTTGCTACATCACTTCTCACTATTAAAGCAACCCCATTTCTTCTTAATTTGTCATTTCCTGCATAAAATATTTTGTAGTTGCCTGATTGAAAATGTCCCATTCCCGTCCATTTTAATTTGCTCACACCAAGTATTGTAATGTTGATACGTTCTATTTCTTGCTTGACAATTTCTAACTTTCCCTGGTTCATGCTTCTCACATTCCATGTTCCTATGGTGTGAGTCATATAACTCCGGACTCTCCTTTTGCATCTGTGCGCATCAGCCTCTGGGCTTCCTTTTGGCTTTGACCCAGCTGCTTCATTAGTCACAGCGCTACTCGTACTTGTCCTTTCTTCTTCCCCAGTAGCTCAGTGAGTGCCTTCTGAACTGGGGATCTCATCTTCCAGCACTATCTCGTGTTGCATTTTGGATACTCTGTTCATAGGGTTTTCGTGTTAAGAGGTATTCAGAGGTGGTTTGCCATTGCCTTCCTCTGAGTGTGGATGCATCGTAGTCTGGTGTCTCAGCTTTGACCATTCCGCCTTGGGTGCCCCTGCTAGGAGTGTAGCCTCTTGGTCTAGACTCCTGATGGCATTGCTCTCAGCTTCTTCGACAGTCTCAAACCCCCTCACCACATTAAAGTGTGCATCGTAGAGGGGGCTACTTTTGCTATAGGAATAGAATGCAGTTTGCACCATATCATTTGAATTTTTCTTTGTCTGATAGATATATAAAAAAATGTTACGCAGTCTTAAAAATTAAGTTAAGCAGCCATTTTCAGTGCAACTCTCACAAGCCATATACATTCATGAACTCCACTGAATGTTTTTCTTTTCTAGAAAAAAATACTTAAAGAACTTTGCAGCTAAACCACTGAAATTATGGATTTATCTCTAGCTGAAAAGGGAAATGACTGAGCATTAGAAGTTGAAGTGTGCAAAGCTTTAATAGGGATGCTTGTGTTTGCTTGATTTATTCTCTTAAACAGATGGACAGTAGTAGGAGGTGTAATTCTTTCAGCACAAACTATTAGCCAGTGTTACTGTTTGTGTGGGTGGTGCGAGTCTTATATCAGCACACCATAATAGTATACTTGTTTCAGAGCTAGACTCCCTTCCCCATCAGCATGAATTTTTAAAGAAGAGGTCTGTTTTTGAATTTGTCTGGCATTTAAATCTAGGTTTTGTCACATGAATAACATGGAGAATAATTGGTTTTCCCCCTCAGTCTTTTCATTGTTCTGTAGATCTGGATTTGCTATGGCTGGTTGTACCAGTCTAATTTTATTTACCTTGAGGGTGGAGTGGTTAATAGTACCAAGATGCACAAACTAGAATAGGCAACACCTTAAACTTGGTTTTGTATTTATATTTATCTTTGTGGTTGTGTTTTCTTCAAGCTTTTAAAAAAGAATCTGACTCTGATACATGTGTGTGTAGGCCCAATTTTACTTGGGCTGCATCCAGTTCACTTTTTCCCCCTGGGGGCACTGTCTTCTGCTACATACCCATCAAGAATAATTGCACCATCTGGAAGACTTTTATGTACCTGTGACTTGGGTTGAATATCTCTAGGGAGCTGAATTCAGGTTGAATGTGAATGTGACCCTGGAGCCATGTCAAATGACTGCAGTAGCTTCTAGTTACTAAAGGATGGTCACCCTAGGCTTTATCTGTTTCAAGTCTTGAGAAATTTGCTGTAGTGAAGATAGCATGTGTGTCGCTAATATAATTCTGTTTACTACATTTGATGGGGAAATTACTCCAGCTCTTATTTAGCTGATAATGTGGACAAAGCAACAGTAAATAACTATAATGAATATCAGGAGATACAGATTTTAAAAGTGGATGTTACATTGGTTGTGAATTACTTTTGTCTTTCGATTTTTGCTCTGTAGCCTGTCCACTGACATTTCCCTATCTGGAGTTGCTACTAATTAGCAGCTGTTTTTAGACTGGAGTCCTTCCCAGGTTAATCACATGTTTCTTCCTCCGTATTCTATTGTTAATCCAATCTCTATCATGGCAATGGACTTTATTTAGTTTTTCATTCAACCATGTGAGGATGGCTGTGGAAACTGAACTTGTCTTCTAACTTTATAGTGATGAGCCTCAAGTTTGAATATTGACTTTGTTTGAAATTTAACATACAATTCACTACAGTAGTAGGCAAAAAACCCTTGCTGTTTAAGAACATACCTATAGCCAACAGATATTTCTATCAAACTTTAAAAAGCAGGGAAATTGGGCAGCTATAGTGAATGCACCAGAGGAGCAGGAGACCTGACCTCCTCTCTGAGGTATTGTAGTGCCCTATACATGTGTAAAAATGCAAACACAATTTGGGTTGTTCTTTCATAGTCCAATCCACTTCCTGTGTAGCTTAGAAGAATTTCAAGGAGGGGGCGGGAGGGGGGAAGAAAGGGGGAGTGGAGGGAGAGGAGAATAGGGTAGGTTTGATCATTTGCATGCTTTTTGAGTTCAGTGTGATTTATTCCTGTGCAATCATGCTTAGGATAGGTGAAACTGACTTGGGGGAAGGGAGGAGATTGGGTTGGGTGGGCATTGGGCAGAGGGAAAGCCCCTTTCCAAAAGGAAAACATTGTTAACAGTATCATTGTTTTTCATTGTTTCCCCACCTTTTTATTCTACAGCAGACACCTGTAGTCTCCCACCCAAATTTAAACCAAAAATGTCCCTGGCCACATCTGCACCAGACATTTATTCCACTTTAAATGGTCATGGCTTCTCCCAAAGAATCCTGAAAAGTGTCATTTGCGAAGGGTGCTGAGAGTTGCTGGGAGACACCCTATTCCCTTCACATAACTATAATCTCCAAAAGTGGGACTGGCTATTAAACTACTCTGGCCACTAGAGCTCTGTCAGGGGAATAGGAGTCTCCTAACAACTTTCATTACCCTTCACAAATTACATTTCCCAGAATTCTTTGAAGGAAGCCATGATAGTTTAAAGTGGAAAAATGTTGGTGTGGGTGTGGCCCCCTGATTAGCCAAGCCAAACAGCTATAAGTCTGGCTTTTAGAACACTGACGGTTCTTACTGAGCATGCCTGCGCTATCATAGACTCCAATGTTAAATTTCTTAAATTAATTAAAAAACAGCCATGCATTTTTTAAAATTTTAAACTACAGAAGATGAAGGTCAGTGTATGGGGCAAGGTCAGTAATAGTAATACAGGTAGTGTCATGGCCCCGTCAGAGAACTCATCAGACGAGGATGACTCGGGAGTAACAGCAGCAGACCCAGAAGCAGCAGACCCAGAAGGAGAAACGGAGGAAACTCCTGAGAACCCAGCTCCTTCTCCCCCTCAGCTGCAGAGCACCCCAGACACAGCTGAAGCCCTTCAGCCAGACGCAGACAGTGAACAGGATACTCCCTCCTCACCTGCAGAACGTAGACAGCAGAAGGTCAGGCAGAAGAGGGGCAGGCCTGTCCACTTAAGGCCAAAACGGTGAGGGCTCACACCTGCTGACAAACCTGCTCCTTAAAAGTCAAACCTTGGCTTCAGCTTGTTGCTGACTACAACGTCAGGTGTGGCTTCGTGTGTTTCTAGTTTCCCTGAATCTTACCTTGGACTGACCCCTTGGCAATTGAACCCGGACCTCTACTGACCTCGCTTCTGGACTTCTGGCTTGGCACGTAAGCTTGCCCTTATCATGCTTCATCCTCGTTAGCCTGGCAGATTTACGACCAGACTGCCAGCTAAGGACTTTCCCGCCCTGATAACTACCAAGGAATTTCCAGCCCCCACCGGCACTGCTGTCTTAGTGCAGAGCTGACAGGTAGTTTGTGAACATGGTTGATTTTTAATTAATTTCAACAAATTATGATACCACTGACAGAAAAAAGTCAAACAGGGGTCTGGATTTATTTATTTTTTACACTTTGAACTGTAGATTCTCTCTGAGTGCTTTGTGTATCACCATGAAAACTTAGAGGGTTGTTAAGCAAGCGTTTCTGAGTTCAGGAGTATAAGTTTTGTAAGGTTTTGTTTTGAAATGAACTTATGGGAAGCATCAAAATAGCATGGGGGTATTTTCAATTTAACATGGAGGAATGTGAAAAATCTATGCTGGCTATAGTATACAGCCACTGTCATGATGGCTGTATCATTTGCATAATCTCTATGCTTAACCAGAAGATACATTATGCCATAGCATATTGATTGATTTAATCTATTTCGACCTTCTCTATATGCTGTATGTATTGATACATCTCTCTGAATACCACTGCGGGACTGCAGCTCCCATCATTCCTGAATGGTGGCTGGGGTTGATGGGAGTTGTAGTCCAAAATATCTTCAGGATACCAAATTGGGGAAGGCTAGTGTATAAATGATCCAAAGATTAAAGTGGTATAGATGCTTTGGCCTGGTTCAGATTATTGCTTGCATTGGGAGCAAGCCACGGTGAGCCTTGGACTCTCATGCTCTCCCTTCCCTTGTGCTCCACATGTGAAATGGTGGGTCAGGGAGAGAGAGAGAGAAAGAGAGCTCTTCAACTTTTACTTAAGAATAATCACAGTTATGTTAATATGATATTGGGAACTGAGACTTGTTCTAACAAAAATTAAACCAGGATCAAACTGAGATTTTTGGTCCTGTTGTGTTAACCACATGTCTTTGAGTCTGTATGTAATGTGGAGCTATGCTTTTGTTCTAAAGAAGCAGTGGGTAATTCTAGAATCTAGAATGAAAGCAGAAGTACATTCTCTCACACATAGGATGAAGCAGCACACAAGCCCAAGATTCACTGTGGCTTATTCCCAAGACCTATTGGCTCTCAAACTTTTTTTCCCCATGGACCACCTGAAAATTGCTCAGCTTCTTGGCCAAGACCACCTAATGATTTTTCTGCCTGTTGTAGCAATTGTAATGCACTGTGCTGAATGCTATATTGTTTCAATTGTATTTTTACATACATGCCACAGACCACCTGAATGAAGGTCATGGACCACTGGCGCTCCATGGACCACAGTTTGGGAACCCATGATCTAAACTGTTATTCAGGGAGCTATCTGAACTGGGTTTGTATATTCTGAAAAATAATGTGGGAAAAAATTAAAATATTGTTCTGATCTGACTTATTTTTGGTTTTTTCTCTTTGGCAGAGGTTTTGTGTATGATAGCAGGGACAACCTGCAGATTAGAGGTCTGGTGGTTTTACTTCTGTCTAAAGCAGCTGGGCCCAGCATAACAGCAGAGACTTCCCTCCAGAATGATATGATCAGTGGAATATATTCTAGGTAAGAATTTTTCTAATGCGAGAGAAAATGCAGAGTTGTATCTCTTTTTCTATGGAGCTTATGTCAGTATTTATCTTTTTCAAAGTATGCAAATACCATTGAATGAATTCAGAAATATAGTATTCCCCCCTCCGATGTTTCATTTTTAAAAATTTGTACAGTATTTTTTTTTGCATACGGTGATCTCTACAATCCTTTCCTTTATACCTATTTGCATCAATTCCATTAGATCCTTATATAGGAATTTCACAAATAGGATGCTTATACTGAGAAAAAGCATCTGTCCCACAGCAGAGGGATTTTAGTTCTGTAAAGATAATTCTATATGTAGAAAATGCACTTGTCTTTTTCCATCCAGTCACAAGTATTGCATGTATCAGTTTGTAGTCTGTTTTCATAATTGAAGGTATACTCCTAGTGCACTCTTTATGTAGCGTATGAGCTTGTTTTCTACATAAGCAAAAAGTTCACATAAGATGAAGAAAACAACTACAAGAAACTCTAAGCTTTGAACCCAGCTGTGCTGGGCATAAGTCCAACACAAATTCTCCCTCTCTCTCCCAGAACTACACTGTTTTTAAATGTGAGCTTCCAAAGACATGGACTTGAAGTAGTGGGCTGAGTTCATTCTTGCAATATCTACCCTTTTACAAATTAAAAAAATAGAATTCTCCAGTATATGTCTCATTTACAAAGTGAGACTGCCTACTAGGGATCTCTTTAACAGTTTTGAAATATAACTAAGCATAAGCAGTGCCTTGCTGGATTATTTCAAGGTCCAGCTTGCCCAGATTACTTTGGAAGAATTACCCAAACCTGCAGACACTTATGCTGCAATCCAGTACACACTTACCTGGGAATAAGTCCCATTGAACCCAGTGGAGCTTACTTCTGTGTAGACATGTATTGGATTGCAGCCTAAGCGGTTACCATGAACTGGCTAGTAACCTATTGGTGGACTACAGGTTTACTTTGTGTCTTACCAGTCTACTGTGTGATATAGCAGGATCCAAAATAGTTCCTTACATTCAGAAGTTCTTCACTGTGTGTCCCTTGGGAGTAAGGGTGGGGAGAAGAGAAGTAATAACCTGTTCCTGCATCAAAGGTAGTAATGCAGTACAGTTGAATTGATGTCTTAAATATCATTACAGCGAAATCATGATGGCTGTGATCTAGACATTCATAGGAAACTGAGTACTCAGCTGGGATTTGTACTTTTTCTTCTTGTGTAATATTTTTGAACTTCAACGCAAGTGAGGTTTAGGACTTCCTTGACCTGCAGCAGTAGAACCCTTTGTATCTTCTCTCTGTTTTGAATCCAAGGTGGCACTTCAGTTAAACATGCTCTAATCCAACTGTTTCTGCTTGGGCCTTTTGGAGTGCTGCTGCAACATAGCTGCCTGACTACAACCATAGCCACTTCTCAGATAATTAGCTGTTATCATAATCTTTTGTTGGGATCAGAAAGGGAATGAAATCAACCCCTCTGTTCCCTCCTGCGATTCCCCAAACAAATGATGGAGGTGATCATCAATGTTGTGATCAGGGCTACATGGTTGCTGTATCAGGCTTTTTAATGTCTGGAACCACATACACAGCAACCATTTGTGCATACAATTAGGGAAATGCAAATGAAACCTATGTCCATGTGCAAATGCCTGTAGCTGGGTCAAAGTGAGTGTTTTCCCATTACCTTTCTTTTCTATTCCTGGACAGTATGAATATTTTAGTATTAGAACATTTGCTTACTGGTGTGTTCTCCTCTCTTTCCTATATGAGACAAGGCAAAAATGATCTAGCAACCTCCAGGTGGGAGACAGCCTGGGAACCTGATGTAGTCTTGCATTGAAAAAGTGTGGGATGTAAATGTAGTAATTTTTAAAAAAAAGAACTAAGGGGCCATGCACATGATGAAATGATGACAGTATTTAGACTTGGGGCATTAATCACACTAACTGCAATGTTTAACCTGTTGGTTGTGGACATTACTTGTCCTTTTTCAAAGACCATTTTGAATATGTGTATATGTTTAACAATGTATAGCATAGTAACTTCTGATGACTCCACAAATGGTAAATTAAACTTTTAATTGATAATTGCCTGTAAACGAGCCAAAGAACAATATTTCTCATCAGTTTATTGTTTTCTGTGATCTTACAATAAAATACAACAGTGGTTTGGGAGACATCTTGAATGTTAATATTAATCAGATGTACATGCTTAGGATATTTTGAACATTTTCATGGTGTGGCAAAAAGTATTCTTACTTATTTGTGGCACTTCTCATGCTTTGTAAAGCCCCTTGCCACTGTCGATATGCACCCCCCAGAAATAACTTTTCCCTAAAGGAATGAATGCAGCCCTTTACTCAAAAAAATGTTCCCCATCCCTGTTCATTATATATGTACGTCAGCAGATAATATAGTGCCATAACTGCAGCTTTTTTTTAAGTGTTTTTTTTAAATTCAGAATTATAGCAGTACAATAAAGAGAGTGAAAATAAATACAAGAAAAATGATAACTATTATGTGTGTGTAAATGAAAAACTGAAAAAACCTACCAGCTACATTGATAATAAATCTGTCAGTTGTAGAAGTATGTATATTTCATTTATGAATTGCTTCCCATGATGCATCCCTAAGCAATTTTTCAATATCACATATATACAGTACCTTGCAAAAGTAATCAGACCCCTGACCAATGTTCTCATATTACTGAATTAGGAATGGTACATTGTAATTTTGTTCTGTATGGTATTTTATTATTTATTTATTTATTTATTATTTCATTATACTTGTATACCGCCCCATAGCCGAAGCTCTCTGGGCAGTTTACAGTAACTAAAAACATTAAAACAAATACAATTTAAAACAGATCTTATAAAAACAATTAAAAACAGTTAAAAAATTTAAACAGTATAAAACACATGCTAAAATGCCTGGGAGAAGAGGAAAGTCTTGACCTGGTGATGAAAAGATAACAGTGTTGGCACCAGGCGCACCTCGTCAGAAAATTCATTCCATAATTTGGGGGCCACCACTGAGAAGGCCCTCTCCCTTGTTGCCATCCTCCAAGCTTCCCTCAGAGTAGGCACCTGGAGGAGGGCCTTTGATCTTGAACGTAGTGTACGGGTGGGTTTGTATTGGAAGAGGCATTCCATCAGGTATTGTGGTCCCAAGCCGTGTAAGGCTTTATAGGTCAAAACCAGCACCTTGAATTGAGCTTGGAAACATACAGGCAGCCAGTGCAAGCGGGCCAGAATCGGTTTTATATGTTAGGACTGTCTGGTCCCTGTTACCAATCTGGCTGCTGCATTTTGCACAAACTGCAGTTTCTGAACCATCTCAAAGGCAGCCCCACGTAGACTGCATTGCAGTAATCTGGAGGTTACCAGAGCATGGACAACTGAAGCCAGGTTATCTCTGTCCAGATAGGGACGTAGTTGGGCCACCAACAGCAGTTGGTAGAAGGCACTCCGTGCCACCGAGGCTACCTGAGCCTCAAGTGACAGAGATGATTGTAGGAGAACCCCCAAGCTACGAACCTGCTGTTTCAGGGGGAGTGCAACCCCATCCAGGACAGGTTGGACATCCACCATCTGGTCAGAAGAACCACCCATTAGCAGCATCTCAGTCTTGTCTGGATTGGGCCTCAGTTTATTAGCCCTCATCCAGTCCATTGTCGCAGTCAGGCACCTGTTCAGCACATTGACAGCCTCACCTGAAGAAGATGAAAAGGAGAAATAGAGCTGTGTGTCATCAGCATACTGATGGCAGCACACTCCAAAGCTCTGGATGACCGCACCCAACGGTTTCATTTAGATGTTGAACAGCATGGGGGACAGAACTGACCCCTGAGGAACCCCATACTGGAGAGTCCAGAGTGCCGAGCAATGTTCCCCAAACACCACCTTCTGGAGGCGACCTGCCAAGTAGGAGCGGAACCACTGCAATGCAGTACCTCCCACTCCCAACTCAGCCAGTCTCCCCAGAAGGATACCATGGTCGATAGTATCGAAAGCCGCTGAGAGATCAAGGAGAATCAGCAGAGTCACACTCCCCCTGTCTCTCTCATGACAAAGATCATCACTTTGCCGCCCAGCGGAGCTCTTCAGAATTTTCCAGGAGCTATTACAGTCTGGCCCCATGGACAAGGTAGAACCATCTGAGACCCGCTGTAATGAATTTACTAGGCACTTCCAGGATAAAATCTTTAGCATCAGCCAGGACTTAGACTCTGCCAAGAAGAATGGGCCAAAATCTCTGTGTGTGCAAGCTGGTACATAGCTACCCCAGAAGACTTAAAGCTGTTATTGCAGCAAAAGGTGACTCTACAAAATATTAATGTGTGGGGGTTGAATATTTATGCAAGCAACATGTTTCAGTTTTTTGTTTCTTACAAACATTTCCTAACATTTCCTGAAAGAGCAGGTCCATAGTCTGGGGGTGCTCCTGGATCCATCTTTGTTGCTAGAGGCCCAGGTGACCTCCGTGGCTAGGTGACCTCAGTGGCCTTTTACCAGCTTAGGTTTGTAAGACAGCTGCGGCTGTTTCTGGACTGGGATAGCCTGACCACTGTTGGCCACGTACTGGTAATCTCCAGGCTGGTTTACTGTAATGTGCTCTATGTGGGGCTGCCCTTGAGGTTGGTCCGGAATCTGCAACTGGTGCAAACTGTGGTGGTGAGACTGCTCACTGGGGCTGTCCCGTCCAGCGCCGGAACCAAGAGACTGAGACACGGTTGCAATTAAATCTTGTTTTATTAAAGTAATGGATACATCAAAGGCATTGCCCTTCATAAGAAACACTTATACAGGCTCACTAGAATCCCTAGCTACACTCTACACCTGCTCTACGACGTGTGAAGAAAGTTGACTCAGCAACCCCCCCCGTGCACTGTCACCTTAAGTAGGGAACGTTTTCGAGCGTAATCTCTGACTCCTTCACAAGTCCTGTCTCTGCCCTGTCTGCTTCTTACAGCAGCGGGCGCAAGGCGACGGGGGGCTGGTCTCCAATGGTTCATCGGAAGACACCTGCTCCAGAGTAGGCTTGAGGTCAGGAGGCTGTGTCACGCTGTTGGCATCCTAAGAACTGCTTGACTGGGGAGGAGTTGGCAGAGTCTCCTGAACTTCCCCCAACGGCTCCTCTGCGACAACTGGGGGCGGCGTGGTCTCTGCTTCTGAGATCACACTATCAGTGGGAATTGGCCCAAGTTCAGGCTCGCTTCCCCTCCCAAGGTCCTGCTCAGACTCAATAATTGCTGGTTCTTCCACACCCTCAGACAGCTGAGGCGCCTTTAACTCATGCCTCCCCCCTTCCTGCCCCTGAAGGGAGAGCCGAGGCTCAACAGGGGCAGGGTATCGCCAACATATCACCCCACTGCTGAAAGAATTGCACTGGCTCCCCACTTGCTACCGGGCCAAGTTCAAGGTTCTAGTTTTGGTGTACAAAGCCCTATAAAGCTTGGTACCAGGGTACCTGAAAGACTGTTTTATCCCTTATATACCCAGTTGATCACTGCGTTCTGCAGGTGAGGGCCTCCTGCAGATACCATCTTATCAGGAGGGCCGTTCTGCGCAACATAGGAAATGGACCTTTAGTGTGGAGGCACCTACCCTGTGGAATTCCCTCCCCTTAAATATTAGACAGGTGCCATCTCTGTTATCTTTTTGGCACCTATTGAAGACCTTCCTCTTTCAGCAAGCCTTTTGAGACCTTATCCCAGTTTGTGTCTGTTTATGTTGTTAAACCTTTTTATTAAACAATATGTTTTAAACCTTTTTTAAAAAAAGACGTCTTGAAAGCTTTTTAAAAAAAATGTTTTTAACGTTGTTTGTTTTAATGTATTTTAAAGACTGTTTTTATTAAGTTTGAGTGCTTTTAGTGCTTTTGTTTGCTGTCCTGGGCTCCTGCTGGGAGGAAGGACTGGATATAAATCAAATAATAAATAAATAGATAAATAAACATAAAACCAATGTCACCTTACAATAATTGATTTTGAGTTTCAGTGTTTCAAATCATACAGAACGAAATTACAATGTACCATTTGTAATTCAGTAATATGAGAGCATTGGTCAGGGGTCTGATTACTTTTGCAAGGCACCATATATAAATAGTTAAAAACAATTGCTCATATAAAAACAATTATAAATATAAAAAACAGTGTAAAACAGCACATACGTAAAATCAGTTCGAATCCAAGAGAGATACCAACTGGGCTAACGATATATAGAATGAGAAAGATGGCGGCGTAGGTGGAGGAGCCTATTTTTGGAGCTCCTGCTGCTTGCCTTTTTTTAATATCTTTTAACATCTTTTGAACACCATCTACGCTTATTTGGGAGTGCGTGGAGAGTAACTGAATGTGTGAAAGATTTTGGTGCCACCCATTTCCCCCCCCGAGAATTGTGGATGCCGAGGACGGCTGGGCTCGAAGTAGGAGAGGTAAAATCAAAGCCGGGGCTGAGCAAGGCCTCCTACCTTCCCAACTGGTGTCGGGCCGTGGCGCCGCGGTAAAATCGAAGCCAGGGCTGAGCAAGGCCTCCTACCTTCCCAGCTGGTGTCGGGCCGCGGCGCGGTGCTCCCTGTTGCTGCCGTCGAAGTAGGAGGGGTAAAAATTGAAGCCGGGGCTGAGCAAGGCCTCCTACCTTTCCAGCTGGTGTCGAGCCGCGGCGCGGCGCTTCCTGTTGCTGCCGGCGGTTTCGGCCGCGGCTTGTGGGCTCTGCTTGTGGTTGCATGCCTTTGCCCTGTCTCCTGCCGCTTGCATCGTTGTGCTCTTTGTTGCCGCTGTTGTGGCGCTTCCTGCTGTCGTCGCTCGTGCTGTGCCTTTGTCGCTTCCCGCTGTCGTCGCTGTCTTCGCTGCCGCAGCTGCTGTATCCACGCTGTCCTTGTTGCTGGGCTTTGTTTTCTGCTTGTGTGGCTTTGGTCGTCCTGCTGCTGTGGGGACTGTGGCCGGGCGTTGCTGGGCGGCGGCTTTGGTTTTCCATTGGGGCGTAGCTGTGCCCTTCATCGCTGCTGCTGTCGCTGCGCTCATTCCTATTGTCACTTGCGCTCCATCATTCCCGTGACTGGCTGGCGTTCTTTGCTGCTGGTGTGGTTCCATCTCTACCTTTGTGGCTTGCGCTTGCCTTAGTGGTCCTTCGCCTTTCGTTGTACTGTCATCTGGACCTTTTGCAGGCGGTGCTTTGCCCGGGAAGAAGAACGGTTTGAGAGCTGCGTTGGTGCGCAGGGAGTACGGGACTGTGGTTGTCGTGTAGACCTGAATTGGATGAGTGGATGCTGGTATGACTGTATGTTGTGAGTGTGTGTGTATTTTTATTTTATTTTTATTTTATTTTACTATGTGCCTGGGTGGGAGGATAGGGTATTGGGAGGGGGGACCAGAGGGGCCCCCCGTTAGCGTAGTGACGGGTAATGGGAGGTATGGCATTGTGAGGAGGACATGCCAGTTGAGGGGAACTCGGCCCAGACAATTGGTGGCTGTACCGTGTTCCGGTCCTCCCCACAGCCACAGGATTGCTGGTAGTTCTATCAGCCAACTCTCGGATCTCCAGTTGCTGCTTCTTAATGCCAGATCGATAAATAATAAAGCTTCCCTCATCCATGATTTAATTGTGGATGAGGCAGCCGATCTGGCGTTTATTACCGAGACCTGGGTGAGCGATCTGGGAGGCATCAATCTCTCCCAGCTGTGCCCACCTGAGTACTCGGTTCAGCATCTGGGTAGATCCAAGGGTCGGGGAGGGGGAATTGCTGTGGTCTATAGAAGTTCCATCCCTCTTGTTAGGCACCCTATCCAGGTAGCTAATGGTCTGGAGTGTCTTCATATTACATTGGGCCAGCGAGACAGACTGGGAATACTGTTGGTGTACCGTCCACCCTGCTGCCCAACAGCCTCCCTAACTGAGCTGACGGAAGTGGTCTCGAGTCTGGTGTTGCGATCCCCCAAATTTTTGGTATTGGGGGATCTCAACATTCATGCCGAGACCACTTTGTCTGGGGCGGCTCAGGACTTCATGGCCTCCATGACAGCCATGGGGCTGTCTCAATTTGTTACTGGCCCTACGCATATTTCGGGACACACTCTAGACTTAATTTTTGCTACTGGAACAGGGGATGGTGATCTGGGAGTAAGGGATTTTACATCTATTCCTCTGTCATGGTCAGATCATCGCCTATTGAGATGTAGGCTCACAATGTTTTCTCCCCTCTGCAAGGGTGGAGGACCAATTAAGATGGTCCGTCCCCGGAGACTAATGAATCCTGAAGGCTTTCAGAAGGCTCTGGGGAGTTTTCCGGCTGATAAAACTGACGCTCCTGTCGAAACCCTGGTCAATTTGTGGAATACGGAAATGTCCCGGGCAGTTGACATGATCGCCCTGGTGCGCCCTCTCCTCTGCAGAGCTCAAGTGGCTCCGTGGTTCACCCCGGAGCTAAGAGTGATGAAGCAAGAAAGGAGAAGGCTTGAGTGCAAATGGAGACGAACTCCCGACGGCTGTGGTCTTGCACTTGTGAAGGTCTCTACCAAGCTCTATGTGAAGGCGGTGAGGGCAGCGAAGAAGCAGTACTTTGCTGCCTCCATTCAGTCATCTTCTAACCGCCCAGCGGAACTTTATAAAGTTGTTCGGGGACTTTTACACTCTGGACCTCAGAACGCAATAATACCATCAATAGCCCGCTGTAATGAGTTTGCGAGACACTTCCAAGATAAGATCACGAATATCCGCCGGGACCTTGACTCCAATATTGTAGCAGTTGAGCCTAATGAGGTGTCCGGAGCACAGACTTGTCCTGTTTTATTGGATGAGTTTCAGTGGGTACAGCTCGAGGATGTGGACAAGGTGCTTGGACAGGTGCGAGCGACCACTTCTGCTCTGGATCCTTGCCCCTCGTGGCTAATAAAAGCTAGCAGGAACGGAACAGCCAGATGGGCCAAGGAGGTGATCAATGCCTCCCTACGAGAGGGAGTGGTACCACCCTGCCTGAAACAGGCAGTGGTGAGACCGCTCCTAAAGAAACCCTCCTTGGACCCTGAAAATTTTGACAACTATAGACCGGTAGCAAATGTTCCGTTCTTGGGCAAGGTCTTAGAGCGTGTGGTCGCTCGCCAGCTCCAGGCTCTCTTGGATGAAACTGATTATCTGGATCCATGTCAATCAGGCTTTCGGCCGGGGTTTGGTACAGAAACAGCCTTGGTCGCCCTGTATGATGACCTCTGTCGGGAGAAAGACAGAGGGAGTGTAACTCTGTTGGTTCTCCTTGATCTCTCAGCGGCTTTTGATACCATCGACCATGGTATCCTTCTGGGACGTCTTGCGGACTTAGGAGTTGGAGGCACTGCTTGGCAGTGGCTGTGCTCCTACCTCGAGAATCGTCTCCAGAAGTTGATGCTTGGGGAGCATTACTCGAACCCCTGGATACTCCAATATGGGGTCCCACAGGGTTCAGTTCTGTCCCCCATGCTCTTTAATATCTATATGAAGCCACTGGGTGAGGTCATTAGGAGATTTGGAGTGCGTTTCCAGCAATATGCTGATGATACGCAGCTCTACTTCTCCTTTTCATCTTCCTCAGGTGAGGCTGTTAATGTACTAAACCGCTGCCTGGCCGCGATAATGGACTGGATGAGAGCTAACAAACTGAGACTCAATCCTGACAAGACTGAGATGCTGTTGGTGGGGGGGCTCTCTGCCCAGATGGATGATGTCCGACCTGCCCTAGATGGGGTTACACTCCCCCTAAAGGAGCAGGTCCATAGTTTGGGGGTCTTATTAGATCCACTCCTGTCACTGGAGGCTCAAGTAGCCTCGGTGGCACGGAATGCGTTCTACCAGCTTCGGCTGGTAGCCCAGCTACGACCCTATCTGGAGAGGGAGAATCTCGCCACAGTTATCCATGCTCTGGTAACCTCTAGATTGGACTACTGTAATGCACTCTACGTAGGGTTACCTCTGAAGACGGTTCGGAAACTTCAGCTGGTGCAGAATTAGTCCTTACTGGGACTAAAAAATTTGATCATATAACACCTGTTCTGGCCCAGCTGCACTGGCTACCAATATGTTTCCAGGCCAGATTCAAAGTGTTGGTTCTTACCTATAAAGCCCTTAACGGCATCGGACCACAATACCTGGCGGAACGCCTCTCCCGCTATGTACCTACCCGGTCACTGCGCTCGACGTCGAAGGCCCTTCTCCGTGTCCCAACACATAAGGAGGCACGGAGAATGACAACTAGAGCTAGGGCCTTCTCGGTGGTGGCCCCCGAACTATGGAACGCCCTCCCTGACGAGATACGCCTGGCGCCTTCTCTGTTATCTTTTCGGTGCCAGGTAAAGGCCTACCTCTTTGCCCAGGCATTTTAAAAATTTTAAAAATTTTAAAATTAAATTTAAATTTGGAATTTTAATTATGTTTTATTGTGTACTGTATTGTATTTACATCCGCTTGTATTTTAATCTGTTTTATTATGCTGTTCACCGCCCTGGGAGCTTATTGCTATAGGGCGGTCTAGAAATGTAATAAAATAAATAAAAATAAATATCCGGAAGCTTTGGAAAGAGGAACACCTTTAGCAGGTGCTGAAAAGACAAAGAGAAGGCGCCTGTCTGATATGCAGTGGGAGGGATTTCCAAAGGGTAGGTATTATCATACTAAAGGCCCAATTCAGGCATTGTGTAGAACTGACCTCCTGTTGCGGTGGTATCTGCAGGATGCCCTCTCCTGCAGAATACAGAGAATGGTTGGGTATGTATGGGATGAGGCAATATTTAGGCATCAGGGTCCCAAGTTATACAGAGCTCTATACACCAACATCAGCACCTTGTACTTAACCCAGTAGCTAATTGGCTGGCAGTGCAATTTTTTCAGCAGTGGCATAATATGGCAATATTTCACCACAGTGAGCAGTCGAACCATTTTGCACTAGCTGCATCTTCTAGGTGAGCTTCAAGGGCAGCCCCACACAGCATGATTTGCAGTAATCCAATCTGGAAGTTACCAGTGCATGGACAGCAGTGGACGGGCTATCCCAATCCAGAAACAACCATATCTGTTTTACCAGCTGAGGCTGATAAAAGACATTGGTGTCAACAGGGCTTCTAGCAACAGAGACTGGTCCAGAAGCACCCACAGACCATGACCTGCTCCTTCAGGTGCCATACAACCCCATGCAAAGCAGGCAATTGTCCAATTATCTGCCCACCCGCAGTACCTCTGTATTGCCAGGATTCAGGGCCAGTTTATTTGCCTTCATCCAGCCTTACCACCAAGTCTAGGCACCTGTCCAGGGCTTGCATGGCCTCTCCCGATTCAGATGTTAAAGAGAAACAAAGCCAGATTTCATCAGCATATTGATACCTTGCCCCATATCTCTTAATGACCAGTTCCAACAGCTTCATGGTAGATGTTGGGGACATGATGATACCCTGTGGCACTCCACATCACAACTGCCAGGAGGCAGAGGAATAATCTTACCCAATGCTATTCTCTGAAACTGACCCTGGAGATAGGACCAGAACCCCGTAAAACATTGCCTCCAATATTCATCTCATGGAGTTGGTTCAGGAAGATAGCATGGTCAACTGAAACTGATCCCATGGCATTACAGCAGAACCTCACGGGACACCTCATTGGAGAATGAAATTAATGTGGGTGCTATGGAGGCAAGCAAATTTATTATTAAAGTGCCTTGCAAACAAGTCATAGCAGGCTTCAGAAGGGTCTAAACTCCGTTGCCTGGAGTAGATGTTAACAATGCAGAAAAGCTCAGCTAGACAGCTACTTGAGGATGCAATGGAAGCAGAGAAGTGGGCCTTCTTTGCCACTCTCACTGCCACACAGTAGTCACAATTATGTGTTCTCATGTTTGTTGGATTCACAGTGCATCTTTCACCACTTGCACTCTAGCTAACGTCTAACCTGTTACATTGCCCATAAGTCTCTGGTATACCAAGGTGCAGAATGGGCTCCACAATGCTGGAGAGGATGCTTGGGGGTGACCATGTCAAGAGCCCAATGTGTCCCACCATGTATGTAATTATAATGTTCCAAACAATATGTATGGTTCAACATTATCTTACTGCACCAGTACATAATACAGAGTCTTATTTTCAGTGGAGGAATTGAGTTGCCTTTCTTTCCTTACTCTAAGATAGTTAGCTTAATCATTTGGATCACTTCCCATACCCTTGATATTCATTTTCCCAATATTAATGCATTGATTTCTCCCCCAATTGTAACTAATTGTCATATGGGCATATGACCATTTCCCTGTCCACTACTAGGACTAAATCTTTAGCATAACCAAAAAGCACGACTAATGAATCTGCTGGTTAAGTTGTATCCATAGCTGCAGCTCTTTTACTGTCTCACATAGAAATCGTTGACTCCCATTACAGAAAAATGTTGATTCGGGATATGGGAGAAATTAATGATGTGTTATACAAGAACAATGGATAGTGTGGCCTCTGCTAACTATAGTCTGGGGTGTGGATAACGTATGCATAAATCTTCTCAAAATGATGATCAGGGCTTTTTGTGGCAGTATTCAATGGTAGAGAGTACTGGCACCTTCTTCTTTTTTGCTGCCCATCCTGGCACCCATGGCACTTTTATCAAGATATGAGTACCGGCACCTCATTTTTAACAAAAAAGCACTGATGAGTGTATTGGCAGTGGTAGTATTCAAGCAGCAGTTCTTGTCTGTTTTGTAGGATGAAGAAAATGGCTTCACCTAAAGATTTATTCTTTTGAAGGCTACCACATCTTTGTAAGATTACTACTCATTTTCTAAACACAGTAATACTGCTTACCTGCTGAGCTACTGAGTTAACTATATATTTTCATTGACCATTACTTTTCCAGGGCATTTTTAAGAAAAAGCACAGATCGTATCAGTTCACAAATATTTCCTGCTTCAGAAAGTTTAAAAGAAGCTACATCCTTAAGCACTCATATGAAATACAATGTTGATCAGTTTTCCAAACCTGGGAACCTTAATCAAATAAGTATCACTGAAAATTACCAAAATAACAAGTGTGGAAAACTCAGGAATGATTCAAATGTAACAGTTGACAATGATCTGTCATGTAAGGGTCATAGTTCAGAGCAGCTGCATGTAATTTTTATCTGAAATGATTTTTTTAAATGAAAAGCAGCAACAGACAGATGTCAACTTGAGTGAAGGAAGTGAATCCTTTCTCCTCAGGCATTTTTTTCTGCTCAAAATATGCCCCAAGATGCTTAAAAAAAATTAAAATCAAAGACACAGTATATGTTGGGGAAATGAAGATACAAAGAACTGTGTACATGTTTAGTTTTGCCCTGTGTGCTTAGCATGCAGAAGATCTCAGGCTGAGTTTCTAGTGCAAATCTCACAAGCAAGGTGTTGTATGTTGGTGGTAGTTTACCCCAAAAGCAGCCTAGCCACTGTGTACTTCTCTAGGTGCTGCTTCTAGAACAACCTTAAGCATAACCCCACATAAAGTACATTTCAGTAATCCAACCTTGAGATTACCAATGTATGGGCAACTATCTTGATCCAGGAAGGGCTGTAGTTGTTTTACCAGCTAAAGCTGGTAAAAGGGACTCCTAGTCACCAAGGACACATACATCTCCAGTGACAGAACTGGATCTAGGAGCACCCCCAGATTGCACACTTGCTCCTTCAAGGAGCATATTGATTTCCCAGAGACTCCATCATGCTTCCCCCTTATTTTTGACAAAAATAAATATTAAGGTAAGCCCCAAATTGTCAGAGAATGCTCACTGTTAAAAGCCCATGGGGTCCACCCTGCTACTAGGTTCATTTCTGTGACCAACACCCCTAAAGCAGGCAGAATCCATGGTGTAGCTGTCCTTAATGACAGTTTACTGGAGCATCAGTGGCACCTGTGAAGAGAATTGGTGCAGAGCACCATACTCTTGTTTGCCAACCCAACTGACTGGAGAGAATACCCCAAGAAGCCAACTGGGCTCCCTCCCTAATGGTGTTTCTGTGACTTCTGAAAACCATCTTGTTCTGGAAAGCCTTTGGGAGGGAGCGAAGGTATGGCTGGAAACTGATTTTATTTTTCCCCCGTTGTAGTTTAGTCCCCTTTTTATATCACTCTTTAGTCCCCTTTTTATATCATTCCCCTTGAATTGTTAACTGTACTAATGTGTTTTTATCTAGTTTAATGTTGTTTGTGTTTTTATATACTGTGTATGATGGCATTGTGAGCTGTCCTGAGTGCCCCACTGTAGAGAAGAAGAGCAGGATAGAAATATTTTAAATAAATAAATAAAAACTGGAGGACTGAGGAGGGTGAGGAGCTGGAGGAAAGGAATACTAGAAGAGGCAGATCAAGGCTCAGTGGGAGAGCAACATACAGTGCTGGGGTGAAGTAAGCAGAGCTTGGAAGATTGCTTTTAAAAAGTAATAAATTACAGTTACATGGCCCAAAAAGTAGTAATTACCGTTACAATTACAGCTGCTCTCAAAGGCACTGTTCTTAGAAGAAACTGATGTAGCTCTGAAAATCAAGATTGTTTCAGGGAAGATTCAAGGCAGTTAAAGATTGGGTGGATCTCAGTTGCAGAAATTGTAGTGATACATCTCATTAATAGGATTGTTAATGGGTCTTTGACTTCCAGTGATAGTAATGACAGGCCATAATAATCAATCCTAACCTATACTGCTGCACATTAGTTCTCTGTCATACACATTCTTTTTGTGGTACTTGCTGACCTAATCCACCTCTTCAGCAATGTTGGCTTTTAACTAAGATATATATCCTCAGGAGCGTACATCTTGAGGCACAACTAATTACTAAGTGCAAAAATATTTAACCCTAAAGCATCCACCAGATTCTAAGAATATATTTCAGTGTTGTGATGCTCCTTTACAACATTGCAAAGCAAGACATTGAAAATGTGTTTGTGGTGTGCCCAGCTATTAGAAAATAATTAAGACAAGATGCGATAGCAGTTTTGTTGTGCAGCAAATAGCAGTTTGGAGTGTGTGTATGTGCACTTCTTGCCAGGACTGCAGTTGGATGGGAAGAACTATAGTCCTAGTCCTCATCAGGGTTCTGTGTGGCTGTTCTTTTTAAAGAAGAGGGAAACATCTGGATACATTCACTGTGTTCATCCATTTAATGTATTATCTGCATCTTGACACTGTATGGTCTCAAGATGTAGCAACCTATTGGCAGTGGTAATGCAAAGTTCTTCCTTTCACTGGAGCTGGCAGCCAGAACAACCCATCTGATTCACTGTCACTACCTTTGACAGGCTCCAGGGGATCACCGGGTGTCCTGTGCGGCTTTGCTGAATTTTGGAGGGAAAGGTGGGGTACCTGTAATGAAATCCACTAGGCCTACTCTCTGACTTCCCCAGTGTTAGCCAAATCATGCCCTCCTGCAGCCTTTCATTGTTTAACAATGTTATAAGTTGCTTGGAGACCTTCAGGTAACAAGGGCCTAATAAATCAAATTAATAATAATAATAAATAACAACAATTAATAATAATTTTAAAAACACATCCAAAGAGAGCTAGCTCAAAAAGCCGGTCCCCTCTACCCATCCCTACTGTAATTTGGGATTGTTTTATGGTATATTTTAATTATGATATAAATGTTTACTTTTTAATGTTAATGGAAATGTTTAATTGTGTATTTTAATTATGAATGGTTATGTTTTAATGCTTGCATGGCTGGGTTTTGTTCTTGTAAACTGCTTGAAGCCTACTTTGGCATTAAGTGGTATATGACTAAACAAGTCAATAAATAAATTAAAAATAGAGGCAGGATTTGCCAGCTGCACCACTATGCATTGTGTATACAACATTATGCAATATGTGCTGGTATGTTGATGTGAAAGCCCTTGTTTTAATTTTGTAGATGCATTTCTGTCAAAAGATATAAAGAAGATTTGATTATACTTCCCAGTAGAAAGAATATAAAAGAAGTCAAAAGTACCCCCCTTTTTTTCCTCAGGTGAAAATCAACCACTGATAAAGGCTCTTGTGCACCAAAAAAGCATTTCCAAATGTTAAAATGAAAACAAACCCTAAAAAACACAAGCAGGGAATATCTTGAGTAATAGAAATTAGCTGTTGCCACCATTCCAAAATGCATGTGATTAATCGCATCCTGTCCCAGAGGCAGCAGCAGTTGCATGGCTCAGAAGAGATTTTTATCCCTTCCCTGCTGCTGCTTATGGCAGCACACCTGGTGACCAGGGCAAGGGCTCAGAGGCAGCTTGCCATCTCCTTCAACTGTTTAGCATCATTGCATGTACGTAGCAAGATCCATCTGCTTCATTGGTACATTTTGCCAAAAGCAAACAAGCACAATGATAAGGTAAAAATTATGGCTGGGGGAGCAATCAAAGAAATCTCTTTAAAGCAAGCACAAATGTTTGATGGTTCAAAGTGTTAGGGGAAAAATTAGGGACTCTCCACCACCTTTAAATAAAAACCTAAACCCTCACACTTTTGTTCTTTGCCTATTAATGAATGCTTATTCTCAAAGCCTTAACAGTATGCCATATCTTGCACCACTTACTAATAAATTAATTTTCTTTGGTAATTCGGCCTTTAATTTTACTCTCTAAATCAGGTGTGGGGAAACTTTGTCTTTCCAGATGTTGCTGAACTATAACTCGCATCATCCCTGATCATTGATTATGCTTGCTAGGGTTAATGGAGTTGTAGTTCAACTTCTGAATTGACAAAGGTTCCTCACACCTGATCTAAATGAACCTTCCTATTAATGTTTAGAATGGGAAAGAACTAATAATGCTACTGTCAAGGTATAAAATGTTAGAAGATATTTTTTAACATCTTGGATAAGAAAGGGTCAAAGTTCACCCATTCTGCCTGTTGCTTTCTTTGATTTTGAAAAGGGATTTACTTGCCCTTTTGATATAACTTTTCGTTTCTTAAAAGTCTATGCACTCCCTAGCTTGTGAAGCAGAGAGAAGAAATATCTCTATATACTGTTTGATTCATCCCAGTGCTAAGTTCTTGATCTCACAGTATATGTGATGATATGATAGGGAATAGAAGCGTTTTTGCAACTTGTTATTAAAGTGGTCAATGTAAGATTGAGGAATCCATTCAGAAATTGTATAGATCAAGGGTCACCGATGCTCTGTGGGTACCATAGAGCCCATGAGCACCCCTGGGCAAGGGCCTCAGACTCTGAGCTTTTTTTTAAAAAAAGAAGTTTCTAGTCCTCCTAGAAATAAAGTTATTAAACAGAATGTGCAGGTACCCTTCTAAGCAGTGTCAGCAAAATGAGCTAGCCTGGCTGCTGCTTTGTGTCAGACTTTTTAGCCAAGAAGTAAAATCTGAGTTGTGATTGATAAGTGAGTGGTTTGGACACTAGGCATTAAGAATCCCTGGGGTCCTAAAGAGCTTCTGCTTTTCTCTCCCTGTCTTATTTTCTAGCTCTTGGTATTTCTGTACTTTTTAAATTGTTTTTATATTGTTTTAAATTTTAAAATTGTGTTTTAAATTGTTTTTAAATTGTTTTTAAAATGTGTTTTAAATTGTATATTTGTTTTAATGTTTTTGATTGCTGTAAACCGCCCAGAGAGCTTTGGCTATGGGGCGGTATACAAGTGCAATAAATAAATAAATAATAAAATACTTTCCCCTTATTTTTCCCCTGGCAATCAAGATGCATCTTTCCTGTGGTGGGTTTGTCTGAGATCAGGTAGTCCCTAGAAGTTATTTTCTGCAAATGCTACCACACAGTAAGTGAGGGTGGAAGTTTAAGAATCCCCCCAAGTTGAAAGAGAAATGTTAAAACACTTAGGCATGTCTTCTGCTGTGTAGAAGCTAAAAACCAGGCACTCATTTAAGAATTCACTTTATGGTTAACTTCCAGTACAATAGTATACATGTCTACTTGGAAGTAAGTCTCTTTGTCTTTAATGGGGTTTATTTCCTGATAAAAGGGTACAGTATAGCAGCCTAGGCTTTGGCGTAGGGTACTTATGCCTTTAACAGCTGTATGGCAGACAAACTCAACAGGTCAAGTTTTTTCTACTATAGAAATAGTTATGGGAAAAAGTTTCACCATGATTGTACTTGCTCTAATTTTGTGTTATGCCATTCCCCCATGGTAGCCATTTTGTGACTGGCGCACACAGCACTCTCAAAATTTGAATGTGCCCACTGCTCCCAAAAAGGTGGTGACTCCTCACCAGAGCTTGGAAGATTACTTTTTTACTTTTTAAAAGTAATCAATTACAGTTACAATTACATGGCCCCCAAAAGTAGTAATTACAGCTTCAATTGCAGTTGTTCTGAAAGTAACTGATTACTTTAATTTTTCTCAAAAGTAATCACTACAGTTACATTTCAGTTACTTTTTTAAAAAAAAACAGCCCTACAAGGTGCTGGCCTTGGCTGCTACACATCTAAGTAGCCTAAAACAACGTTAAAAATAAACACACACACAGGGTAGTAGAATAATTTTTTTATCCAAGATTAATAGAACAGCATAACAGAATCTCATATCCCCCACCCACCCCAGCAATGATACCCCAACACTTGAAATCAAATTTTACTCTTGAAATGCTGCTTTTACAATACATTTCTGTTATGTCTCAAAAGAACAAGATGCTCAAAGAGCACGTCAGACAAGGGATGTCTTTTTACAGTCATTATGTTCCCATCAGTACTGAACAGGCATAATGTGGCGGCACTTGAAACATGCCAGTGTCGTGCTGCAAAAAGCACTGCGACACACGTGGAAAGCCATGGAGTGATGACACTGCCCTGCTGGGAGACCTCAGGTACCTCAACAATTCCTCATCAGCAGTGTCCACTGGCGCTCAATGTTAAAGAAGTCATTTTCCAAATCATTTCCTTCCTGGTCTTTGTCTGAAGATTGATCACGGTCCTCATTAAGTGCACCCATCTTTATTTCAGCTTTCAACAAGGCTTCCATTGTGTGTCTAAGAGAGAGGATATGTTAACACATATATGTTAGGAAACCACCATTGATTTCCTGATGCTTGTCATGTCCCCTGGTTCAGGGTCCACCTGTCAGCCTGAGCCTGTGGGTGATGACATGGAA
Organism: Rhineura floridana; assembly: GCF_030035675.1. Classification (NCBI taxonomy): domain Eukaryota; kingdom Metazoa; phylum Chordata; class Lepidosauria; order Squamata; family Rhineuridae; genus Rhineura; species Rhineura floridana. Next base: position 84,074,484 of record NC_084483.1, on the reverse strand, counting down.
GGCAGGAAGCTGACCAAGTCACCACACTCATGGGGCACCACAACAGGCCCTTAAGGATTACCTGCAACACCCAAGGTTATGATGAGGAGCCCCAGGAAGAAAAGGCCCAGCCCCTGCCTACCACCTTAAGCCCTCTGATGCCTCCCTTGAGACAACACTTCCCTTGGAGTAATCCACCCAAAGGGCTTCCCTAATGTTCTTACTTGTTGGTATGGGTGGTTGCCTGGCGCGATTCCAGCCACTCTAGTTTGAAGCGAGGGTGTAGGCAGGCTGCCAGAAGAAGCCTCTTGTCCTCCCAGAAAGCTGCAAACTGCTTTCTTAGGGCTTCATGCACACCTCTCAGCAGCTGAAAACAGTATGTGTACCTCACAGGTTTGTTTTCCAGCTCATCTAACTTGTGGTCCAGATTGTAGAGCATTGGTAGCAAATACCCCATGAACATGCCGTTCTCCTGTTGCAGGGTGTCTAGGGACTGGGCTAGTGGCCCCATGATCTCTGTATATTCCTGCACCACTACAGTCTCAGCAGTTGTGATCCTGTACAAGGAGCACTGGTCCATTATGGCATTCATTTTTAGTGGCACAGTTGACAGGAGCTCATGTAGTTGCTTCAACTCATAAAAGGTGGAATTCCACCTGGTCTTGTTCGGTACCTTCAGATACACACCACATTGTACATAGATGTACTCAGCAATCTGTGCTGACTGGTTCTGCTTGGACCACAACTTGCTGCACTTTCCCATCAAGGAATGAAAGTGTTTCCTGAAAGAACCAAGAAGACTACTTTTGGAGGAGTCAGAAAGCATGGCCTCTATGTCTTGTGTTGCCACCAGGTTGAGGGTGTGGCTAGCACATCTCTGATGTGGTGGTAAAACAAAATCTCCTGAGTCTGCAGCTTCTTCCTCTGCCTCAGGTCCTGTGTCCAGGATCTCACAGATAGGCACAAACTACCTCAACCTCCTCCTCCTTGTTATCACCATCATTGTCATTTGCACTGGTATCTGCAGCTTCTGCAGGTTCTTTGGCCATGAAAACTGAATGCTTTCACAAAGTTGGAGCCATTGTGTGTAGTAGTGCACATAACTTTGTTGTGAATCCTGTACTGCACGTGCACATCATACAGTGCTTTTGCAAGGACCTTGTATGTATGGCGCCCCTTCAGATGCTTACAAGCCAAGACCCCGACCTCATGTTTTAGGGTAGTTGGGTTGATCCAGTGGGCTGTTACCCCAAAGTAACTCTTCTTGCCATTGGTCCAACAATCTGCAGTGGTTGCTATATATGCCACAGCACTCATTCGGTTTGCAGGTGTTTCTCTCATGTGGCATGCTGTCTTCTCAATTCTGTCTCTCAGAGTCTTAGCACATATGATCGTGAGATCTTTTGGAAGTCCAATGTGAACCAGACTAATGAATGATGGTTTGTCCACAGTCTGAAGCAGTAATGTCTCCTCTACAATGAAATCAATGATTTTCCTGTTGAGATTGCTCTGGGTGACAGCCTCTCTGCCAGATCCCAACCTCTCAAGGGTTGTCTGCTGCTGCTTCAGCATTTTGGGAGGAGGGGCATCAGGCATTTGTTCAGGATGGCCACATCTCCTTGCCTTTATTGTGTCTTCAATTGCTCTCAGATTCTCAGGGTGTATGCTCTGAGGAAGAAGATGAACAAAGCATGAATCCAAGAAAAAATGGAAGAGGCACTTCACAATTTAAACATAAATAGACAATGGACACTCTTTGAGGACCAGCATGACAAAGGCTTACCTCTAAATATTTCTTCACATTGGATGAAGAGGAAATAGCTGATCTTAGAGTTTTGATCCTTGGAAGGCAGTAACTGCATTTTACGACGACATTTTTCCCACTCTGGCTCACAAATGTACAAGCGTTCTCAAAGCCAAACTTGCTGTTCTTGCTGGTACTTGCTGTTCTGCAGATGTGGCTGTTGGCAACTGGCACTGCTTCATGTTGTCCTCATCCACAGGGCCTCCTTTGTGAACTTCACTTTCCAGTTTCATCTCTTCAGGATCAGCAAGCTGAGACTCAAGTGGCTGCACCAACTGGCTGTTGCTCTCAGTAGCAACAACAACTGCAACAGGCTTGTCTGTAATAAACAAGAGAGATTTAGATAATGCTCCTATATGGGTAAACTTGTGCCTCCATCTCTTCCCCATCCTGCAAGATCCCCCCAGTCAGAGTGGAAGTAAGCAGGCCGATAGCACAATTAAAAGAGATCCTCCTTGCATAATTTTTGCTCACCAAGTACCCCTGTGTGAGCCAGTCACTCAGCCTACTACCTCACAGGGTTGTTGTGGGAATAAAATGAAGAGGGGGGACAGCCATGTACAATGAATTAAGGTAGGATTTGAAGATGATGATTATGATGATAATAAATATGCAGCATTTCAAATTAATTCTGTCTGAGAAGCATTCCATGCCAAGCTTGGAACACCAAGGAGGAGGTATAAAATGTAGGCAAAACTATTTTTGACAAAATGCCATTTATCCTTTACATCTATATGTAATTAGTAATAAAGCTGAATGATGTATGTAAAGTGTTTTTTCTCTTTCCCTTTTCTTTTTTATTATTTTAGTACTACTTTGTAATTTTCTTTTCCTTAATAAACATTATTTTAAAAATATTAATAATAATAATGATAATTAATTAATTCTGCACAAGCCTCTATGCACTAGTACAACATTGCCTATAGTGTGTGTGTGGGGGGGTGATGAATGGTTTGAAATGGGTTTGCTTTGGAACTTTGAAAAGAAGGAACTATATGGAACAAATTTCCCCTGCCAGCAACTAAAGTACTTGTGGGGCTTGCCTGCCCAAGGGAGGAGGGGAGGGAGACAGAGGCCACCACTCATAGCTTTGTGTGCCAAACCAAATGCAACCCCTCTCACTCTCCCATGTGCCCAGGGCAACATTTCCCCCTGCAATGCAAAAAAGGGCAGCAGGAGCGGCTTCCCTCGCAGCCTCGCTCAGTGCAAGCACACACACTCTGTCTTCCAGCCAGATAGCATTGTGGCTTACAAGCACCTGGCATGCAAAAAAGTTTAAGCATTTCAGATGGAGTAAAGTAGCCACAAAGGGCAGTGGACAAGGAAGTGCATGCACGCACGCACGCACGCACGCACGCACGCACGCACGCACGCACGCACGCACACACACACACACACACACACACACACACACACACAGTTCATCTCCTGCTGCTACCTCCTTTATCCTCTTCCTTGACCCGTCCATTTTTGAAGCAATATTGTTCTCTCTCTCTGCTCCACGACCATCTCACTCTCTACCCCCTCCCTCGTTGCCTCCTAATACCCACAGAGCAGCACAGAAGCCCATTATGAGGCACATGACTTTCGTCCACCAATCAGAGAAGCAGAAGACTTCCCCTGCTCCTCTCCCAAGTAACATCCAAATATAAAGCTAGAAACAGTAAAGTTACAGCTGGAAAGTAATGACATTACTACTATTACCAGCAAAATGTAATGAAGTTACCCAGTCGTTACTGAAAAAAGTAATACATTACAAGTAATTCGTTATTTCCAAGCTCTGCTCCTCACATAGATAGTAAATTGTTTACCCCACATTGCTAGTGTATGTATGTATTTAAGGACTTATTGGTACCAAGGACATGATCATCCACAGCACAATGCTTTCCTGATCTAAGCTGCTTACACAGTGAACTCAAGCACCTCAGCTGAACTTCTGCAGTAATAAAGGGTTTTTTTACTTGAATGAGGCAAGTTTTATTGCCATGTCTTTGTTTGATTCTTGGAACACCAAATGATTTCAGCTGTTTCATCTTAATTTGAGGAATGAAAAAATAGTTTGAAACAAGTGCCACTTAACTGTATTTGAAAATGTGTTCTTATTCATGCATTGTGGGACTGAATTTGTCAGTATTGCCACTTTGCAGCCACGTTGATATGGTTATATATTTTTAAAGCTGTGTGGAAATATTTCTGGGAAACACTTGGACAGATGAGCATCTGTTCACAGGATTGGTGGTGTCTGTACATAATTGGCAATGCATATTAATGGGAATCTGTTTACCTTGCTTCCGTTTGTCCTGTATAGTCATTGCAAATAAACTTTTAACTCAAGTTTTCAAATCTTGAGCCTAAAATGCAGAAAATAACACGTAGTAGTATCTAACTGTTGTATGCAAAACTATAGTCATTTTTTAACAGCATGGTCCTCCGCTCCGCTTTTAAAATGTTTTATTTGATACAAGTATCACATCATACAAAACATTAAAACATGCACACTTTGTAAAGGCCACCTTTCTATAACATAAAATACATTTACCATAGGCAGAATATTACCCTTTATACGAGGCTTAACCATTCACATTGTTAATAACTCAGTGTCAAACAGTTCTTCATAAAAACAACTACTGAACTCTGTATTTCAGAAGCTTGAATGTATTTGAAGATTTATAGAATGCTATCAATTTAACTAGAGGATTCCACAATTTCCTCAGCCATTCTTTTTTTGACATTATCGCCTTATGTGTCCAGTGATGAGCATTAACCAATCTAGCAGTCACTGACTAGAGTAGGGCTTCCCAAACTATGGAGGTTCATTCATGTGGTCCAATTTTAAGCTGCATTAACAGAAATATAGTTTCCAAATCAGGTGAAGTATTAGTTCCCCACTATTCGGCACTGGTTAGGCCTCATCTTGACTACTGTGTCCGGTTCTGGACACTGCACTTTTAGAAGGATGCAGACAAACAGGAGTAGGTTCAGAGAAGGGCAACAAGGATGAACGGGACTGGAAACAAAGCCCTATGAGAAGAGACTGAAAGAACTGGGCATGTTTAGCCTTGAGAAGAGATAACTGAGGGGAGATATGATAGCACTCTTCAGGTACTTGAAAGGTTGCCACACAGAGGAGGGCCAGGATCTCTTCTCCATCATCCCAGAGTGCAGGACACAGAATAATGGGCTCAAGTTGCAGGAAGCCAGATTTTGACTGAACATCTGGAAAAACATCCTAGCTATTAGACCAGTACGACAATGGAACCAGTTACCTAGGGAGGTGGTGGGCTTTCCAACACTGGAGGCATTCAAGAGGCAGCTGGACAGCCATTTGTTGGGTATGTGTTAAGCTGGATTCCTGCATTGAGCAGGTGATTGGACTCAATGGCCTTATAGGCCCCTTCCAAGTTTACGATTCTATGTGGACAATAATGTGGTGTTAATAAAATCTTGAAACTTTTAGAATAGCTGTTTCTCTTTTGTTGTTCAGAAAATGGAGTGCAGAGGATTTCACAGGTGGTCTGTTTAGTCTTTTTAATTGCTGAATTAATTGTTTAGTTTAGTAAATTCTGACCTTTATCCACAGCGCCAGCTGTTGGCTAGGTTGGGCATTGGCTGACTCAGAAGGGCTCCTTAGTGCCTCAATTTGACCAAGCTGTCACTCGCTGCCCTTCCTCCCAGGTCCCTGGATGGCCATTTTAGAGGTGGGTGGCTGCTGCTGCTTTTGAATGGGAGCAGAGTTCAGTGCCCCAGCCTATAGATCTATAAAACTCAGTATATAAATCTATGAAATCTATTGTCTGGATCGATGTGTGAAATCTAGCTACAGAAAAACTTCAGGACTGCGTTTACTCAGAAGCAGGGCTTTACTCAAGAGGAGCAAGCACTAGGTGCTTCTTGTAGCCCAGCTTATGAGGAATAAGGGATGGGTCTGGCTCTACTAGCATAAAACCCTCTTTGTCTCAATCTGACCTTTGCTGGTTCAACAGCTCCCATTACATGTTTCTCTTGAGCAGCTCTGCTTTCAGCTTGTGTCTGCAGGGCTCCTGGTTGACTACAGAGCCAGCTGTTGTGCCTGATCCTGCCTGAATCTTACTTCAACCCCGGGGTTGGCTTTGTACAAATGCACCATGCCATTGTTTGTTTGTTTGTTTGTTTGTTTGTTTAATTTATACCCCGCCCTTCCTTCCAGTAGGAGCCCAGGGCGGCAAACAAAAGCACTAAAAATACTTTAAAACATCATAAAAACAGACTTTAAAATACATTAAAACAAAACATCTTTAAAAACTTTTTTTTAAAAAAATGCTTTGAAGACATCTTTAAAAAAAGGTTAAAGATATATTTTTTAAAAAATATATATTTAAAAACATATTAAAAAGCAATTCCAACACAGACGCAGACTGGGATAAGGTCTCAACGTAAAAGGCTTGTTGGAAGGGGAAGGTTCAGCTACTGTGCCCTTGGCTAAGTCTCAGCTGGCTCAGACTCTGGGATAACCAGACTCTGGTGACATCGAGGCTTGATTACTGTAACACACTCTATGTGGGGCTGCCTCTGAAAATGGTTCAGAAATTACAGTTGGTTCAAAATGCAGCAGCCGGAATGTTAACTGGGGCATGGCGCAGGGAGCATATCACCCCTGTGCTTTATCGACTCCACTGGCTCCCAATTTGGTTCCGGGCCCAGTTCAAAGTGCTGGTTCTGACCTTTAAAGCCCTAAATGGCCTTGGACCAACGTACTTGAGGGACCACTTACACCCATATGTACCTGCCTGGGATTTAAGATCATCTGCCTCTGGTCTCCTCTGTGTGCCTAGAGTGAAAGATGTTAGACTGACAGGCATGCGGGAGAGAGCTTTTTCAGCTGCGGTCTCCAAGCTTTGGAAAACACCCTACCCCAAGAAGTCTGCTCTGCTCCCTCTCTGATGGTTTTCCAGAGACTTCTGAAAACGATCTTGTTCCGGAGAGCCTTTGGGAGGGACTGAACGTAGAGCCTGACACTGATTTTATGCCTTCTACGTTAAATTTTACCCTTGAAGTCTCTTTTAGTACCACTCCCTATATATATGCGTGTGTGTGTGTGTGTGTGTGTATTGTATTTTATGTATTTTAATTGTATTTTATGTATTTTAATTTATTTTAATGTTTTTGTGATTTTATTGTTTACAGTTTTATTATGAACGTGTTTGATTTTATTTTTGTAAGCCACCCTGAGTGCCCTATTACAGGCGGGATAGAAATATTTTAAATAAATAAATTTAAGTAAATAAATAAGGATCTTGGGCAAGTAGGAGGGGTCTCCATCTTCAGAGAGTAGAGCTCCTGATTACAAATTTCCGGGGATCCTCCTAGTCTTCACCATCATTCAGGTTGCACATGAGAAGCTTTTGGGAGCTGCTAGGAAGAGGACAGCCTGCTTCTGCCAGCCCTCCTAGCATATGCTTTTCTCTGGATCTAGCCTAATATCTTGTATTTAATTATCTAGAATTTAGAATTCATGATGGGTTCTGAAAACATGTTTTCACTTTTCAGTAGTCACTGTTGAGTCAGGTCAGTTGTTCAAACTATCACTGTATGTTTGAAATCAAGCCTTTTAATTTGAGGCCTATCCCAGTCTGTGTCTATGTTGGAATTGCTTTTTAATATGTTTTTTTTATCCATATGTTTTTAACCCTATTTTAAAGACGTTGTTCAAGCTTTTTAAAAATAATGTTTTTAAAGTTGTTTTGTTTTAATGTATTTTAAGGTCTGTTTTTGTGATGTTTTAAAGTGTTTTTAGTGCTTTTCTTTGCCGCCCTGGGCTCCTGCTGGGAAGAAGGACAGGATATAAATCAAATAATAAATAAATAAATAAATAAATAAATCGTAGCTGTGGTTCTAGGGCACAAAGTTCTTAATTTAAAATGCTGATAGCATTTAAAAGCACAACAGTCCTCCTATGGCCATAGTCCCAGCAGATTCATGGATAAAATATAATTTGTTATTTCTAGGGTTGCCAGGTGAGAAGCATCCCAAAACCTGAGATTTTAGGGGCGGGCCTGAGTGATGTCATGGGGCGGGCCTGAGTGATGTCACGGGGCGGGCCTGAGTGATGTCATTAAGCATGATACATTAAGCATCAATCACAGTTGCTTGGAGCGTACAATTAAAAAAAATATCTGACTGGAAATTAAGCTAGACATCGTAGCTAAAAGATGGACCCTGGGTAGGGAACATTTCATCTAGCCTACTTGCTTTCGGCAAGAAGGATTTAAGTGCCGTCAGGCCAGGCCAGTCACCAGAAGGTCACTGTAGGAAGAAAGGAGCCTAGTGTTGTGGAGATATTAGATGGGAGAATGCGGGAGTAAAGATGGATGCCCCTGAAGGCTGCAGTTCTAAACACACGTACTAAGGGACTAAGCCCCATAGAACTCAATAGGACTTACTTCTGAGTAGATATAGTTTGGATTGTGCTGTTGGTAAAGCTTGACTAGGGATCCTCTGCAAAGACATCCATATCCAAGCAGGGTTGGCAATCCCCTGCCTGGAATGCCCTGCCCTTATCTTTTAATGTGGCTGCTCCAAACTTCTTTACAGATTTGACCCTTCACTTCAGAAAGAGGTCTGAGAAATGAGTAAGAGTAAGAAGATTCTCTACCCTTTCTGTCTGCATAGATGCCCTCATCCTTCCCCTGCGCCCAGCAGAAGCTCTGGGCCAGGCGGGACGCAGTGGCATCTCATAGAGGACACCCTCCCCTTTCATGGGGTGTATGATTTGTCCTGGCCCAGAGCAGATTTTGCGGTGGGCACCCCCAATTACTTATTTTTCCTGTATGTCTTTTTCTGCTTTGATTTTGTATAGATGCCCTCTTCTATGCCGTGCACCCAGCAGAAGCGGCCAGGCGGGACGCAGTGGCATCTCATAGAGGACACCCTCCTCTTTCCTGGGGTATATGATTTGTGCTGTCCCAGAGCAGATTTCGGGGTGGGTACCCCCAGTTACTTATTTTTTTCTATGTGTTTTTGTCCATTTTGATTTTGCATTGATGCACCCGTGTGTGCCCGGTGCCCAGCAGAAGCTCTGGGCCAGATGGGATGCACTGGAATCTCGTAGACGACACCCTCCCCTTTCCTGGGGTATATGATTTGTCCTGGCCCAGAGTAGATTTTTTGGGGGGGCACCCTCAGTTACTTATTTTTTCCTGTATGTTTTGGTCTGCTTTGATTTTGCATAGATACCCTCATCCTTCTCCTGCACCCAGCAGAAGCTCTGGGCCAGGCGGGACACAGTGGCATCTCGTAGAGGACACTCTCCCCTTTCCTGGGGTATATGACTTGTCCTGTCCCAGAGCAGAGTGTGGGGTGGGCACCCCCAGTTACTTATTTTTTATGATTTTATGACATCATTATGTATTTATGATAATATCAGAAGCCTGGTTATTTTGATTGCATAAATGTATTGTTATTCTTGACGGGGAGAGTCCCCCGATCACAGTGATATATCATACAGAGTACCCCAATATATATTTTGGGGTTCAGAGACATGTTAAGTTTGGTTTGAAGTTCCTGTAGTTGTCAACTCTTCTTTTTTAATGTTTTGAACTTTCAAGCAAATAAGGAACTGGGAACTAGGAACCAACGTCAGCATCATATCAGTTAAATAGATTAAACAGTTGCGGGGGGGAGGGGCAGCTGACGTTTTGGTGTATATTTCGGGAACCAGACCACCTAGAAACTTTTTTTTTTTTAAATTGAAGCTGAGAGTCCGGAGATTAAGGGGTGCTAGCTAGAGATCCGGAGGGCCCCCTAAAAACCAGAGACTCCGTCCAAAAACCGGAGATCTAGTTATTTCACTAATTAAATTCACGCTCTGGCCCAGCTTGAATTGATTTCATTAAATATCACTTAAATCATATCGGATCTTATATTTATTCTTTGCAGTTTCATTTGGACTTACGATGGGCCTTCCTCAGTCTTCCTTTAGGTCCCTGTTACAACAACATTTCTTTTTAAGACAGACCTGAATATCCCATCTGGAAAAAGTGATGCTATACAGGCTCCCATGGTGCCTGCATGATGAGGAACAGAAGAGCAATGGTCAACAAGCATTTATGTAGAGATCTTTTTCAGTCTCCATGTGTATTGAAATTTTCTACAAGGTGTCTTTAAAATGTTTTTGTTGTTGTTTGGCTGCTTGTTTGTTGCCCTTAAACTTCACTCCTGAGAACAAAAGGGCTCTCATTCTGCAGTTCACAGCAGAGGCTGAGCAGCCGGAGTAGAAGATAAAGAGGACATTAATGGAGTGTCAATCCAAGAAGAATGAGTATGGAGACAGAAGAGAGGAAAAGCCAAATGGCTCTGGTATGGTAGTGGTGCCTCAGTTCTTGTACATCCTCCTCCTGGAGGCATGGGTGGCCACATTGTTGTTGGGAGTTCACTAAACTCCCAACAACAATTTTTCTGATGAAAATTTACCTGTCTTCCGTAGCTTTTGGTGGCTATAGTTAGACTATTGTCAGTCTTGAGTTTTATTTTATAGTATTGAATTTGTGGTTTTATTACTGGTATGATGGTTTATATACTTTGATTTTATTATTGATACTGGTGTTGCTGATATTTTATTATGTTCTGATTTGATTTGTAATTTGTTCTGTGATTTGTAATATTTATTTATTTTTATATAAACCGCATTGAGGTCACTTGTGACAAAAAGCGGCATATAACCCCATTAAATAAATATGCATTTAATGATAGATAAATAACTCATATGAATTGTGGGGTTGGGCCTGTTGAGACTGGCAACTGCCCTGTTCACAGTGTCAGTGCTTGCTGTTATTTATTTTATTTTATTTTTTATTTTATTTATTAAATTTATATACCGCCCGACTAGCGATAGCTCTCTGGGCGGTGAACATAAAATAGTATAAAAATACAATGAATAACAAAATAATATTAAAATACAATCAACAATACAATAAACATTTTTAAAATTAGATCAATGTAACTTAAAATGCTTCAGAGAATAGGAAGGTTTTGACCTGGCGCCGGAAGGAAAGCAGAGTCGGCGCCAGGCGTACTTCCTCAGGGAGACTGTTCCATAGTTCGGGGGCCACCACTGAGAAGGCCCTAGATCTTGTCATCACCCTCCGGGCCTCCCTGTGAGTTGGAACCCGGAGGAGGGCCTTCGTAGCAGAACGTAGTGCACGGGCCGGTTCATATCGGAAGAGGCGTTCCGCAAGGTATCGTGGTCCCGCACCGTATAAGGCTTTATAGGTTAATACCAACACTTTGAATCTAGCCCGGAAACATATTGGCAACCAGTGCAAGCTGGCCAGAACAGGTGTTATATGCTCGGACCGCTTGGTCCTTGTCAGCAATCTGGCCGCCGCATTTTGCACTAGTTGTAGCTTCCGAACTGTCTTCAAAGGTAGCCCTACGTAAAGCGCATTACAGTAATCCAAACGTGAGGTTACCAGAGCATGTACCACTGATGTAAGGTCCTCTTTACTCAAATAGGGACGTAGCTGGGCTACCAACCGAAGTTGGTAAAACGCATTCCTAACCACCGAGGCTACTTGAGCCTCAAGTGAGAGGGAAGAGTCTAAAAAGACTCCCAGACTACGAACCCGGTCCTTTAGGGGGAGTGTAACCCCGTCCAGGACAGGGTATATATCCACCATCCGATCAGAGAACCCGTCCACCAACAGCATCTCAGTCTTGTCTGGATTGAGCTTCAGTTTGTTAACTCTCATCCAGTCCATTGTCGAGGCCAGGCAACGGTTCAGCAAATCGACAGCCTCACCTGAAGAAGATGAAAAGGAGAAGTAGAGCTGCGTGTCATCAGCATACTGATGACAACGCACTCCAAAACTCCTGATGACCTCTCCCAACGGCTTCATGTAGATATTAAAAAGCAGGGGGGACAAAACTGACCCCTGCGGGACCCCATATTGGAGAGCCCGCGGTGTCGAGCAATGTTCCCCAAGCACTACCTTCTGGAGACGACCCGCCAAGTAGGAGCGGAACCACTGCCAAGCAGTACCTCCAACTCCCAACTCCGCGAGCCTCTCCAGAAGGATACCATGGTCGATGGTATCAAAAGCCGCTGAGAGATCAAGGAGAATCAACAGAGTTACACTCCCTCTGTCTCTTTCCCGACATAGGTCATCGTACAGGGCGACCAAGGCTGTCTCAGTGCCAAAACCGGGCCTAAAACCCGATTGAAATGGATCTAGATAATCAGTTTCATCCAATAGCGCCTGGAGCTGGCCAGCAACCACCCGTTCCAAGACCTTGCCCAGGAATGGAACATTCGCCACTGGCCTGTAGCTGTTAAAATTGTCTGGGTCCAAGGAAGGCTTTTTCAGGAGTGGTCTCACCACTGCCTCTTTCAGACAGCCCGGGACCACTCCCTCTCGTAAAGAGGCATTTATCACTTCCTTGGCCCAGCTACCTGTTCCATTCCTGCTAGTTTTTATCAGCCAGGAGGGGCAAGGATCCAGTACCGAAGTGGTTGCACGTACCTGTCCAAACACCTTGTCCACGTCCTCGAGTTGAACCAACTGAAGCTCATCCAACAAAACAGGACAAGACTGTGCTCCGGACACCTCACTAGGATCTACTGCTATAACTTGAGAGTTTAGGTCCCGGCGGATACATGAGATCTTATTCTGGAAGTGATCGGCAAACTGATTACAGCGGGCCTCCGATGATTCCACCGTGTCCGGAGGGTTTGAATGGAGAAGCCCCCGGACAACTCGAAAGAGCTCCGCTGGGCGGCAAAGAGATGATTTAATAGTGGCAGCAAAATGATGTTTTTTAGCTGCCTTCACTGCTCCTACATAGAGCTTAGTCGAAGCACTAACCAGCGCATAATTGTATCCGTCGGGAGTTCGTCTCCATTTCCGCTCAAGCCTCCTCCTATCTTGCTTCATCGCTCTCAGCTCCGGAGTATACCATGGAGCTGTATGAGCTCTACACAGGAGAGGGCGTGCAGGAGCGATCGTGTTTACAGCCCGGGTCATCTCCGTATTCCACAGAGCGACCAGGGCTTCAGCAGGAGCGCCAGTCCTATCAGCCGGAAAATCCCCCAGAGCCCTTTGAAAACCTTCAGGATCCATTAGTCTCCGGGGGCGGACCATTTTAATAAGTCCCCCACCCTTGCAGAGGGAAGAGGTTACTGAAAGTCTAAACTTCAGCAAGCAGTGGTCTGTCCATGACAAAGGGAGTGTTGTAAAACTCCCCAGATCCAGATCACTTTCCCCATGCTCAGTAGCAAAAACAAGGTCTAGAGTGTGCCCCGATACATGTGTTGGACCACTAACATATTGAGACAGCCCCATGGCTGTCATGGAAGCCATGAAGTCCTGAGCCGCGCCAGACAAAGTGGTCTCGGCATGAATGTTGAAATCCCCCAGTACTATTAGTCTGGGGGACCTCAACAATATATCCGAGACCACTTCCGCCAGCTCAGTTAGGGAAGCCATTGGGCAGCAAGGTGGGCGGTACACCAAAAGGATTCCCAGCCTGTCCCTCTGGCCCAACACAAGGTGCAAACACTCCAGGCCAGTAACTGAATGAACATGGTGCTTGGTGAGTGAGATGGAACTCTTATAGACGACAGCAACCCCACCTCCCCGACCCTCAGATCTACCATGATGCTGGACCAGGTACCCCGGTGGGCAGAGCTGAGAGAGACCAACTCCTCCCTGCTCACCCACCCAGGTCTCGGTTATACATGCCAGATCGGCTGCCTCATCCACAATCAAATCGTGGACGAGGGAGGTTTTATTATATACCGATCTGGCATTTAATAACAGCAACTGGAGATCTGAGAGTTGGCTGATAGGACTACCAACGACCTTGCGGGTGTGGGAAGGACCGGAACAAGGCACAGCCACAACATGTCTGGACCGCGTTCCCCTTACCTGGCACGTCCTTCTCACAGCGCCATACCTTCCTTTGCCCGTCACTACGGCAATTGGGGCCCCCTCAAGTCTCCCCGCCTGATGGATAAAACTCTCTCTGAAGCACATAATACAACTAAAATATACAACAATTAAACGTATAAAAACAGCTATATATACAGCCATATATACAGCATATAAACAAACATACATTCATATAATCAGGCACCCATTCATCTCAAATTGCATCAACACACCAACAAAAAGTAAAGAAAAAGAAAAAGAAAGGAGCAGCACAGCAGCAAGAGCAGCAGCCTCTCCTTCCCTTGGGGCGATGCTTTCTTTCTCCTGCAGGGCCTGGGTCTCCCAGGCCAACTCAGCCAGCCGGCTTATGTATCCCTCCAAAGAGGGACAGGTGGTAAGAATCAGTCCTGGCTGGCTGGGTACCTGGGGCCTGGTCCTGCCAGGCAGAAGTCCCTCTGGGAAGGGTGGTGGAGGTGGTGGTCCCGCAGCAGCAGCAGCACAGCAGCAGCAGCCTCTCCTTCCCATGGGGCGATGCTTTCTTTCTCCTGCAGGGCCTGGTTCTCCCAGTGGTCTGGCTGCTGCATTTTGGACTAATTGTAGTTTGTGAAGACTTTTCAAGGGCAGCCCCATATTAGAATAGTTCAACTTGAATATTGTTACCATAGTATGAATGACTGTCCAGGATTGCCTTCTTCAGGTAAGGGCATTGGTAAAGTGGTAAAAAGTGCTCAAAAGTGCTCCTGGTCACCACCGCCATCTGGACATCCAGAAGTGATGCCAGACCCAGCAGCACCCACGAGATACTTACGGGGGAGTGCAACCTCATCTGGAACAGGCTGTACAGCTCTTGGATTGGATTGTCCCCCAAACAACAGCACCTTAGTTCTGCCTGGATTAAATTTTAGTTTGTTCATCCTCAGCCACTCTAGTGCCAACCTCAGATAAACGCAAAGTGGTAAACTCAAGGCTAGCAGTTCATTTTTTCTGCTAATTCCACGTTTTCTTAATCTGTAGTCTAAATATTTTAATGTAGCTTGCCTTTATTTGGAACAATTCAAGTATTGTATTAATCTGTTTTACTAAGTATAGACTTTGATACAAAGTATATTTCTTTTATCTCTTACTACTCTCTGGACAATTTTAAAAAGAATAGGTTTAAGGGCCTTTGATCTACAGTTTCTATAACATAAAATACAACTTAATTTTATTGCACCTGGCGCCGACGCTGCTATCTTTTCGGCGCCAGGTGAAAACCTTTTTATACTCCCAGGCATTTTAAAGTGTATTTTTATAGTATTTTATTACTATGTTGTATTCAGGATGTTGTTTGGTTCTTGTATTGTTTGTATGTTTTTGTTTTTTGAGTTATGGTATTTATTGTATTTATATATTGTCCTTGCTTTTACCTTTTATGTACACCGCCCAGAGAGCCTTCGGGCTTCGGGCGGTATATAAATTAAATAAAATAAATAAATAAATAAATAATGGTTTTAACCTTGTGTACTAATTTGAATATGCTTGTGGAGGTAGAATCTTAAATGAGACACAAATGAAGGAAAATTTGCTAATGCTGGCACTGTATATCTAATGAGTACGGTGTAATAAACCATAACCTCTTCAACAGTTCTGTGGAAAACAGCGTGATTATTTTGGATGGATAGCTCTTTGTGTATGGCTCATTACCATCTGGCATAATCTGTATTGATATAGACTGTAATTGTGAATGATTTGACATGCTGCATTTAATATATGTGACTTGCCTAGTTAGGACTAGCATATAGGAAACTATAATAAGGGGGTTATAAGCTGTCTTTCAGATCTGAGTCCCAATCCAGATTTCCTGTGTGCAGCAAAAGACCACCTACACAGATCCTCCTCCGCAGAACAGATGGTCAGTTCTGGAGTGTGTGTGTACGTGCGTGCTTAGAATTGGTTTTGCTCAAACAGGTGATTGGTGATCTTGGATATAGGTGACTGTGCCAACCATCTCTTCAGTAGTACCCTAACTCTACACTCTGATCTACTTCTGGATTCAGAGACTCCCCCCCCCCTGGTTGCACCCTAAGTCATGGGTTGGATCAAATTAAGGAGCAGTCAGCTTGCAGATATGAGGTTTTTAGTTTTCTGAATAGGGACAAGTGTATTCCTGTGTGCTTAACTTTAATATTCTAGACAGGAATAATACATTTCTGTGTTTGCAAGTAGGGGTGAAGGCTTTCTGGTTGGCCTCTTGCTTTTCATTTACTGTTTGACTTTACTGGTTGTATTACATTATCTCAAAGCAAATTCTCCTTTTGAGGATATTAAAGATGTTAGTAGTTTCCCTTTTTAAAAAAACAACAATCTGATCTTAAAAACAAATGCCCCAAATCAACATTATTTGCACTTTGAAAAGCTATCTGAGAGACTAGTTGCACCAGTATATGGATGGCAAGGTGCATTTAAAGAGCATCCCATTGAAAGCAGTGTGGACAGAAAGCATCCATGCTTGAATATACATTCTGATCTATATCCAATTTTATGCTCAAGGTTCCTCATCTAGCAAATTATACACATGTAGCTGATCATATGTCTTCATATTCATCCTCTTAATATGCAACCCAAAGAGAGGAAAGGAATGCAAATTGTGAACCCATTGTTGTGTGGAAGGAACTGTCTTCCCTTTCCAATGCTGCATTAGCAGATGCTTAGCTGTTCCTGTTGCATGCATGGCCTGGTGGCAGTTTCTAAACAGTGAGGATATAGTTTGCAACCTTTAAAAGTACAGCAAGGCTTTCAGTACTAAATTAATGTTTACCAAAACATCACCCCAAAACGAGCTTTAATTGGGCAGCTCCACATCATATGAATTCAGGATCTGAATTCCACCTCATATGAATTGACCTGAATTTGGCCCCATATGACCATCACCTTGAAGAAGGGGATAATGTTTCTGTGATTTCCAGTGAGTCCAGTATATGAACTTTGTTGGATGAGATGTATCGTAAGATAAAAGTGAGAACCTTTTGTTAGGCAACAGTGCTAGGAACCATTGCTTAGGTTGACTGGAGCACCAGTTTCCTTCCATTCCTCTTGGAGATAAAATATGCTTACCTTGAATCTCTCTGATGATCCAAATACAAGCAGACCCAACAAGTTAATTTTGTTTTCCAGGGGATTTAGGGGTGCAGGTACTGCACAAGTGCAATTTGCATGCTGCTTTGTTAAATTAGTACAGGGGTGGTTCCCCAGATGTTGCCGGACTACAACTCTCATCATCCCTGACCATTGACTATGCTGGCTACGACTGTTAGGAGCTGGAGTCCAAAACATCTGGAGGGCCAGTAGTTCCCTACCACTGCATTAGTGCAATGTTTTTTGACTTCATGAAATCACACAGAAACGTCCTATATTTTCCACATGTGCACTTTACAAGCCTAGAAATCCTTTTCCGTATACCATCTGTTTTCCTGTACAGAGACATATATCCCTCCCTTCTGTTGTTTTATTTACTACGTTTATATGTACCACATTTCTGCTCGTGAACTCAAGGAAGTTCACAGGTTAAAACAGTGGGCTACAACTTAACAGGCACAATACAAAAGGAAAGAAGGAACAGGGAGGGAAGAGGAAAATTAGTAAATTCATCAATTTATTATTATTGTTATTATTATGTATTAGATTTATATCCCACCCTTCCTCCCAGTAGGAGCCCAGGTGTAATGCCTGCTGGTGAGACATTTCTGGAGGGAAAGAGCCAAATGGCAATTGGTCCCAGTGAGGTTGATGAGCAGAGAGCAGGCTCATTGCCCCACCTCTCTTTCAGACACAGCTAGGTAGAAATGTTTGCCAGCATGGAGGGAAGAAAAACATCCCTTGCCAATAAAACTGTTGATTAATCTTATTTCTTGCATATAGTTGTGTGACCTTAAAATTTATTATTCCAAATAATAGACTATAAAACAGAATAATGGAAACACATGGGGCATGATTCAGATTCTCTTCTGTTCAAAACTCTAGATATGTGTGTAGTTTTACATATGTGAGAGGGAGATTTCTGATATAGGGATATTCAAGCTCAAATAATTGGACTGGGCCCCTAGAATAACTTTATACGTTTGAAACTAAAAACTATAACAAAATTAAAGCATGAGCATCAAATGTTAGATTCCCAGTTTCTTTTTTTAAAATGGTTTGAAAAGTGTTAATCTTAACAGGTTAGATTCATATGCGTTCTGCATTTATAGTTTTATTTATTATTGGTGCTTTGCACTGATTGTTGTGCCATTTTGTTACACTGTAGTGTGGTTTCCAGAACGCACTGACAAATCCACATTTAATCATTGTTATTATGAATACCCATTGATTGCAATGTAATATGATCCTGAGATAGGGCAATGCCCTTCAAATGCAAGGGTAGATTTAATATTGAGACAACTGAAACGTCTATTAGTAAATGATTATCTGCACACTGCGTTTTCAAAAAGGCTCCCTTCTTGCTGACTTAAAATGTGTATAGCTAGCAATAGGACCCTCTCCATGAGTGACACACTTTCCTAACCTAATCGTAGAAGTAGGTGATTGGTTTTTCTGTAGTTGAAAACAGCAGAAATTAGTCAAAAGTAAGTGTTAGGCATAAAATATGTTATGATCTGAGGAAATGTGAACATATTAAAAGTTGTGTGGGTTTTTAATGCATCTTGTCAAAATTGACAGTCAATTCAGAAAATTGCTGCAAATGGTATGCCAAATATAACAGAAACCTTTTTTTATTCTATTCATGTGAAAAATAAGTTTGTTGTGTTATAGGCATCTTTGGCAAGATATACATTGTTTTGTTTTGTTTTAATATGTTTTTAATGGTGGTTTTGTTTTAATATATTTTAAAGTCTGTTTTTATGAAGTGTTAAAGTGTTTTTAGTGCTTTTGTTTGCCACCCTGGGCTCCTACTGGGAGAAAGGGCGGGATATAAATCTAACAACAACAACAACAACACATTGTTATGGTTCATTGCCATGCATTTTAATCTGGGTTATATAGTTTTATTTGCTAATATTCAGTATACTGTACCCACTGAGCTCTACTGCTTCAGAGCTGCTGCATGCCTTCTAGACGATATATACTGCCTCATTTAAACCACTTACATGCATCCATGTTGTGTGTGCATATGCAAGGGTCTGTGCACATACATACACTCAGTGAAGATGACTATTTTACTGGTCATGATGGTGGCTACATGTCCAGATTTTCCAATGTATTACAGCTTTTTTACTTTTCTAGTTGCTTCCCAAACAGACAAATTAAACATATCTTTAAATGTTTTCTGGTCTGGATGCACTGTGGAGCAGGAACAGTCTCTGAGCCAGAGTCTGCCAAACTCAGGCTCCCAAGGAGTTTGGGAGGGAGTTCTCCATTCAGACTTGCCTTTATAGCTTTCCTATGCTCTTTTGTACTCAGTGCATGAGGCTACTTTGGTAGTGGCAGAAGGGCCAATTGCTGATCCTCAAAATAGCCAGCTCAAGACTGGAGTCATAGCATGGAAAGATGATGGAATGGGGTGAAATAGGATCGATGGCAGAATGGGAGAAATGTCAGTGGTGCTGGCCCTTGATGAAGGGGATAGAGCCCAAACTGGAACTAACTTCTTTTAAACTTTGCTTGTGCAACTAAGGTGAAATATATGAGTGCATTTGGGTCTTAAACTCAAGCTGGTGTAAGACTTTGGGATAAGGAAATTCTGATGCTAGAGCTGTCTGTAGACTGTTGGTTACACCCATATCTCTACCAAGTCAAAATAGTTCATAATAGCTAATGATGATTATAATAGTTTAGTCTTAAAGAAATAATGTCAAAGAAGCAGAATTGAACATTTGGGAAAGAGGGAAAGCTGGATTTTTTGAAACACATTTTCAGTGTTTCTATTTCTTTTTTTAAATCCTAATTCCTCTATTAGCTCTGTGTTGGCACTTGTTATTTTTGGTGTTCTCAGTGTATAACTGTCAATTCAGTCTCACAGTTACATAATAGGGCTAGAGAAAAACTATTTTTGTAAGACGATTGCCTATGCAATTAATGTTTCAGAGTTGTATAAATGTGATTTTATGGTGATTGGTGTGGTATTCTCAGTATTTTGTTTATACCGCATTAAAATAGGAAAAATGGAAAGCTAGTAGAAATCATAGACAATGATAAATTAGGAAAAATAATGCATACTAAGGATAGAAACCTGCATTAAAAACATTTGGCTGTATCCATCTAAGTTATAATCAGAGTAGATGCATGCATAATAGGCATGACTAACTTAGGTACATTAATCTCAATAGGTCTACACTGAGTAGAACTTAATTGGATACAATCCATTGTCTTACTCATGGCCCTGCTTCTAACCAAATATCTATGAAGCGGGACTGCAGATGGTAAGGAAAGAGAACTTTGTGCATGCTCATATTGTCAAGAATAGCTAACTTTGGTCAAGCTGAAATGGGTCAACCAGAGAGAATTCTGGGAGGCTGTGGTTCCCTAGGGCTCCCTACTGGGGGAGATCCGAGGCTCAGTGTCAGACAGACAATTTGCAACCTTGCAAGAGGATGCAACTGAACCTGAGCTGTTATCCCTTATCGGCTTCCCGAGATTAAAAGTCAGGAACAGGGGGTGTTATAGATCAGGACCCCTGGGTGATGCTGTCTAGCTCCCTCATCTTCAAAGGCTTCAAAGGAGTGGATCCCAGCAGGGGCAAAATATGGCTATTTGCCTCCCTCCTCCTTGTTGACTGACAAACTCCATAAAAATGAAGGATGTTCTTTCAGCCGTTGTTCCCTTTTTCCATCTACCTCGACTCGCTGAAGTTTGACAGAGAAATGCCGGTTGGGAACCAGGCAGCTCTTCTGTAAGTATAGGATCTTAGCTTAGCTAGATCTTTGTTGTATTCTTTGTCTGTATTGAACTCTCCTTTGTTATGCCAATGTACCTCATGTAGCCCATCTGAGGGTGATTAGCTTTAAAGAATCAAACTGTTGTTCTCTTTTGTATATACCATTCTGCTTACCTTTAAATAAACTATTCTTTTATAAATGGTGTGTATTGGCTTGGAACTAGCGATTCTAAATCTAGTCCTTGATTGCTGAACGCTATTGAATACCGTTTATTACTGAGGGTTAATCCCTTCAATATTCACAAAGGTATCTGAGATCCCTTCTCTCAGAGAAAGGAACCAGGAAGAAGGTTGGTGGCAGAACTATGGAGTAATTGCTCCTGAAGGAGGGAGCGTTGTTGCCTGAGAAGCAGAGACCCAAAGGAGTTGGGACTGTTCTCAGAAGCAAAGAACCCCCCTTGGAGTGCTGAGGGCAAGGGACCCCAGGGGGACAATGCTTTGACACATATGTCCTTCTCTCTAAATATGTTTGAATACTGAGAGTATTGAAAGCTGGTTCTAGGGACTGAGTCGTGGTGAGTTTGTAAACTTTTTTGTAAATCAGCTAATTAAAGTTTTAATCTATTGCTTTAGGCACTAGATTTTGATCATTCTTACCAATTCTTCCCTCATGTTACACTTCCATATTGTGTTTTCTCTACCATTTGGCAAACAACATCTATTTTCTCTGTGATTATATCTACAGCCAGGAGCTCAGAATCTTCAGGAAATGCCTACTGCTATTTCATACGTTCACTTGAAAAATGTTGCTTTACCTGATTGGTCATTTTAATTAAAAATTTACTATGCATATCAGAAGATATCCTGTAACATTTTAAACTGAATATATTAAATATATAAGACTGGTAGTTTTAATGCAGTAGGTTGAATAATATAGGTGGTGTTTGGAGAGCAAAAAGAATACAGAAACCAAAGGGGAAAATTGGGAAAGGAAGACTTGGAAAGTATGACACTAATGTATTTGTGTAACCTTTTTGTGGTGAACTGTACAGAGAGAATTGTTGTTTCCTTCATTAGTGGTTTTGGTTCAATAGCTGGGGGTAGAGTGAGGGGGGGGTCAGAGAGGTGAGCCTGATCTCAGGATATTAACATGTACCTTCAGATGGAGGAAATGAGCATCAGTTGAGCAGGCTGCAGCTTTATGTGCTTGTCACTAGGGATCCCCATATGTCCTGGGATCTGCAGCAGTCAGACCTCAGTTGTTGAGAGCAGAGGGCTCTCATTGATATTCATGGCAGATATCTCGGCTCTATCTGCCCAGAGCGAGTCTGTTTAATGTTGATCAGCTGTCCATCTGATAAACTGAGTAGATACAGACATTTTTCTCCAAGGGCTGCCCTGACAATAACAGCAGGAGCATCAGGATGTCTTGTTAGTCTCTCTCCCTCCTCTTTCTCCACTCTAGGATGTGTTACCCCTACTTTAGACATAAGGTTATGACAGAATGTAATTTCGTGTCCCAATTAATAGATGGCTTTTATTCTTGCCTCTTTCTGAAACAAAAAGGTTAAGTTTATTATTTATTAAATTTATATCCCACCCTTCCTCCAAGAAGGAGCCTAGGGCAGCAAACAAATGACAAAACACTAAAAACACATATAAAACATTAAAAACAAAACATCTTTTTTTTTAAAAAAACTCTTTTAAATCTTAAAAACAGTTCCAGCGCAGATGCAGACTAGGATCAGGTGTAGACTTAAAAGGCTTGTTGAAAGAGGAAAGTCTTCATCAGTTGCCAAAAAGACAACAGAGACCACGCCTGTCTAATATTTAAGGGGAGGAAATTCCAAAGGTTAGGTGCCACTACAATAAAGGTCCACTTCCTAGGTTGTGTGGAATGGATCTCCTGATGAGATGGTACAGTAGGGCCCCGCTTTGCAGCATTCCACCGATACAGCGGTTGTCAATTGCAGAAAGGCCCTGCTCCTATGGCGCTTGTTCCACTTTTACAGCGTTTTTCAGGCGCTGGGCACCATTTTAGACAATGTTAGTCAATGCGTTCTGCTTTACGGCGCATTTCGCTTTACAGCAGCAGTCTGGAACGGAACCTGCCATTATGAGCGGGACCCTACTGTATCTGCAAGAGGCCCTCACCTGCAGAGCACAGTGATTGACTGGATTTATAAGGGGTAAGATGATCTTTCAGGTGTCCTGGTCCCAAGCTGTATAGGGCTTTATACACCAAAACCAACACCTTGAACTTACCCTGGTAGCTCATGGGCAGCCAGTGCAATTATTTCAGCAGCAGGTTAGCGTGTTGGCAATGTCCTGCCCCAGTGAGCAGTCACAGCTGGTACAAAATGTGGTGGTGCAACTTCCAGACCAACCTCAAGGGCACCCCACATAGAGCGTGTTACAGTAATCCAGCATGGAGGATACCAGTGCATGGACAACAGTGGTCCGGCTATCCTGTTCCAGATATGGCCGCAGCTGTCTTACCAGCCAAAACTGATAAAAGGTACTGTTAGCCGCTGAGGTCACCTGGGCCTCTAGTGACAAAGATGGATCCAGGAGCACTCCTAGCCTATGAACCTGCTCTTTAGTATCTTAAAAGTTTCACTGTCCCATGCACCCATTG
The DNA here is from genome assembly GCF_030035675.1 of Rhineura floridana. Taxonomy (NCBI): domain Eukaryota; kingdom Metazoa; phylum Chordata; class Lepidosauria; order Squamata; family Rhineuridae; genus Rhineura; species Rhineura floridana. Next base: position 84,051,310 of record NC_084483.1, on the reverse strand, counting down.
CCATAATTTATCTGATAAAATGCATATAAACAGAATGCTGGACTAATTTGATAAAACTATCCTCCCTTGTTGTGGTTGTTCTAACTCACAATTACCAACACTAATTAGAGTTGTCAGTATATATTTGAAGAACGAAGGTAGGGAATCCACACTTTGATTTCTTTTAAATGCTATTTTATATTGCTAAGTATTTCAAGAAATACAGTAAAGATCCCTGTGCCAGGGCCAAATTACACAAGACATCAGCCACTTATTTAACCAAGCATACTTAACCTGGCCCGTTATATTTTGGAGAAAAAGCAGCCATGGGGCTGTACAGGTTTTCTGCTGATAATTTATTTATTTATTTATTTGTTTGTTTCATTTTTAAACCGCCCATAGCGAATAGCTCTCTGGGCGGTGAACAAAACAAAACAAAAAATTGCCAACTACCTGGCTGCTTTCTGGCCCCGAAGCTTGCTTGTAATAAACAGCACTTTGGAGAGCAAAAAGGAACCAGGTAAGAAGCTGTCTTCTGCAGAAAATGAGCACAATGCCTCAGTCTGATTAGTACTAGCTACTTTTTCATCAAGCTAGAAGCAGCCAGGTTAAACACACTTGTTTCAATGCGTGACTGTCACTTTTAGCTTGGCCCTCAAATGGAAGCAAACGCAATCAGAGGGGGTTGTCAGGCAGGATAGGCCCCAAATGGTATGTTCACAAAAGTACTGAATGCTATATTTACATTGATAAGTACCTCCATCTGTTACAGGTTTCAACATTTTTGTGTAGTAGGCAACAGCTGTTTTACAACTAATTGATCTATTTCCTGTCTTTGCTTTAAAGCCAACGAAGTCTGGCAGAGATTACAGAGTTGATTCACACAGCTTTCCTGGTACATCGTGGAATAGTAAACATTGGTGAATTGACATCATCGGATGGCCCATTGAAAGACATGCAGTTCGGTAATAAAATAGCTATCCTAAGTGGTGATTTTCTCCTAGCGAATGCATGCACAAGCCTTGCTCAACTGCAAAATACTAAGGTAATGTGGGTTTTATTACTTTAAAGGAAGCTTTACTTTGTATTTCAGTAGATTTCTCTGCTACCTTTTGTGAGCTAGTTTTGTTACAAATCCATGCCCCTTGAGGCAACAGATGTCATATAAAATTGTATGTGCTGCCCAGCTTTCTGAAAATTTACCAGATATATGTCAACTATGTCACACTGCGTGCTATAAATCTAACTCTGTGTTAACCACATTTACTCTCAAAGATGTCACCAGTAAGATAGCAAACCTATGCCCGTCATATGCAGAAATAATAAAGTAAATTGAACATTGTTCAGTGAAATTCTAAACTACTTCCCTTTTAAATATTAATAATAGTGTTTAGTACAGATTTAAAACTAGTGTGTGTGGGCAAATATATCATCTTTTCCTGGGATTTTAGGTCTGCATCGTACATGACCTTTTTCTATTCATGTGAAAAGTCCAATCCATCCTTGGACATGTGTTCCCATGGAAAAATGTGAATGTGTGGATTATTCACATGTACTAGATAAGGATAGAACTTAGAGCAACAGTGTTTACAGGAATTGCTGGTTGGTTATCTTGGTTATGGCCTGGTTCACATTCTGTTTCATGTACATAAGGACAGAGAGATGTACTGTCTTGTCTGCTGAACATATTCTGTTTACATGCATGCTAACATGCACAGAAAGTTATTTTGTGAACTTGATCTTTACTGCATTTACTATCAAGGAGGAAAGTAGCCATAAAAAATTCGCAGTTTTACTCAAACTGATGGATACAGTACTTCTCGTTATTCTGTCTTTAAGTACTTGGGCAAAAACATGTAATTATTTCAAGCTTGCCACAAATCAAATCTGTAGCAAATTGAAGCATAGTAGCCTAAAAACCACTTGTGCTGCTTAATCGCTTGAGAAATCATCTGAAAGTTCTGCCAAAACATGTTAACACTTTCTCCCACTTTTGACACCTGAATGCTTTAATACTTTCTATATACCATAAGTAGAATACAGGCAATTTATTTATCAACTCATTCTTTCTTGCGTCTTAAAAAGCCTGAACAGTTGGAATATAAGCTGTAAAAATTCTTGACAGTTGCACTAACTTGACTTGGTATTCTTTTGAAAGATATGGGTTTTTTAGATTTGTGTGTGTATTTTACATAAAGTATAGAAAGCCATCAAGTTTTTCCACCATTATTTTTTTTTCTGCTTTGTGAAATGAGATTTCAGCTCACTTACTAACCCGTTGTTGAATTTGATGATATATGACTGGGTTAAGGCCAGAAAAACCCTTCTATACACACAGAATTCTATACACACTATACACACTTACCTGGACTCACTGGGGCTTCCTTCTGAGTAGACATGTCTAAATTTGCATTGTAATAGTCCATATAAATATTATGCCTGATCATGCAGCCAGTTCCTGTCATTTGAAAGCCAGATAGTCTAACTCTTATGCCAACCTAATTAAAATGTTCAGATAGCTATGAATTAGAAGTCACACAACACTGGACACCTCCATCGCTTGACCCTGCTCTATTTGACTTCCTAGTTCTGACCTGTAATGCACAAAGAACTTCTACCTTAAGTTGGAGAGCAGGTGGAGCTGTTGCTGCTGTTTCCTCCCCTATTAAGAATCCTTGGTTTCAGCATGTAGCCAGGAAGAATGGATTTTAGGGGGGGGGGACCTGCACAGAAACTCTAGTATGCATATGTCGAAGCCCTGGTTGGATTGTGGAATACGGAGATGACCCGGGCGGTTGACACGATCGCTCCCATGCGCCCCCTCCTATGTAGAGCTCATACAGCTCCATGGTATACCGTGGAGCTGAGAGTGATGAAGCAAGAGAGGAGGAGGCTTGAGTGCAGATGGAGGCGAACTCCTGACGAATGCAATTATGCTTTGGTAAGTGCTTCTTCTAAGCGGTATATAGTAGCGGTGAGGGCAGCAAAAAAGAGATATTTTGCTGCCACAATTAAGGCATCTCTCTCCCGCCCGGCGGAGCTCTTTAAAATTGTACGAGGGCTTTTACATTCTGGCCCTCGGGATATTATGGAATCATCTGTAGCCCGCTGTGATGAGTTCGCGAGGCACTTCCAGAATAAGATCGCATGCATTCGCCGGGACTTAGACTCCAATGTTATGACAGTGAGTTCCAACGAAGCATCCAGAACGCGGTCTTGTCCTTATTTATTGGATGAGTTTCAGTCTGTACAGCTTGAGGATGTTGACAAGATCCTTGGACTGGTGCGGGCGACCACATCTGTTCTGGACCCTTGCCCCTCTTGGCTGGTGAAAGCTGGCAGGACCGGAACCGCCGGCTGGGCCAAGGAGATAATAAACGCCTCTTTGAGAGAGGGAGTGGTCCCTGACTGCCTAAAAGAGGCGGTAGTGAGACCACTCCTGAAGAAATCCTCTTTGGACCCAGATAACCTGAACAACTATAGACCTGTGGCGAATGTTCCGTTCTTGGGCAAGGTACTGGAACGGGTGGTTGCCGGCCAGCTCCAGGGGCTCTTGGATGACACTGATTATCTTGATCCATTTCAATCCGGTTTTAGGCCCGGTTTTGGCACCGAAACAGCCTTGGTCGCCCTGTACGATGACCTTTGTCGGGAGAGGGACAGGGGGAGTGTGACTCTGTTGATTCTCCTTGATCTCTCAGCTGCTTTTGATACCATCGGCCATGGTATCCTTCTGGGAAGACTCACGGAGTTGGGAGTTGGGGGTACTGCTTGGCAGTGGCTCCGCTCCTACTTGGTGGGTTGCCACCAGAAGGTAGTGCTTGGGGAACATTGCTCGATACCCTGGACTCTCCATTGTGGAGTCCCGCAGGGATCGGTACTGTCCCCCATGCTTTTCAACATCTACATGAAGCCGCTGGGTGCGATCATTAGGAGTTTTGGGCTGCGTTGTCATCAGTATGCTGATGACACGCAGCTCTATTTCTCCTTTTCATCCTCCTCAGGTGAGGCTGTTAACGTGCTAAACCGTTGCCTGACCACGATAATGGACTGGATGGGAGCTAACAGACTGAAGCTCAATCCAGACAAGACTGAGACGCTGTTGGTGAGTGCCTTCTCTGCTCAGATGGTGGATGTTCATCCTGTTCTTGATGGGGTTACACTCCCCTTGAAGGAACAGGTTCGTAGCTTGGGAGTTCTTTTCGATCCTTCCCTGTCTCTTGAGGCCCAGGTGGCCTCGGTAGCACGGAATGCTTTTTACCATCTGCGATTGGTAGCCCAGCTACGTCCCTATCTGGACAGTGACGACCTCGCTTCAGTTGTTCATGCTCTGGTAACTTCTAGATTGGACTACTGCAACGCGCTCTACGTGGGGCTGCCCTTGAAGACTGTTCGGAAACTTCAGCTAGTCCAGAATGCAGCGGCCAGATTGTTGACGCGGACCAGAGGGTCCGCTCATATAACACCTGTTCTGGCCCGTCTGCACTGGCTTCCTATTTGTTTCCGGGCTAGATTCAAAGTGCTGGTTTTGACCTATAAAGCCCTACACGGCATGGGACCGCAATACCTGGTGGAACGCCTCTCCCAATATGAACCTACCCGTACACTACGCTCAACATCTAAGGCCCTCCTCCGAGTACCATCCCATCGAGAGGCTCGGAGGGTGATGACTAGAACCAGGGCCTTTTCAGTAGTGGCCCCCGAACTGTGGAACAGTTTCTCTGATGAGGTGCGCCTGGCGCCGACGCTACTATCTTTTCGGCGCCAGGTGAAAACCTTTTTATACTCCCAGGCATTTTAAAGTGTATTTTAAACAGCATTTCCGTATTTTGGATGTTGTTTGGTTCGTTATTGTTTGTTTTTTTTAATTATTATTATTTATTGTATTTATATATTGTGCTTGTTTTTATCTTTTTGTACACCGCCCAGAGAGCCTTTGGGCTTAGGGCGGTATATAAATTAAACTAACTAACTAAATAAATAAATATAATGCTTTCATTTTTGTTCACCGTTCTGAACTGCTCAGCCATATCTAGACTTGTGAGGGGAATAAAGTGACTCCTAAACACTACAGCAGGTGGACAGGTTGGCTCCAAGATCCTCATGCATTGGTGGGTGGTGGATCAGGGACTGCACACATGCACATTCTCTCACTCACACACATACATTGGGAGCACTGTGGGATGGAGTTAAAGCCTCTTCCTGCACAGTCCTGATGCATACAAAATCACTGTTACTGTGCTACTAGTGATCTTGGCTGGATCATGAGGGCTGGGTGGGAGGCTTTAAGCCTGTGCGCAGAAGATTGCTGTTCCTGCATTGCTACTTAGCATGGCTAGCAGCCGTCTTTTCCCTACTGCCCATTGATCAGCTGGACAGTGAGGAAAGATGAGTAAGGCTTCCCAGGGCTTGTCAGGCTGTACAGAGAGTGGCCAAGGTTCACATGCGGCTGGCAGGTTGCCTACCGATACGCTACACAGCACTAATATTATACCCCAGGCTCTGTGGAATGCTGTTAATTTCTTGCATTCCTTGCATATAGGACCATTTTCCATGGCAGATTCATGGGAAGCTATTTAGTGACCAGTCCTACAGATTATACTGTGCTAGCAGTGGCAATAATATAAATGTGTGTACCATATTACAAAGAGTACTGGCCACAAGAGATCACAATGATTGAATTTCATATTTGTTTCAGTGGTTACAGTTGTGGTATGCAATATATTTTATATCCAAGATTTTTCTTATTATTATGTACCATTAGTCCCAAACTAATTCTATCATGGTGTTATGGGCCATTGTCTGAGCTTTTGTATGATGCGTTTATCTCTGTACTTCTGTCAAGGCAGACAGTTAAATGTGAAAATTTGCAGTTATAATGAAATGCAGAGCTGTTTTATAATTGCCAAGGGTAAAATTAGCAAAGTCAATTATTTTCCCCTTAGGCTTTTCCCTGTAGATATTAAAGGGCTGAAAGATAATTGCCTTAGGTAACACTTTGATTTTTAAACAACATTAAATATAGGAATTGCTGCTAATCTTGTAACAATTTACCTCTTTGCCCTACTGTTATAGAATATAACTACTGAAGGACTGAACCTGCACTGAAATGTCAATTACAGTATGAAACTGCAAATGGCGTGAACTCCTTACAAGGAGGACTTGTGTTGTGTCCATATCAGAACATCAGTGTCTGTCTTGGCAATGAGGTCCATGTCATAGCTTTCTTAATTCTTTGTGGTGTGAATGTGCCACTTTGCATAATAACCTGTGAACTGTATTATTTAGCAAATAGCTATTTCAGAAAAATCATGATTATTTTCCAAATTTAACTGAAACTGCTGGGGTTTTTTCTGCTGGAATCCTATTCGCGTGCGTGCGAGAGAGAGAGAGAGACTTAGTGTAAATGTTATGTTATAGTATAATTGCAGGGTGCAAACAGGGCTGTCAGATCCACTGTCTCATGGCCAACTCTATTGCTGATTTAGCATACAAGTAAAGTATTTGAACTGCACAAAATCCTTTGCCGATGATCGGATTCCCAGTTCAGCCACACATCTGAGGAGACACCTTGATCTAACTACATTATTGATAGCTGGCACTTTTGAACTAAGCAGGGGCTTGCTATTGTGTTAGACCACCTTTTTAAGTTTTGCAGCTTTTCAATCTGTGGATGAGTGACAGTTAACCTGTGAGTGTGATTGGCCTCTTCATATTTTTTATTGTGATTGTGAAAAGGCTTTGAGTGAAGTATCCCCAAGAAGTCCTGTGAAGACCCATGGTGTTATTTTTCAAAATCTGTATAGATAAAAAGGGACAGGTCTGCTTGGAAGCCCCATACATTGATCCTGGAAGAATGTCAGTTGCCCTGGCTCAGACAGACTTGAATTTATACCAGATGCTGGGAATTGCAGGTGGGGAGAGGTCTGTTCAGGCTTCTCATAGGCATCTGGCTGGCCACTGTGAGAGACAGAGCGCTGGACTGGACAGGCGATTGGCCTGATCCAGCAGGATCTTGTCTTATTTTCCTAATTACAAAGAAATGGATTTTGAATGCCAACACCTGTATTTTCTTCCCTTGCCCCATTGTCTGAACCTGGCACTCTTTATGCAGTTTCATGTGTGGCTGAGCATATCTTGTACATAATCTGAGATAAGTGCCCAAAAACATAACATGCATACCAATGTGAGTGACAGGTATATCATAAAAGGTGCCTATCATTGCCTCAGTCTAGAAATTCCTTGGCTGCAAGATGTTCCATGTGTGCTTCTGAAGTGCCTTGCCTTTTTAAATTCTGGGTTTACAAATAATGTAAAAATAGATTGTATCTTCATAAAACTTTAATTTGAGGGGATGAACTGTAAGCACCAACTTTCTTCATGGCATTCAAGGATGGCTTCCAATTAGATTTAACTAGCTAATAATGTCTTACATGCATTTATTGTCTAGATAATGTGGATGAAAAACTATGAAAGGGAGTGTATTTCAACTACTATGGCAAGTCTGGATTACTCCTGGTTTGTATTTACCAGTTTTCTGCTCACTATAATGCTTTCTAAAGAATCGGTGGATAGTTTCAGCATTTTATCCTGGAATTTTATGCCAGCAGAACTGAACAGCAAATTTTATTTTGCTACTCTTTCAAGGCTGTGGTTGTACAGTATCTGGGCAGTGGTAAAGTAAGTGTTGTAAGTCTATGTGCTATGACACAGGAGCCTTCTTCTGGTCATAACTAAGGATCTGACAGAGCATTTAAGGAAGCCAAGATGGAGAACACAGGGATGAATGGGAGATTCATCTTTTCACTTTTGTGGATTTATAGCAGCAACTATGTAGATTCAGGCTGGTCTGAATTTGGAATCATGTGAACAGTGTCAGTCTCTGATATCAATGCATTGGGCCCTTAGTGCAGATGGCTACTCCAGCAAAGGGAGAGTTTGGTATGTAGTATGAAACACTAGTGTTTGGTATGTGTGTCTGTCAGTTGAAGCTATTCACAAGACAATATTGTTTTGTTGAACATTAGTTGTTTATAAATAACCAGTGGCACAGATGTACTACTTATATAGGGGATGGATTTCCGTATGTTAGTTTATGTATTCCTAAAGGCATAAATATGTTGCTTACCAAATAAGCTATTTGTTTACATAAATATCGCTGATTTATGCAAGCAGATCTTCCTTCTGCGTGGAATCTAATAAATGATTTGGTTCATTAAACTAACTGGCTATGTTGAGCTGGTTTTGAGCTGAGCTTTCATCCCCCCCCCCACATACACACTTTATATGAAGGGATTTACTGTTGTATCATGATGAATAATATACAGTTTGGGCTGACATTAGAACACAAGGGTTTATTAGTATTTGCTTCTGAGTAAGTGTGCTTAGGACTGGGATCTAAATCATATAGTTCTATTACAACAAATAGTATTTTGTTATTGCTTATTGTCTGTGATAGCTACACTATAGAGTAGGGGTGAGGAAATGCCAACCTCTGGGCCAGTTCCTCCTTGCCCCATCCCCCTTGCTGAGTGGAATTCTCCACCCCAGCTCATTTCTGAGTTGGGCCTGCATAACTGAGAAGGGGAGGGTGTAGGGGGAGAGAAAGAGAGAGGAGGGAAGAGCAAAAGTGGGGAATGAGAGAAAAGACCCATTACTGGCACTGATGGCATCCACCACTGCCCCTGCAACCCAGAAATCTCAAGGAACTGCAGCCCTAAGTATAGAAAAGATTCTTCGCCCTGCTCATCTTTGTCTGAAGAAGCTTACAGTGAAAATGCTGGCACTAGATGGGGCAGTTTAGGCTTTCCTAAAAGAGAGAGAGAGAGAGAGAGAGACGAAAAGCAGCTGTATTCTATAAATAGTGTTCTTTCTACCTGTAACAAAAAAAGTGAGCATAAAGCTAGTAGTAGAAGATACAGATGTGTCATAAGTGAATTTAAGAATAATTTAGTTTAAATGTAGTGTTGAATGTGACAAATATAAGGGTTTGTTTGCTATATCTTTGACATCTTGCCGCATCATATTCCTGACACTGACTTGAAGAATTGGCTAGGGTGTCAGTGTCTGCAAGCAAATCAAATTCAAAACATCTGTGTTAATTGATTTCTTTCTCGTGAGTACACAAGCACATATTTTTTCTTGCCCCAGGAAGTAGATTTATTATGTGGGAAAGGACTTGAAGGTTGTTAATCCAAGGCTTTACCCCACCCCCATGACCCAGTTATTCACCTAACTGTAAAAAAGAGAGGGAGTTCTGGGAATAAGCATAGCTTGATTTTTCCTTCTCATGGCTGACTCTGCCTTGTAGTAATGGGGCTGTCTGGATTCATTGTTACTTTGATAGCAGCATACATGCTATATCCCTGTGCCATAGAAGAAAAAGTGCTTGATAGGCCTGGACTTCTGGAGAGTTTCTCTCCAACATTGCTTAATTATTTATTTATTTCCCTCAGTGATGTTGATCAATCAGGATAAGTAGGTAGTTCCAAATAGTTTTCTTGGACAAGAAGCACCTGAAGGATGATGGAGAAGAAAAAAACAGTAGGAAAATTTGAAGAACTATATAAACCTACAAAGGGCAGCCAAACACAGCATAGTAAGCTTGATGAGGTAAGGATGGGGTTGTAAAGAACTCTCACTGGGGGATCAACTCCCAAGCCTAGGGCAATTGATCCTGGCCAGGCACAACCCGTGCCTCCCTTACCAGGACTGAGTTAAACCAATGTCAGCCCTGCAAGGTAGGTAGACTGCTACCACCCCTTAAACTTGGTCACCCACTATGGGCCAAAGGGAAACCCAAAGTGCCAGAAATAGACCTGCCAAAGATTCCAAAAGACAAGAGCCAAAGATGCACTTCTTGTCCTGGAGTCTTAAGGCAAAATACCCAACTATACGGTAGTCTGTGGCTAAATGGCCAAGGTGCTGAATTCAGAGCCAAATTCCCCCTGCAATAAATACACACTGGTAAATACGAGGTAGCTTTATTAGAATAAAATATAAGTGCAAACATATAGCAGCAAAATAATTCCTTAAACCAAACACCCCAAGGTTTAGGTAAAATACAAAAGATACAGAGATTTCAAGTCACAAGGAAAAAATAACAAATCTGTGTAGCCTGGATAGCAGATGGAAGATGGAACCCCAACATCAGGTAGCACCAAGGAACATTGGGGGAAAAGACCCAGAATCTTAGTTCTACTTTTATGGGGAAAAGCCCAGCAACAGCCAGGAATTAATTAGCCAGTCAGTGGGCTTTTAATGGTGAACTCTTCCAGAGCTTTCGCACCTAACGGTCATGCGCTTCTCCAACCTTCCCAGGCCCGTGGCCTTGAGGTACCACTCTTAACCTGATAAGCAGGTATTCTTACTCACTGCCTAATTAATTGGATTCAGCTGTGGGAACTGACAGTGTATTTGTGACCATTTTGAAAACAACCTATCCTTACCTTAGTGCTCTTACATTTGCTCACAGATTGCTATATCTGTTACCTATGTACTGAATTTTAATTCAAGATAATATATTTCATCTGGGCATTAAGGCAAGTCATGTGTAACATTGAAATGTGACTTCTTACATGTTGAAAGTACAGTGTTGTCAAACATTAGATTTTAATTGTCCCCATAGAAGGACTTTGGAGTTGTACAGTAGGGCCCCGCTTTTTGGTGTTCCATTAATACAGCGCCAGCAAGGTGATCAGCTGGAGGGGGGGCTGGAGCTCCCTGCACTCCAGCTGATCTTGCCCGAGGAGGGAAAGATCAGCTGCAGCTCTCTACAGCCAATCTTTTCCTTTTCTGGTGTGATCAGACTCCCACTTGAGCTGATCGCGCCTGAGGAGGGAAAGATCAGCTGTAGCTCACTACAGCCGATCTTCTCCTCTTCTGGCACAATCAGACTCCTGCTGGAGCTTATCACGCCCAAGGAGGGGAAGATCTGATCTTCTCCTCCTTTGGTGCGATCAGCGGGTTTAGGTTCCAGACCCCCGCACTACAGCTGATCTGCTTTTTGGCGGTTTTCGTTTTCCAGCTGGGGCCTGGAACCTAACCTGCCCTATGAGTGGGGCCCTACTGTACTGAAGTTCACCCCTACAATAGTGACATGTTTTGCATTTCTGTTATGCATCACATTATGAATCTTCCATTTCTGAGATTGGAAAATAATTGTATTTATTTATTAAATTTATATCCCACCCTTCCTCCCAGAAGATTCAACATCTTATTACAACTAAGATTCACAATAACAGCATGCTAGATTTGCCTTTAAAATTTGTTTTGGTTTGACCTCCATGAATTTCTAGTAATCTTATGTTTCTGACCAATAAATGTAGTGGCTACATATTTAGATGGGAAGATAAGCAGTTCCATCTGATAACCAAATAAAGCGGTGAAGCTGTAATTAGCACAGTATACTGGCACCCCCAGTGTCAAAAATAGCTGGGTTTTATCTGCAATTTCACTATGCAGATACCATTCTGCTTATGTAAAGTCCTGAGAAAAATATTTGGGGGCAAAATGTGAAGACTGAAAGCACAAACTGGAACTCTCTTATATGTTTGAAGCTTACAATACTTACAAGATACTAAGATTAACAACAAGAAAATGCAATTGCCTGGAAAAGAACATAGGGAACACCTCCAAAATCTGAAAAACAGTATGTTGTTGCATTTAATGCCTATGACAAGAGTTCTGTTTGTTTTTAGTGATTATGGATTGTGCCATTAAATTCCAAATCGAGAGAGACTAGCTTTCAGTCCTAAGAACCATAGCACAGTTCTGTTTGCAGAACAGGCTTTGTCACCACCTCCTCCTTGCTCAGCCCCTGTGCCCCTGAGAGCTGTGGGAAGGACTGAGGAGGGGAAAAGAATGAACAGAAATCAGAAACATCTCTGCCCCGATGCATAAGCAAGTAACTTTTGCTAGTACTAGGGCTCTGTTGAATTCAAACCAGTATTCTCCAGCGATGCTCATTGCTGAGATGGATTTCTGTATATTAATTTTGTATATTAATTATAGTTCCTCTTGACTTATACTGTTTTGTAGCATTTGGTCTGATAACATCGAGGTTAAGCTTCCAGACCTATTTAGCTTTTGTTCCTCCTGGTTGTGTATCATTGAAGATTTCCATATTAATTCAGTTCCAATAATATATACTTCCTAATTTGTCTCAATTGACCCTTCCTGGCCTACTTTCCATTTAGATCTTTGTACACGATGAAGTATAATCAAAATGCTTGTCATTGGTTCAAACAGCAGCAGATTAATGATATCCCTGGCATCCTTATTGTCAATACAGCAGTTCAATATATAAATACGAATCTCTTGTATAAGAGCTTGAAATTTGAATGGAACTTCCTTGCTGTAAAAATGGGAATATGTGAGAACGGCAAAGTAAGTGATAGCATCTAGCAAGCTGGATTCCCACAGTTATATCAGAAAGAGAACTGCATAGATGTCTGCCTGAAAAATCAAAAAACCATCTGCACATAGACTGGTAACTTTCTCAGAATTAAGCTCTTTGGATTTGGATCTCTTGTTCAGCACTGCGTTTAGGAGCAGGACACCCAGGTGGCTGCCTGGGGTGCCTGTCGTGGGCTGTCTACTCAACTATCCACTCAGAAGCTGAAACAAACAGTACAATTAGTTTATCATCACTTGCAAAGCTGGCAACACTGACCTGTGTGTTGTTAGCATGGTTAACTTTAAAACATGTGGGAAATTTTACATTGTAGGTGTCCATTCAATAAATGGCCTGTGTGTTTGTGATCGGATAAGTGTGCAAATTTATTGTCTTTATATCACAGAAATACACCAGGCATGTAAATCATGCCTCAGAAGTTGTGAAATGTGCTCCAAATATAGTAAAGGAAAAAACCACACATGCACACACAGTATTCAAAAGATGAACAATTGGGGGAGGGGAGATGCACCTTGCCTAGGGCACCATTTGATCTATGGCTAGCCTTTTTGAAACCTGTAGGAGATAGCTTATAAATTTAAATTAGTGGTTTGTCTAGCACAGTGTTTCCCTGGGACTACTGGCAGGTCTGAGGCAGACATCCTTTCCAGCCTTGCTATCTTAAATCTTTCGTCTTGGGATATGTGTCCATAACTGATGCACCGGGATGTTCCTGGTAGTATGTAATATCATTGTTCGCAGTGCTGAATACTAAGCCAACAAAAAAGAAAAAAAATCAATTCGTAATCTTCAAGGCTACTGCAAATAGGCTATCAGAACCATTATCTTATGTGTTAAGTATTTTCCAGTCCATACTGCAGGCTTAAATGCATGATGATAAATAAGAAGCGGGTCATTACTAAACAGAAAATGAATGCCCTGTGTCAAACTTGTGCTAAAGTGAGAGATATGAATGATAGAGAAATTAATGACAACTCAACTTTTTACTAAAGGTTTTATTTTTGTTAGGCTGTCTTAGCACTAAGGAGTGTGTGTTTGTGAGAGTGAGAGTGACTGACTGACAGCCAGGCATACACATATTTTTATATATTCCCTTCAATTGATCTTGCTCTGAATACTGAGGTTCTTGCTAGAATAAATTCCCCACCCATTCAGCACATAGGAGGAACCTAAATCTTCCCGAGAGAGCATTTACCTTCTACTTAATGGTTTTTAATGGTACTTTCGTATTCAGGAAAAAAGAAATAAATTTGTATTTGATTGTGTTTACTACTGCAACAAATGCTTAAGTGGCAAGCTAAGAACCTTCCTTAGAAGCAGCTAATAGGAGAGATTAAGATGTCTTTGATCATCTTCTATCTAAAATGACAGGGAGATCTGTAATGTGTTTTCTTGCTTTATAGTGTAACAGGTCTTAAAATATTTTCTTGAGTCAAGTCTTAAGGAAGAGGCACTAAAAGTAAATTCTCCATGTATTCCTGCTCTGTACAAACTGAAGCTGACAGAATAAAACTTGCAAAATCTTGTCAATGAACTCCACATTTTGAGAGGTCTGGGATTCAGTCACTGCTGACTAACGTTGGCTTAAAGTTTCATGTTGTTAGTTTAACAATAGGAATGTAGGAAGTGGCATAGTATGTCAGACCATTCGTTTATCTACCCCAGTATTGTCTACTCTGAATGGCAGCACTTCTCCAGAAAGCTTTCCCAGCCTTACCTGGTGATGCCATGGATTGATCCTGGAACTTTTTGCATGCAAAGCATTTGCTCCCCCACCTTTCCTAAACTATCTTTCTTTATTGCTATTTAATATAATAAATGGCACACATGTCTGAACAATATTTATTGATGTGGGCCTAGGCCTGTTAAACCTGTGACTCAACAAGCTGAATGCTGCCCTATTAATGAAACCTTCCAGATGCCTGACAACCTCTCCTTTTTGAAGCAGATAAAATCAGAACTATCAAATATCTGGTGAACTCTGCTATAGTCTTGAACCCAAAATAGTTGGTATGACTTAAATATATTAATTCTGGCAGCCAGGCTGGCAGACATTCACTTTAACCTACCCAGTTTATTTCCACTTTTTGTACCTGTTTCTTGTCTTCTGAACAATACAGATAACAGAGTTTCCTATAGAGACATGTTGATTGGTACCTTGTTGTTTCTAACCTAATTTCAGTATTCATATATATAACTGAGAAATTTTTGTTACATTTTAATAAACTATAACAAAGTAAAATTAACCTCAAAATGTCATACGAGGTAGGCTGATTTCTTCACAGTCTAGGAAACAGTAAAAGGGAGTGATCCCAATCTGAAATCCCTAATAAAACTTCTTCCCAAGCAACAAAGTATTCAGTTGAATGACAATAATTTAAGTGCCATCAATTCTGTATACATATCCACATCCTTTCCTAATTTACTTGTTCAGGAATTAACAATCCCTTGAAAAGCCAATTTTAAAATCTGCTGGGCTGAATCCTCCAAGCCCATAACTCTCCAAGCCTTGTTTGTTCACTGATAACCAAAAGGACATAATGCCCATAAACAGCTTTTAAAAAGTGACTTTTTACTAATTATGGGTGTTCAGAGTTCATTCACCCTAGGGAATTTCATTCCATCATATTTCCTATAGAGATATGAATATACTTAGCTTAGGAATCTTTTAAAACTTGAGTACTGGCTTCACAAAACTATCGATGTGAATCATAACAGGCAAGTTAGGTTTACCTTTTATTTTCCTTTCTAAATTGCCTGGTCTCTACACTGCAAATAAAAATACCTCTTTTGATTGTGGTAGATACTACATATACCTAGCTGCTTGGTGACGCTACTGGTTTTGGAGGACTGAGTACTAAGGAGTTTAGAAATGCTCACTTTGAAGAGAATGGGTATTATTATGTGCTTGCTCTAGGACAGTGGTTCCCAGTCTGGGAGGGGGGGCGCAAACAGTAAAGAAAGGAATTTATTTTTTTATTTATTAAAAGTCTTCCCTCCCTAGATGCTGTCTGTTCCCCACTGCTGCTGCAGACAACACCTTCCCCTTGCTCCACTCAAGAGGGGAGGACTTTTGCTGAAGCGGCAGAGCGTTTTTCAGGTGGGCCAAGGGCAGGTGTCTGCCTATAAAACATGTGGCAGGTGCCAAAGGAGGCTGAGGATAGAGCTACCAGGAAGAAGAGGGGATTACTATCGCCAACTCCTGTCTCCTCGCACTGCCACTGCGGAAACACCCTTGTTCAGAATGAGAGGAGAGGGGTTTTCGTGAAGCAAAAGAAACAATGACACAGAAGGAACTCAGAAATGACACACAAGGAACTCAGAGGTGGAGGTAGGGTGTTCCTCACCTGAGCACAACTCAAGCTGTTTTTGTTTCTGGTGCCCAAACAATATGAATGTGCCAGTTTCCACCAGTTGCAGCATGCTGAAGGCACTTTCAGATGTCAGTACCCCAGTTAGGAGGAGCTATTCTCTGAAGAACAGCACACAGTACATGTGGGAGATTACCTTGGAGACTGTAATGACAGTACAGACATAGGACCTTTTTTTTTCAAATGAAGAGAGATCTTGTGCAAGCTTTAGTCTGGTAAATATCACTTCTATGTAAGAATTCAGTATTATAATTTTTTTTTAAAAAAAACAAATGGAGATTAATGTTGCCCAAGCTCCAAGCACAAGCCTCCAGCGTGCCCATTTGAAACATCATAACTAAGGCTGGTAATATTTGCTTTAGTGCAGTTCTTAGGGGGAAATATTTTTAAAAGGCTACACACACATGCACACATGGAAAAGGAGGCTTTTTTGCTTGGTATGCTCTGAGGACTTGGTGACAACAACGGGGACTCCAGAGCCATGGCAGGAATGCCCCCAGTGCACTTACAGGCAGCGGTTTGGCACTCCTTCTCTCTCTTGTCTGATTCCTCTGTCACTCCAATCTTTCTGTTCAGGTTTTGTTTTACTTTAAAAGGGTGAAACCAAGAGGGAGGATGAGTGTGGTTTGAGGAGGAAAACAAGAGGGCAAGGGGCCCCTTTATAGTCTTTGCCCATAAACCCCCAGAAACCTAGAGCCAGCCCTGCCTACATGCATGCCCAGAACGGAAAAAGGCAGTAGAGGGTGCGAGAGAGGCAACCCCCTCCCCAGATACGTTCTGTCAAGCTATTCCCACTGGTGTGGACAGCAAGTGGCAGAACAACAATGAATGAATATCCATGACTGACAAAATGGAAATGTGAAAGCTGATGTGCTAGTTAGCCACATGCATGCACATTCACATGGTTCATGATATAAGACCCCCTTCTGGAAGCACATGGAGTACAGTGAACACCAAAGCACAGTTATTGCCAAAAAGTGGCATTTTGTGGTGACATCTTATTTTTCTGGGATTTTTAACTTATTAGCTAGGTAAGTGATTCATTTTACAAGAATCTCCTCTATCATAAGTATGTATAAACCTACTTTTTAAGATGTCCAGTGAATAGTATGTGAGAGGAATAAAGATAATGATTTCTCATCAGAACCATGACTGAGGTTAACATTTGCAAGGCTGGCATGTTTGTTTTGTAACAATTCAAAGTAAATATAGCCTGAGTTTTATGCCAAGTTCAACTTCCCATGCAGATTATGTTATATATATCATTGCTTTGGGGGAAGAAAGTTACCTTTTTGCCATTCCTTAACCACTCCTTGTGTGTTCTTGAGAAACTGATCTGAATTAAGCAAGCTTTAGTATGGAGGTTCAGTCTTTGTCATCTCCAGCTATGGCTTGAACAGCTGCCATTCAGAATAGACCACTGTTCTTTAACCTTGGGTCCCCAGATGTTGTTGGACTACAGCTCCCACCATCCCCAAACAGCATGGTCAATAGTCATGGATGATGGGAGTTGTAGTGCATCAACATCTGGGGACCCAAGGTTGAAGAACAGTGGTATAGACTATACTGAGCTGGATGAACCAATGGTCTGCCTTGCTAAAAAGGAGCTTCCTATATGCCAGATGAGCCTATTTACGCTACACATTTTTATCTGCTGTTGGAAAACTTTAGTCCAAATTCATTTCATTGACCTAAAGAAGAACTTACACATTGTGATTGGAAGTCATGGGGGGGGGGAACCCATTTGAGTAGATTAAACTTCCTGGAAGATCATTAATAAGATAATAATAAGATATTATTTATTTCAACAGTTTAATGCTAATCTTATAATTCTCATGCTTACTAACTCTCTGATGCATTACTGCCTTGAGCTCCGCTATATCAATATGGCAATAGTACATATCAAGTTCCCTGTTTCCAAGAAGGCCTAAAGAACTGTGCCAAACAGATTATCATTATAAAGGTCCATTTCATACTTATAAACCAACTAAACTTTGGAGGTAGGCAAAACAAATAGTAAAGAAACACTTTTCTTTGTTTTGTTTTTTTAAATCTTTTCAGGTGTGTTTTCAGAATTCTAATTGAAGTTATGGTTTTCCACCTTGAGTCTGTGTAGTGCACAGTTTGCAAATTGCCTGTATCTGCAGTAGGGGATGGACTGCAGCTACTATTACTCTCCAGTACATTTACTCTTTCTTTTTGTAAAGTACTTCTAGTCTTTGCTTGAAAAGGCAATTCCCTTTGGCTAAACAACCAAGGAATAAAAAGTAGTATGTGGCAAAGCCTTAAGGCAGGGGTGGAGAACCTTTTTCAGTCCGAGGGCTGTTTATCTTCTGGGCAGTCTTCAAGAGCCACATACCACAGATGGGTGGCACCAGAGGCAAAAGTGGGAAGAGCAATTAATGTAAATGTTGCCTTTGTACAGTAGGTTAGTTTCTAAACACACCCGTCTCTTATCTTCCATCCAGGGAAGCAAGAGGCATTATCAGTAATTATCAGGCATTATCATTATCAGTCCCAAGGAGCCCATTTCCAAGGTTGGAAAGGATTTAACTGAGTCACCCAGATGATCCCAACTGAGACAATAGCAGGAATGATCAATGATCATTTACACAACAGCTGGTATACCACAGTGGGGAGGAGAGCCTGGCTGGGAGTCCAGAGTCTGTGAGTTCAAATCCCCGCTCATGTCTCCTGGGTGTCAAGGGCCAGCTAAAGATCACCCCCACAGTGAGTGGCTCAGGAGTTACATGCCCTGCCACCTGTGGAGCTGTGGTCAAGCTGCACAGTCCCAAGGACACATTTCAGCCAGGCAAGAACACTCAAGAAAGGTGTGAAGCAAGTCCATTAGAGGGTATGTCTGAGGAGAGCCAGGAAGACTGCATTTGGCCCTTAGGCCTGAGGTTCCCCACCCCTGCTTTAAACACTAAATTAGGAAACTAAAAGAAAAATACCTCCTTAAGAAACAATGAAACAAGTTTATCTGCAAGTTGAAAAGGGCATGAATGAAGCTCTGTTTTACATTTTTTTGTAAAATTGCAGATCCTTAATACTGTTTCCCACTATTTGAAACACCCAACAGGTTCTCTTGTCAAATGGCTCATTTACTT
Source organism: Rhineura floridana (assembly GCF_030035675.1). Lineage (NCBI taxonomy): Eukaryota > Metazoa > Chordata > Lepidosauria > Squamata > Rhineuridae > Rhineura > Rhineura floridana. The sequence continues at coordinate 84,032,435 of NC_084483.1, read as the reverse complement.
TTTAGAATGATTACTGAGAGCTTAATTCTGCCTTTTAAAAAGGTTATCTGCTTTTAGATAAAAAAGAGCGTTATTGGAAATGTGATGACTGTCTTCAGCTACCAAGTCTAAGTCTATCTAATACTCAGGAATCCAGCACAAGCGGTTTACTTGCTCTTTCCTTGCAGAATTTCTCCTTTATCTCTATTCAGTGAAAAAAAAGTCCCAAGGAGATGTTTTCCTCACTTCACTGTTCTCTTGAGTTTCCCTTGTTATTTCAAACTCTTCATTCTGTGACATATGAACATGCAGTATCTTCTTAGCTTTCCATATAATGCTAACTTTTTTAGATTGTTTGAGGAGCACAAGTGCTCTATTGTACCACTATGTTGTCTCCCTCCTGTCCTGCTCAGGTTCTTACAAGCTATTTACTCTTCAAGCATTTGCAACCTTTGAGAAGACTACTCACAGTTTGGTTGGCTGTGTTCATTGCTTGATGTAGCCATTTTCCCCCCAACAGGTTGGAAAGGATTTAACTGAGTCACCCAGATGATCCCAACTGAGACAATAGCAAGAATGATCAATGATGATTTACACAACAGCTGGTATACCACAGTGGGGAGGAGAGCCTGGCTGGGAGTCCAGAGTCTGTGAGTTCAAATCCCCGCTCATGTCTCCTGGGTGTCAAGGGCCAGCTAAAGATCACCCCCACAGTGAATGGCTCAGGAGTTACATGCCCTGCCACCTGTGGAGCTGTGGTCAAGCTGCACAGTCCCAAGGAGCCCATTTGCCCCCCCAGCTGGCAGTTGCAGACAAGGAATGGGCTGGCTTGTGCAGCTGTGGCAAGCTGAGCAGGCCCTAGCCAGCTGGGGAGGACTAGCCTCAGAGGGAGGCAATGGCAAACCCCCTCTGAATACCGCTTACCATGAAATCCCTATTCATAGGGTCGCCATAAGTCGGGATCAACTTGAAGGCAGTCCATTTCCGTTTTCATTTACACATCCTGAACGTCAGTGATTCTGGGAGAAAAATGCATAGTAACTGGTAAAATATTGCAGAAAATAGTCCCCCCAGCTTTTAAAGAAGTATCTTCTCACATTCCAAAGCTACATCCTGCTAAAGTTGCTCAGCAAACTTTGTTGTTGTTGCATGTGTATAGATACGTAGGTAATGCAAACTTGATATGGTGTTATATTAGGTTAATTGTCTGGATGATGATGCGAATATTTAGTATATGTACTTGATTGATAATTCTGGACCCCAGAAGCTTTGTGTAGTCTTATGTCAGTGGTTTGCAAACTGAGTTCTAAGACAACCTGTACTTTCCTCAAATGTTTACCAGGAGGTTCCTCAACAAGAAAATAAATGGTAAGCTCCCTTGAAAGACTGCTTGCACATCATTCCCAATTATTGTCTAACATGTGCAGCTATAGGTAGTGTTGGGTGCATGCAGAGCAATGATGACATCCATCCCACCTGGGTAGCTCATTGCACAAATTGTGTACACCCTAAAACTCTTCACATGCAGAAATTTACGTAAAGCAGCCTTCAAAAAATTTTATCTGAAGTTTAAACATTTGAAAATACTTTTTGTATACCCTAGAGGCACAGGGTTCTGCCTTTTACCAAGTTGGACCATTTAGCTCAGTATTGTCTACACCAGGGGTGGGGAACCTTTTCTAGCTGATCTCCCCATCCCTGCCAGGGCAAATTTGATAGATGGGCAGAGCTGCCCACCTGCAGTCGCCTGACATCATTGTGATGTTGGGTCGTGCTGCACTTTGATGCCCAACTTGTCAGGACTTCGAAGCACAGCATGGGTCTGTTTGAAAACCCTTTTGCAAAGAGCCATGCTCTTTAAACCTCCAAAAAATGGGTTCAAAGAGCAATGTGAGGCTGTTTACAAAAGGGCTTTCAAACTCCCTATGATGCTCTTTGAACCTCCAGGTTTCAGAAGTTCAAGAAGCAGCACTGGGAGGAAGAAGTAGTTTCCACTGAAAATTTCCCCCCTCTGTTTTAATGGCAGTTTCAGTGGAAACTGTTTTCCCTCCTGGAGAAGGCACAATCCCACAGCCCATGATGGGTGGTGGGAGCGCACCTTGCTCCAGCAAAGAGTCAATGAGAAGCTCACTTTAACCTCCCGATTGTTCCTTTGAAGCCCTGTCCTTAAGTTAGTGATCTTTAAACAAGCTACTGAGATAATGAACTCTAGAGGGTGATTGTAAAGGGGATAAAACAGAAGAGAGTTATTGTAAGTATGGCAGATAATATATGTAAAACACTTTATAGACTAATACTCTACAGATGTATAAATAGTAGTATTATTCCAAGAAACTATTCCTTGCAGATGAAAAAAAGTACTGTTAGGGTGTAAGAAATAATTCTGCAGGTTAGTATCTTGTTTGCATATGAATTTCATTTAGTGTTGGCTTTGGTGTTTTATATAAAGGTCCTCCTTTGAATCTCTGTTTAGAGAAAGAAGTTTAGATTTTTCTAAAAATGAATTATCTTGAAATTAGTAAAACATGCCACTTCCTCATGTGTGTGCTGATTAACGTAAAGGATCTTTCACTCAGTTGTGTTCTGTCTAGAGCTTCAGAGAAGGGTGAGGGAGGGAGCTCAGGCTATTCACATTGTAAAAGCTCAGACTAGCACTTTGACATTTAGAGGGAGGACTCAATGTCTTTGTAAATTCTTCTTCGTATTACTGCCATGTCTCTGGGCTCCAACCGTTTCACAAACCATAATATTTTTTAGTGAGTGACTGATCTGTATTATGTGACCCAGCCATCAGAAGAATCTTGAGATGTTGTTTGTATAAACTGTAATACAATCTGACACTGAGCATTTGGTTACAGGCTTTCATAGACCTATTGGCGATACACTATCCTCCTGGATTTGGGCATAAGGTTTATCTGATACCTTCCCAAAAAAAGCCCCTCATTTTCTCTGTTCCCCACTTAAATAACTCAACACATCTGGGTTAACACTGTAGGATCATTGTCCTTTCCGTTTCCCTGCAGCTCATATTGCTACAATATTTCTTTAAGTATCTGATTACTAAATAGGCAATACTGTTTTTCCTCCCCAAACAAGGTTGTTTTTAAATAGATTTTTAGGAATTAATTTGTATTTAATTGGTACTATTTGCATAAAGTATGTGTGTGTGTTTGTGTAAGAGACTATGCATGTTTACTTGGAAGTAAATCCCATTATATTTCATGAGGCTTACTCCCAGAAAAATGTGCATCAGATTGTAGTATATAGTACTACATATAGTAAATATAGTAAAGTTAGTGGAGTTTTGCAAATGGAACAACAACGTTAAGGGGCTTATGTGTGTTGCTTTTGGGGGCTTTATTGTTGACCATACTGTCTTCAGTTACAGGAATGATAAAAACTGAAACTAAATCCTTTTAATTCAATAACAAAAGGGCTAAATTTTAGGAAGGGGAGATTGGGAATCTGATACAGCTCCATATACATAGGAAGTTAATCACTGAAGAGAGTAAATCTGAGCAGGCAGGATAGCCTTAAGGTGTGCCTACTTGATATGCCTGCATTGAATCTATTGCAGTAAGTCCTGGTATATTGTTCCAGTTAAGGGAGTTTGTGCATGGTACTCTGATTTCTTATAGTAGTTCCAGTTAGACTATGGCTGATTTTTACATTTTGAATCTGATTCAGCTTTTCAGGTTCTTTTTAATGTGAAAAACTGAGAACCCTAAAGACAATAGTTTTCTAAATATCATATGAACAGCCACATGCAGGTGAAAGTTTCAATACATGTGTTTCCATTGACCCTAAGGGCAGATACTTAATACAACTACAGTGTGTTTCCAGTGTATGAAAATGAATTGTAAAAAACTGCTCATGGACTCTTGACATTCCTACACTATGTATAAAATTTTGAATTTTTAATAATTTCCAGAGGAGGATATTGCAATGTATACATAACTGGTAGCTTATTTAATTTATACTTAAAAAAATTAAAATATTACTTTGGTTTTGTTTACATTAACTTGAAATGTGGTAGGAACAGGAAATAATATGTTTGAGATTCTTTTTTATTAATGCTTCTTTTGCTTTTTCAGTTTAGCATACGCCAGCAAATCTGTAACTAATCATCCTACTTACTTTTTTTTCTTTCAGGTGGTAGAGATCATGTCAAGTGCCATTGGAGAATTAGTACAAGGAATATATTATGAAAATTCAAATTTAGCAAAGGTAAGTTCCTGGACTCACACAACTGTACTCGATATGTACCCAAATTACCCTTTCCATCCCACTGAAAAAAAAGATGGCGTGAATCTGATCAAACAGACTGAATTAAAATAGAAACTCCTTATGATGTTGCAGTTAATGGGCTGTAACATTTCAGACAGTAGGCAGCGCAAATGTTTGAATTACCTTCCTAATATAATATAGTAACTCCCTTCATATTTTCTCTGAAATGTTGTGTTGTATGTATTATGTAGGAAGAATTAGAAATCCAATTCTCCCACTTGCAGTCTGAAAAAATCTATAGTCACATCTTGCAAATAACGCAACAAAAGTTGCTATCCTGCAAAATGACTAGCCTGCCAAGAGGCTAGTAGCCTATGTTTCTCTGGTGACTGCAGAAGATGGCAAGCCTCCTCTTCTGCCACCAGCATGGAAATACAGACTACTAGTCTGTCTAGTCAAAAAATACTTGCTGTCTTATCAAGTGGACTGGCAAAGGAGGAATGGAGCAATCCATCCCTCCTTTGCCAGCCTGCTTCGTTTTCAAGGTGGTCATGGAGGAATGGGCTTTCCTTTCTTCCTGCAGGGATGGAGAGATCCATCCTTCCTCCACCAGATCACTTGTCTGTACAAAATTCCTAGTCATCTATGATTACTAGGCGAGTTATTAAATACAAGACTAGGCTAATCTGGAAACCGCTGTGTCTGGTGGGGCTTCTGGTTGTCTGTTTTTAGATTGTAAGTTTGCTTATTTTTCATAGTGGGTCCTGAATATCCCTGATTCAAACCGGGTTTTCTGCCTTCTTTCTGCTTTCTCTCACACAGCTGGTATAATACAGTGGGGAGGAGAGCCTGGCTGGGAGTCCAGAGTCTGTGAGTTCAGATCCCTGCTCCTGTCCCCTGGGTATCAAGGGCCAGCTAAAGATCACCCCCACAGTGAGTGGCTCAGGGGTTACGTGCCCTGCCACCTGTGCACAAGCTGCATAGTCCCAAGGAACCCAATTGCCGCAGCTGGCAGTTGCAGACAAGGAAGGGGCTGGCTTGTGCAGCTGTGGCAAGCTGAGCAGGCCCTAGCCAGCTGGGGAGGCCTAGCCTCAGAGGGAGACAATGGTAAACCCCCTCTGAATACCGCTTACTATGAAAACCCTATTCAGAAGGTCACCATAAGTCGGGATCGACTTGAAGGCAGTCCATTTCCATTTTTCTGCTTCCTCTCAAGGCTGAATAATAGCACGGCGAGGAAGGAACTGAAGGATTTGGGGACATGGGAAAGTGAGGGGGAAAATGAATCTAGATCAGGGATGGGGAACCTATTTCATCCTGAGAGTTACATTCCCTTCTAGTCAGCCTTCTGGGGACTGCATACCTGTGGTGGGTGGAGCAATATATACTAATTTTACCTTTGTTCATAGCTTTTTTTTACACATACTCGCACACTCCTCTCTATCCCGCATACAGGCAGGGCAAAAAGCATGATCAGAGTTCAAGGACTTATTCTAGCTAGGCAAAAACACTCGTGGAAGGGTGCAAAGCAGAGCTGGTGAGGGGAGTAGCCTGAGAAGAATCGCAAGGACCAGATAGAGAGGCCTGAAGGGCCATCTTTGGGCCCTGGGCCTGAGGTCTAGATGAAAGGCAGACAGAATGTTGATCACATTCCTAATACGAGGATTGCTGGTTTTCTCACTGTTGGTACCAAGCAAGCTTTCCTGGGGATGGAATTCCACCACTGGGATGCTACTACTGAAAAGGCCCTCTGTTCACTAGTCACCTGTCGAGCCCCTGAAGGCACTCAGAGCACAGTCTCTTATGAAGATATTAACTGATGGGTAGATTAATATGGGAGAACTGGCAGACTATCATAACCATGGTGGGTCCCTGGCAAAAACCTGACCATTACATTTGGAACCAGCTGAAGTTCAATAGGATGTGGTTCTGTTGTTGGATTGGGGAGTGCATTAATACTTTAGAATGGCCAGAATGCAATTCCAGCATGCTTTGACTGATGATGCGGGAAAGCCATCTGATATTGCTGTATAGTAGGACATATGTGAGCGTTCTGCCTTACCATTCTGCCTTAGTCACTAATTAGCGTTGGGCAAAACATTCTCTCCTAGCCTAGCATCTGTGATAAGGATTAACTTACCCAACAGGGTTCTGTATATGAAGCATTGTATGTGCAACATTCCCTCACTCCCTTGCTTAGCATGACCTTTGTGGGAGTTTTTTAAAAATGTTTTTAAAATGTGTGTACGTTTCTTTATTTAGCTGTTTGTTGTGTGATACCATGGACTTCTTTGGGAGGAAGAATATTTATTATTAATAATAATAGTAAGAGCTGCCAGCAGGGGAAGTCTTCCTTTATCAGAGGCTGAGTGAGTTCAAGCTATTTGGCCTCACTCCCTTGCCAACAGTAGTGAGAGCTACTGTCTAGTTACTAGGCCCTAGTAGGTGATGCCTGAACGGCAACACCAGGAAATGCTATCTGAATAAGCATGGTGCAACAGGAACATGGGACGCTGCCTTATACCAAGTCAGACCGTCTAGTTCATATTGGCAGCGACTTCCAAGGTTTCAAGAAAGAGTCCTGCCAATTCCTACCTGGAGATGCCAGGTTGAACTTAGAGCTTTCTGCATGCAAAGCATGTGCTCTACCACTGAGTTATGGTCCCTTTTTTCTCAAGAGCAGATGCTTGTTTGGTAAATGAACCCACAGTCTCATGCCCAAAGTGAGAACTATGCCCTGAGATATATAAGACAGACTAACAAGACACAATATGGGCACCATATATTTTCTCTTTCTGAAATAAGAATATAATGTGATCATATTGTGATCACTCTTTTGTAAACTGATTTGAAAGCTTCTTGGGGCTATGTAGTAGGATATTGTTTTAAAATGAAACATATTGCACTTTGAACACCCTTGGAGATATATAAATGCAAAGTGTTAATCTTCTGGAGGATCTCACTACCAAACTCATAATGGAGGTAAAAATGTCTTCCTGGCTAATAAGCTCATAATTTTAGTCATACTCCATTTTCCTTGCCAAAAAAAAGAAGAAACAGGGAGATGGACTATTTTTAGAAATAAATGCAAGAAGGAATGGGCGGATGAGTGTATGGCATATGATGCTCAAATCCCCGTTTCTCAAAACTGCTGGGAAGAATGTACCCTTTTTTAGAATTTTAAATAAGACATTCCTTTCAAATAATTTTTTCATTATAGTTCAAAATAAAAACCTTTCTGATAAAGCTATTGTTTTAGAGTGGGTTTTCTTGGTCAATTGGAAGGGAATGCAGAAAAGATTATATGGTAACAGAGGAAGGGAAAGTATATCTAAACTGAAATACATTCCTAAATAACATTGAAACAAGGAAATGTCATTTACTCCCATTTCACTTCGTTTTCTCCTTTGGGTATATTCTGCTCCTTAAGGTGTATTCTGCAATGGAAGGACAGATCCCTTTTTTAATTTAAAAATGTTTTTCTCTGGAATTTGAGTAAAACAAAAGTATTAAGGCACTCCAGGGTGTGTTTTATGAGCCCATTTACTCTAACCCTTTTTCGTCGCAAACATCAAAGGCATGTATTAATAGACCAATAAAATATGTCCTGTCATGTTCAACAAGCAGTAAGACATCTGCTAAGTGAGACATCAATCACATGCAAGATGCTTGCAGGGTAACTGTGTTGTTGCTGCTGAAGACTCATAATTTTATTTATTGGCTTCTTTCCTACACAGATGGGAAAATAAAGATTGTTGAATCATCTCACTTATAGCTGAAACAGTGAGTGATCCAAATGGCAATTTTTAAGCCTGTGCATTGTTCAGACTTCGTATTACCAACTTCAGTTAAATCAGGGAGTAAAGAAATGCAGTATATCAGACTTAAAATGTAGGTGTGTTTTTTAAACAGTATGAGAAACTGTAGCTTTCATTTTGAAGTACTCGAATTTTGTTGTACCCTTTTCTCTGGAAAAATATAGTATTGAGCCTGTTGATCTTGCTCAGGTGGCCCAAATAAGTCATAATATAGATACAAATATAGGAATTTGTACAAAATAAATAAATGCTTACTTCACTGGAAAACTAGTTAGGTTCCTTTTTAGATTTTTGCTAATCTTATGCTTCTTACCTCTGCATTAATGAGGGCTGGGATTTAGTGGAATTTAACTAGAATAATATTAAATCACATTTTTAGCTGGCTATCATGTTAATTGTCCATCAAGCTTTTCATATTTTTTTTAATCTAAGGAAGTCTGATCCAGAATGTTGTCACATATTAGAGCTTATTTTAAACTGAATGACAGTGGCCAAATTAGTGGACTTTTTGTTTGAATGCCTTTTCTTGTCATTGTGAAATCCAAGTAATTTGCAAAACAAATGTCATTTTAGTAAACTTGACTGTCAAATGAGACATAGATGAAGTTTTCATCTTGATTTTGTGATCACATATATAGCCATAAACATGTGGTTTCTCTTGCTTTCTTCTCTCTTTCCCCCTCCTTTCCCCCTCTCCTTCATGCAAGTTAATGTATTTGAAAGCAATGAATTTTGATACAATGTTCAGTAAGTTGGTTTTGCAGAATTGGACTACTTTTCCCATCAGTCTCATATTATCTCCTCCCTTGCAACCCAGCACTCCTTGGCAATAGCCACAAGGGAGGAAGATTAGAGCTGAATGGAGGGATTTTATTTCATTTGTTACCAATTTCATGACAGATAATACCTTACCAGAAAATTATAGTGTCATGCAGATTTAGTTCTTACTTGTTTCTAAGTAATTTAATTGAAGAAACTCACAGGGACAGGATTGTTTAGATGACATAGGTCTTTTTCTACAATATCTTTTTTGTTTGGATTTTTCGTAAACTACCTTCTGGTTCAACCTGAAGACAGTGACAAAATGCATTCTAGATTTTAGTATTCTTGCAGCCTTTTATCCTGGTCAGAACCTTAGTTTTCTTAGTCTCTTCAAGTGGCTAAGAGACAACGAAGGCAAGTCACAAAGGGCTCTGGTATGATCATAGATATAGGTTTTCCACCCAAATAGCTGTTGTAGGAGATCTGGGGTCATCTTCTTAATTATAATAGCCAATTAAAATATTAGCTCAAGTGATAATTTGGGGATATTTGGTTAAAAACACAAAAAACCTTAAGTGCTGATTTACAAGTAGCACTGATTGGATGACCATTCACCCAGGCCAGAGAGCTCAAATTAAAAATATATTCTTTTGAGTCTGTATTTTAATCAGATATTTCTGGAGCTGGAACTACAAGCAGAAGCAAGCTTATGGAAAGGGAATTTCCACATCCTCTCCTTCACCTCACAGCCTCCTTCACCTCCAAAAAGCTTCTCTAGAGGGTTAAGGAATCCTCCTCAACAGGCATGTGAGGCTGCAGTAAAAAGAGGGAATTCTCAAAAATCAGACAAAGACACCTTGCTTGAGTGGAGGTGTCTTTGTCTGATCTTTTTATCAATTCCTTCTTCCTATTGCAGCCCCACCTAAACCATGGTCTTCTTGCATAAGCCTGATGAAATATCCTAAAAGTCAATGGAATGCAGGGTAAACGTGAGTAAAACGGGGTATATGAATCAGGCTACTTCAAAACAATTGTTTTTGTTAATCTGATTTAAATATTTTCAATTCCATGCAATTCAAACATTTGACCTCACAAGTAGCATCTCTGAGTTCTGTTGGCTCATTTTATTAACGTTTATATTTTTCTCAGCATATGTAGTTGTCACGTTTCATGCAGAAAGAGGGATGAAATAGCATGTTCTGCTTTTACCTTCTGGGTAACTCCATGGTAGAACACATGCTTGGCATGCAGAAGGTCCCAGGTTCAGTCTCTGGCATCTCCAGTTTTGGGATTTTGAGTGTCGGGGCTTTGAAAATCTCTGCCTGAGACCTTAAAGAGCTACTACCAGTTGGAGTAGATAGTGCTAGACTAGATGGACCAATGAAATGACTCTATAAAAGGCAGCCTAATATCTGTGCCTTGAAGCACCAGCTGGTGCTTCTCCTCTGGAAAGCAACTACAGGAGGGGATGATTGCAGGGGGAAATAAGTTCTTCAGAAGAGAGGTGCTTAATCCTTCCTCCACTCATCAATTTCTCCTCTAACTCCCTCCCTCCACAGCTGCTTTTTCCCTGCCATGGTTCCAGGGGCACATTTGCAAGTCTTTTGTTTTGAATTTTCATCTTTCTGTTTGGTAAAATGTTCACCTCATCACATACTTAGATTAGCAGGTTGATAATTAGTTGCTAGTAATAATACAATGACTTTATATAGCTTTATACTTGAATGATTAAGAAATCATGTAAATCAATGCTTCATTTGGTTTGTGAGTAAAATGGACTCAGTTGTGAAAGAAAAGGACAGTCAGTAAATAATGGACACCAATAATGTGTGCATGGATAGTGTACAAACTAACATTTGTTTAAACCTTTTGATTTCTATAATTTCCATCATCTTGGTCTACTAGACTGTGACTGTGACATCTTCCCTTACTGTGTGAAGTTCTCATGTTACTAGGTGGCCGCATTGTTGTGCTTATCATTACCTTGATTTATAGCATATTCAACTTACCATTTCTTGAGTTTCTAGGAAAATGGCTTCACAGATGACATTGGAATATTAATGTGGGAAGAGCAAGTTTTCCTATCCCATAGTGCCTTGCTGTCAAAAAGCTGCCAAGCTGCAATGGAATTGGCAAAACATGATGCAAGAATCCAGAATATGGCATTTAAGTATGGAAAGCACATTTCTATGAGTCATAAGGTATGCCTTCTGTTTTCCTCCAGCAGTTCAAAGCTGATATTGTGAACAAGCATCAGATGATTCTTTACATTCTGTTGTACTTCTATGGATAACAGATTTGGGTTTTGGTAGCTTTTTAAAAAGCAAATACACAAGTCAGTTGTAGGCAGTGTTGAAATATATTCATATAAAGTATTTATCAAAAGTAAATTCCTTGTATTTTATTTCTTTACACTTGAAAATGGAAATGGACTGCCTTCAAGTTAAACTCTTTAAAATTATATGTTTTATGTGCATGCTTGTTTTACTGCAAAGGCCGTTACAGGAAGAATTTATTTATTATTTAAATTATTTTTAGTTGATTTTTAGGACTGCATCCTTACAAAAAGACATACAAACAGAAGCAAGACAAGATATAAAAATATAATAGCCACATTAAGAAGCATACAGAATAATTAAGATGCTGCTGTATAACACCCAAAGTAATTATAGTCTCAGTTAAAGGCAAGTGGAAAGTCTTCAGTGGTCACCTAAGCACCTTTACGGTTGGGGCAAGGGATAGAATAGGGAGTTCCATAGTTCTGGGGCCATCGCCCAGAAGGCCCAATTTCTTGTGCACACCAGCTTAATAGATTTTAATGGTGGGCACTCAAGAAGGAACCCTGAAGCAATGTATAGTCGGTATGATGTATGTAAAGGTGGTCTTTCAATTAACCAGGTCCCAAGCCAGCATTTTGAATTGGCAGTCAGTATACCTGGAGCAAATACTGGATTATGTGGCTGCATTTTGTACCAGCTGAAACTTCTGGACCACCTTCAAAGGCAGCCCCACATCAAGTGCACTGCTGTAGCCTATTTTGGAAGTAGCCACTGTCTGGATAACCAAGGCAGGTGTGAACGCTCCACATAGGATCACAATTCAGTGAAAATTAGGCATGTGTGGAGGCTGGTTCTTGTGCTCTATTTATTTTTCTTTCAATGAAAGCATGCAAGAAGTTCTGTGCAACCAGCATGCAGACCCTCTGCACGTGTAATTTGCAGTGCACGCAATTACTAGGAAGCAATGATAGGCCACGCAGGGGAGCAAACACAGGACAACCACAAGTTTAGGACATAAAGGGTCCTAAATTACTCTACTGAATGCATGTCCCATTTATTTTACCAGTAATACCATTGGATTTCACCAGTAATACATAACTTTTCCATTTCATAACAATCTGATATAGAAAAGGTAGGACCAAGAAACAGAACTGATGGTACAGTTGTGCACATAGGAGCAGGCTGATAACCTGTTAAACTCCTTTGTACTGTGTTGGTTGAAGGATTTTTGTATGGCCAGACATACAATTTATGTATATGTAAAAAATCCTGTGCCCACATATGTGATATTAGCCATGGATGAAATAGATTTGCTATGAAAAACTACTTCTATTTTACAAAATGTTTTGATTATCTTACAGCTAAATGCTGACATTCAGCCATTTTTTAATGAAAGTTCTGATGATTCTGTGGCCTTCAGTTTAAATTCTGCACCTGTAGTCTTGCATCAAGAATTCATTGGAAGAGAAGCCTGGATTAAGCAGATTAAAGAGGTAGGCAAATGCCTATATTCACATATATATTAGTAATATTCAGTCATCACATGTTTAGCATGAGAGGAATGAGCGTCTAGCTCAAGTGATCCTCCCTGTTAACTATGGCTTTTTAAAAAAAGGGGGGGGGGAACCATAGTTAACATTAACCACAGTTTGTCAGTTTAGACAACTAAAGGTAAAGATGTCCCTGCACTTGTAGTGCGAGTCGTTTCGGACTCTTAGGGTGACATCTTGCGACGTTTACTAGGTAGACCGTATATATGGGGTGGAATTGCCAGTTCCTTCCCCGGCCTTTCTTTACCCCTTAGCATATGCCAGGTACTCATTTTACCGACCACGGATGGATGGAAGGCTGAGTGGACCTCGACCCCTTTTACTGGAGATTCGACTTCCTCCTTCCGTTGGAATCGAACTCCGGCCGTGAGCAGAGCTTTCGGCTGCGTTACCGCTGCTTACCACTCTGCACCACGGAGGATCTTCTTTAGACAAGTGACAAATCCTAACTAAACACAAAAAGAAGCAAAAGCTTCCAAACTCCTCCTTGCAGCCATGTCAGAAGTGGAGAGTGCATGAAACTTGCTTGTTCCTTTCATGCTAAACTATGGTTAAGCATGATACCCAGACATAGCATCATTCTGTGCTACAAGTGAATGCTGCTGTGTGTGCGTGTATATATTATATATATAATATTATTTATGTACTGCCTTCAAGTCGATTCCGACTTATGGCGACCCTATGAGTAGGGTTTTCATGAGGCTGAGAGTCAGTGACTGGCCCAAGGTCACCCAGTGGTTTCATAGCTATGTGGGGATTCGAACCCTGGTCTCCCAGAAGAGTGAGTGTGTGTGTGTGTGTGTGTGTGTGTGTGTGTTCACCCATATGTGCACCAAACTAATTTTTATAAAAGGAAAATATTCTGCTTCTGTGTATTTACAACTTAACTTCGATGGAAATAAAGTGTTGGTACCAAGAAATGATTATTACAATATGTAACTTCTGTATTATTTTTAAAATAAAAATACTGTGGCACTTATGGTAACCACTTGTCAAAATTCAAGGTATTAGACACCACTGAGTTTTGCTCTGCTCTGTATTCTATTGGGATTTTATTAAAATATGCAAGCATTCTGTGCCACTAAAACAAATAAAATAACCGTTTTAGTTTTTCAACAACTAATTACTTCTAAGCATAGAGCAAAGACAAGGCAGAGGGAAGGAAACTGCTCATGCATATATGATTGCAACTCAAAACACAGCTGGCTGGACTAATTTTAGGCCTACCAGCTTTGATATTTTCTCTGATGTTATGATTGTTATCCCTTCTCAGGCTGCTGTCTTGATAAAAATCCATACCTATTCTAATGAATGTGCTCTTTATTCAATGGGTGCTTTGTTGAATTCAGTGGGGATTACTCCTAGGTTCAGTGGGGTCAGGACTGCAGTCTTAGGTCCTTACCTGGCCACGTACTTGTAACAGAGAAGACCCTTTCTCACAGACACAGGAAACGGTTCAGTTGGTATAGCCATCCCCACCTGGTGCCCTCAGATGTTTTGGACTGTAGGTCTCCTGAGCCCCAGCCAGCATAGCCAATGGTCAGGGACAATGGTCTAAAACAACTGGAGGGCAGCAGGTTGGGGAAGGATGAACTAGTATAACCATTGATTGAACCAGTTCACTTGTGCACTGTGTGTGTTCTCTGTTTTCTGAAAACAGTCTTTCAGGGGCTGTGGTTGGCCCTCAGTCCTATTTTAGAAGAAATATACAGTGCCTTGCAAAAGTAATCAGACCCCTGACCAATCCTCTCATATTACTGAATTACAAATGGTACATTGTAATTTCGTTGTGTATGATATTTTATTTTGCAACACTGAAACACAAAATCAATTATTGTAAGGTGACATTGGTTTTATGTTGGGAAATGTTAGTAAGAAACAAAAAACTGAAATATGTTGCTTGCATAAGTATTCAACCCCAATACATTAATATTTGGTAGAGCCACCTTTCTCTGCAATAACAGCTTTAAGTCTTTTGGGGTAGGTACGTACCAGCTTTGCACACAGAGAGATTTTGGCCCATTCTTCTTGGCAGATTCAGTCCAGGTTGTTCAGGTTGTTTAGACATTGCTTGTGGACCGCAATTTTCAAAGAGGGCCACAGATTCTCAATGGGATTGAGATCAAAACTTTGACTGGGCCACCGTAGGACATTCACCTTTTTGTTCTTGAACCACTCCAGTGTTGCTTTGGCCTTGTGCTTGGGATTATTGTCCTGGTGAAAAGTGAATTTCCTCCCAAGCTTCAGTTTTTTAGTAGACTGAAGCAGGTTCTCTTGCAGTATTTCCCTGTATTTTGCTCCATCCCTTCTTCCTTCGATTTTAACAAGATGCCCAGTCCCTGCTGGTGAGAAGCATCCCCACAGCGTGATGTTGCCACCACCATACTTCAATGTAGGGATGGTGTGTCTTGAGGCATGGGCAGTGTTAGGTTTGTGCCACACCTAGCGCTTTGAGTTTTGGCCAAAAGACTCTGTCTTGGTATCATCTGACCACAAAACCTTTTCCCACATCACAGCTGGGGCACTCTCATGCTTTCTGGCAAACTCCAGACATGCTTTCAGATGGTACTTTTTGAGTAATGGCTTCTTTTTTGCTACCCTCCCATACAGGCCAGTGTTATGCAGAGCTCTTGATATGGTTGACTGCTGCACCATTACTTCATTCCCAGCCACTGAACACTGTAGCTCCTTCAAAGTGATTGTTGGCCTCTCTGTGGCTTCTCTCACAAGTCTCCTTGTTCGAGCGCCAAGTTTTAAGGGATGGCTTTTTCTTGGCAGTGCCTGGGTGGTGTGATGCAGCTTCTACTTCTTGATTATTGATCCAACTGTGCTCACTGGGATATCCAAACCCTTGGATATTATTTTGTACCATTTTCCTAATCTATGCATTTGTATTACATTATCTCTCACTTCTGTAGAATGCTCTTTGGTCTTCATTTTCCTTCAAATCCACCCCCTGACCAATGATCCTTCAACAGTGGGGGTTTTATCCTGACAATGTGACAGCAACTTTCATGGTTCACAGGTGGAGGCCAATGGTAAGGTAACTGTGTCCTCGACAGGGCCCGCTTGCATTGGCTGCCTGTATGTTTCTGAGCTCGATTCAAGGTGCTGGTTTTGACCTATAAAGCCTTACACGGCTTGGGACCACAATACCTGATGGAACGCCTCTCCCGATACGAACCCACCTGTACACTACGTTCAAGATCAAAGGCCCTCCTCCGGGTGCCTACTCCAAGGGAAGCTCGGAGGGTGGCAACAAGGGAGAGGGCCTTCTCAGTGGTGGCCCCCAAATTATGGAATGATCTCCCTGACGAGGTGCGCCTGGTGCCAACACTGTTATCTTTTCGGTGCTAGGTCAAGACTTTAGCATGTGTTTTAAATTGTTTTAAATTTTTAAATTGTATTTTAAATTGTTTTTAAAATATGTGTTTAAATTGTATATTTGTTTTAATGTTTTTGGTTGCTGTAAACCGCCCAGAGAGCTTTGGCTATGGGGCGGTATACAAGTGCAATAAATAAATAAATAAATAATTTCATCTGTGTACACTGGGAGCTTCCATAGCCCAGGGGTTGAATACTTATGCAAGCAACATGTTTCAGTTCTTTTGTTTCTTGCAAACATTTCCCAACATAAAACCAATGTCACCTTACAATAATTGATTTTGAGTTTCCGTGTTTCAAAATAAAATATCATACAGAATGAAATTGCAATCTACCATTCCTAATTCAGTAATATGAGAGCATTGGTCAGGGGTCTGATTACTTTTGCAAGGCACTGCATATGATTCTATTGTTTAGTTTGAACTATTGTTTAGTTGTAATATCTTAGACAATGAAATACATTTTAACTTTTATCCTTGTATTGTTTAAGGCTCAAGTTAAAGGAAACTTAATAGACTACACTAAGGTAAATAAATATTTTAAAAAACATATTGTTCTTGCTTTTGTTTTTTGAGAAATGGTTTCAGTCCAGTGTGGCATGCGTATATAGACTTTAGCTGGCGAGGTGACTTCTTATGCATGGTGGAACATGGGAGCGGGTCTCATCTTTTCAGTTATTTTCATCAGATTTTTCAACCAAAAGTTGCCTAGCAAAGCAGCCTGCTGCAACTAAGTTACAATACATATTGGTGTATGTCTACAAAATACAAAAATACGCTGGTAAGAAAGAGGGTTCTCAGCTGGGTCTGATTCCAGACATGAATCCAGCATTGCATGTATTTCCTACCACACGTAGGAAGCACATATGACAGCCAGGTGTCCACACATGCAAATGTACGTGCAATTTGCTCAGTTTCCTTTGGGTTTGTTTCCTTTTGCTCCTGTGTTGTAATACATTGAATCAATTTTTTGCTTGTTTTAGAAGACCTATTAGGACAGGATTTAAGAACCCTTAGATGAGTTGTGTTCAAATGTTTTAATTTCAGGAAACTTTACTATATTGTGTTACTTAAGGAGCCCCAACAAGTCTGCTATGACAACACCCTGTCAACCTCACCTTTCCCAACCAGTCTCCCTTTCCCAAAATTTACTCCTCGGAATGGGGTAATGGTGGGGAGAGCTTCCAGCACCCTGGATGTTCCAGCATGGATGCTTACTGAGTCAGGACACTGCTTTTTTGCAGGGAACCTGGGAAATGGAGTTGCCTGATGGCTCAAACTGTTGTGTTAGAGACATTGGAAACTCCATTTCCCAGGCTCCTTAGAGGCAGTGGGTGCTCCATGTGAATGTCTATGCCTCAGATATGAGGCTTTTGTTGCTGCCATGAGTTCTCCTTGCTGTAGCCCCCTTCCTTTTCAAAGATACATTTGAGGATGAATAAAGGGAGTGTTGGCTGGCAGTGGAAGTGCTGCATATTGGCAAACCCATTATGAGCAATTTTTGAACTTCAGTAGAATTATGTGCTCCATTTATAATGAACTTTGTGGGTGGGGGAGTTGAATTCAGCTTTATGATCCTTCCAGATAGAAATGTTGATATTATCCCTTCCTATAATATAATCAGTTGTCTTCTGTGGCTGCTCATGTAAGTTACAGGGAGCAAGGTGTCTTTTAGGAAGATGCCTGCTCTAGACTATAGCATGAATGCCTTTAGTGCATGTTTTCTGACCTGCAGAAGTTCTTCAAGATTAGGCTACATATGACATCCTTACAGAAAAGCTTGAAAACTTAAAACTTAAAACTGGTTTTTATTTGATTGCTTTGCTGGAGTACCATCCTATATGTGAATTTCAAAGGCCACCTAATGCTGTGAGCTTAATTCACATCTATTTCTAAGCAAGTCCTCATAGAATCTGACTTATCTTTGGTTTGGGTCAGATTTGTATCAGTGTTCCAAAATTTGAAAAAGTGTGGTTTTTAATCCTACATTAGAAGAAAACATGTTCATTGTTTAGTATAACGTAATATCCTTAGAATCCCTGCAATAGCATCTAGCAAATAATCCTATATAGGTAATAAAAATAGCTTAAAATTGGACTGGAACTTCCTTAGTGTATTGTTGATGACTATTTTTTGAACAACCGAAAAGCTACTGTATACATGGACATCGCCAAATGGTCAGTATAGGAATCAAATTGATTATATAATTGATAGCAGAAGATGGAGAAGTTCCATACTTTCTGCGAAAACAAGACCAGGAGCCGACTGTGGTACAGATAATGAACTGGTCATATCGAAAATCAGAGTAAAGATGAAGAAGAACAACAAAGCCATCATAATGGCAAAATACAATTTAAATAACATCCCAGAAGAACATAAAGATCAAATAAGGAACAGATTTGAAGTTTTAAACTTAGTTGACAGAGAACCAGAAGAACTATGGAGTGAAGTCAGAAACATTATCAGGGAAGAATGCAAAAAGACAATACCTCTAGTTCAAAAGAGAGAAAGACCTCAGTGGATGACTGAAGAAACTCTTAAAATGGTTAAAGAGAGAAGAAAAGTAAAAGGAGATAGAAACATGGTCAGAACCCTAAATGCAACAATACAGCAACTAGTACGTAGGGATAAAGAGAACTATTACAATGCTTCTTGTATAGAAATAGAAAAGACAACAAGAGGGGTAGAACAAGAGCCCTATTCCAAAAGATTAGAGAAATTAAAGGAAAAATTGAACCAAGGGTAGGGATGTTGAATAATCAACAGGGGAACACACTGACTGACTGAGATGGAATAAAAGGAAGATGGAAGCAATACACTGAAGAACTCTATAAAAGAGATGCAAAGATGACAGATTCATTCACGGAGGAACAGTATGATGAAGAACCAGTCATTTTAGACTGTGAGGTGAAAGCTACTCTTAAAATACTTGGGAGAAACCGATCACCAGGAACAGATGGCATACCAGTAGAATTGGTATTGGTATGCCATCTATTCCTGGTGATTTGTTTCTTCCAAGTATTTTAAGAGCAGCTTTCACCTCGCATTCTAAAATTTCTGGTTCTTCATCATACGGTTCCTCGGGAAAAACAGAAGGGAACAGAAAAAGAGGAAGGCCAAACAAGAGATGGATTGATTCCATAAAGGAAGCCACAGACCTGAACTTACAAGATCTGAACAGGGTGGTTCATGACAGATGCTCTTGGAGGTCACTGATTCATAGGGTCACCATAAGTCATAATCAACTTGAAGGCACATAACAAAATAAGACATTTTAGGTGTTGCCCTGCTATTGCTCCAGCATGACAGTAGCAGAAGGAAGCTATTAAAACTAGGACAGAAGATATAACAGTAGCAACTACTTGAAGCTGAAATAGATCCGTTAATTGAATTTCACTTCAATATGCTTCAATATGCAAGTGATGGCAAGCTGTCAGAAGTTACACCAATAATGACATGATTTTAAATTAACAAGGAAACTAAATTCCTGCTTGCTTTTATTTCATCTTTCCATACACCTAGAGTGTAATGTGTATATTACTGTTGTGAGCCCTCCTTACCAACACATCCTTTAATTCTAAAATACCCATTTTCTATAGTCAATTATTTCAAAAAGCCAATTCCATCTACTCATATAAGAAGCCATTTGCTCACCAGCAGTTAATCAGTCTGTTAATACTCAAGTCCTGTATTCTAGAGTGTGGCTACCACATGCAGACAGATTATTGATCCAGTATGATTGTGATAGACGGCTTGTTCCAGAGAAGAAAAAGTGCCTCCTCAATGACTAAAGAAGCAGTGGAAGAAGACTATTGAGGTTAGATGCATATGGATTTGAATCAGTGCTTAAAATCTACCTCAGCAGCTTATGTTGTTGCAGTACTTTCTCCTGATGAGACATCAGGGGGGAAAGCACAACTGGATATGGTCATACGTAAGGAAATGGCAAAGGATTCTTGCAAACGACAGGGTATGGTAAACAAATATAGCAGATGTGGATGGGATCACAAAACAGATACTGTAGTTCAGAGGTACAGAACCTTTTTTCAGCCTGAGAATTGCATTCCCTTGTGGGCAGCCTTCTGGGGGCTGCATAGCAGGGGTTGAGGCTAGAAGCAAAATATCATGGCAAGTAAAAGGCTTGATTACAGTTCAAGAACACTTTCAGCCAGGCAAAAACACTCTTGGAAGGCATGAAGCATAGCCAGTGAGGAATGGGGCCTGGGAAAAGTCCGGAAGGCCAGATAGAAAGGTCTGGAGAACCGCATTTGGTCCCCAGTCTTGAGGTTTCCCGCCTCTGCTGTAGCTACACATTTATGTGATGTTTGCTATAAGTCATAACTAGAGTCCAGATCACCCAGACTGTGCCTTAAATATCAGCATTCATTTCATCACCTACATAGCAGTACCTACCCTTCCCACATTTAAAATATAGTGCTGTAGTTAGCACATTTCTCATGCCACAATGCTGTCTGCAAACAAACACCAACCCTAACAACAAGAGACATCACTGCAGGCCTAGGTTGTATGCCACAAATGTATATTTTGCATTTAATTCATTGGCAAGCCTTTTTACTGTTTGGGTTCTAGAACTGCAGTGAATCTGTTTTAACTTGCTTCAAAAAAGCAAAGCAAGTTTATTCTTCTTAGGGCACTGCATCTTAGTTTCATGTGTCTGACTAGTTTCATGCTGTTAATCTTTTGTATGATGTTGTAATCCAGTATATTGTAAAGCTAAAAATGAGTTCTTTGCATAATTCAATTCAAGGAAGCAATTGTGCACGAGGTTAACTACTAAGGGCAGATGGTTTGATTTTAACGTATAATGATGCCTAATTGTCAATAGCCTTTTTGATGTTTAAAAATCCTGTTCCAATAATTTTATCTTGGGGAGTCAGAATAAAAGGGATAGATCTCTACATCTCATAGTGATCTCCATATCAACACCCAGATAAGGATTGCTATTATAAGTACAACCAGTGGAGCAGATGGCTTATCTAGGCACCCTCCTAAAAGATGTTTGGGAACCACAGCATTATGTACACCAGTATAACCCCTTGTATATGGAACAGTATTTTTCAAAAATAAATGTATTGCTATGAGTGTTAAATGAATAGATTCATATATTTTTCTGATGGGCAATCATCCATTTTTAAGTAAGTCTTTCTGAAACTTCCTTCTTTGGCCTTTAAACTTTCTAGTTCCATACCTTGTGATCCAAGAGAAGATCGTGTGTATGATTTGCTCAGAAAGTATTTGTATTCTAATTCAAAAGTTATGTTGCTTAAATATTTATCAAAACACAGTATCATAACAGTTCTGTGTTTGGCCAGGAAGAGCTGCATTGTAGCATATCCAAAAAGATGTATAAAGTAAAGCACATAAAATAAATCATTGTCCAGCTGCCATTTAAAAACGGAAAATGTGACTGCATTGAGCTGCAAACACCAATCAAATCTATAGCAACTAATTAGAAACATTCGAATAGCAATGGGGAAAAGTAAACCTATTAGCTTCAACGTGTATTGCTTTATTTCAAGGTAACATTTTGGTAGTCTAAATGTCAGCACTTAGTGAGGCACAAGATTCCTCACAAGAGAAAACGAATTTAGAAAAGCCATTGCATAACATGGCAAACACTGAATGCATTAGTTTGTTCCTTGACCACAAATCAATTTAAGCTTTTTTTTCCTTTTAGCAAGTTATGAGGCTAGATATAGGATGCCTTGTCAGAGAAGGACAGCCAGTTTTGTGTATGGAAAGTGAGAACCAGGTGTGAGCGAGATAGGAAATTGTTGGCTTGGATGAGAGTGGCCTCCCTGGTAAAGAGCAGGGAAACTGCTTGGCATGCCTGAGCTGTGGGGTTTTATGCTTGAAGTGTAGCTTTCATGACTGTCTTGCCATAGAAGTGGGCTTGATTGTGATTGGGTGGGAAGCTGGGGCTGTGGATAGCTGGAAGGCAGTGAGTATATTTTGAGATTGTGCCTGTGGGTTTGTTTTCCTGGGTTTTGTGAGTGCCAGTGCTGCAGCATACATGTGCTGGTGATTCTGTATGGGAGTAGGAAAAGGCTTTGGATCTCTAAACCAAATAGTGCTGATGAGAGAAAGTTGTGGCAGTGGGAGGGAAAATGGATTTACAAAGGGAAGGAGAGCTGGCTTTCCTTTTCCATCCTGTCTAACAATTTGGGGAAATGCTGCAAGAGCCTTCCTTGAAGTACCTTTTGTGGTGGAACCTAATGAGAGTCAGAGCAGGCCTTCTTTAGCCTGCTCTGAAATGTTCTTGTGCAGTAGAACCAGAAGCCAAGCAGAGTTTTGTCCCCTCAACCACTTAAACTTGCACCCACAGTTTCCTTCTTAAAAATCTCCATGACACGTTAGGATCATAGGAGGCTGCCTTATACTGAATCAAAACTATTGGTCCATCTTGCTCAGTATTGCCTCTCTGACTAGCAGTGGCCCTCCAAGATTTCAGACAGGGGTCTCTTGCAGCCCTACCTGGAGATGTCAGGGGATTGAACGTGGGACCTTCTGCATGCAAAACAGATGCTGTACTACTGAGCTACAGCCCTTCGCTGAGCTGATAGTGGGTGGGGCCAAATCTGGCAGTCGGTGGGACCACTCTTCTCTCTGGCAAACCCTTTACTCTCTCTTTCTTGCTCCCTTTCTCTCTTCTTCCACATCCAGCAGATTACAGGAGAGGTTGCTAGAGATCTAAACTGATAATCCTTTCACGGTTCCATTTTGCCCCCTTCCCCATTTTCCCCACTCCCAGCCTCCTCTGTCTCCAGGCACACACATGCACATACACACGTGTGCGTGTGCACACACTCTTGAAATTAGGCTGGCTGAGGACTGCAGGCACTCCTCCTTGGGCTGCAAATTGCCCACCCCAGCACTAAAGAAAAATGAAAACTGGTTAAGCTGGCAAAACTTTTCACATCAGATTGAGATGGGCCACACTCATAATATCTTTCTGTGGAGAAGTCACTGTTAATTATTGTTGTCCTAGGCTTGGAAAGTGTACAAATTGTGCCTGTTTAGGCAAGCATCCTGAGGTGTTTGATTTTAGACATTAGCTAGTGGACAGCTGTCCTTGTGCTTTTAGGCTGTTGTGTTGGTCTAGTTGATTTTAGTTTTTTATTGTATTCACTGTCTTATGTCAGCAATCTTAGGTTCTTTAAAAATGAGGCAGGATATAAATAAATAAAAGTACAGTACAACGTATCTCAATTCAAGGACATTTAGGGAGAGCAATTACAGAATATCTCAAGTTTCTAAGGAACACTGAGTTACGAGATCTGTAGCTAACCTTTAGCTTCTCAGTTCGCTTCTGAATGTGACCATTTCTAAGGGATTCTTCTGTGATGGCTGCCTATCACCTCTTTAAAAGCAGTATGTATCTCTAACCCATCCACCATTTGAGAGAGTACTTTATGCTCTTTTACCTTCAGCAAAACTTCAGCAGCTTGCTGCAAAATAAAAGCCCCTGCTAAAGCAGAAATGCACATAACAAACAACATTTGCAGAATTAAGTTTCTGTTTCTTACTTTGTTCGATTTGCCTTGTTATACTTGCCTTGTAACACTCATCTTGTGTAGTGTGGTTGGCTTACACACTTTGAAAGAAATGCTTAATTAATGTTGCAGTGTACATGCATATCATGAAAACATATTTTCCCCTGAAATATACTATTAAGTAATATGGGAAATAAATGTTTTATGAATGGGGACATGAGCACTAAAGTGCCATGCCGTGCTGAGAATTAAGTTCACCCTCTAATATACATAATTAATTCACTTAAGTTACATGTTTAGATAAGAATAGCCATTCATTATATATAACTGCCTACATAAAATAGATGGCTCTCGCAGCCATGTTCTGCTTCTCAGGTTACTTTCAGATCATTTAGAATCATTTTTCTACTAAAGTATATTATTTAAATATTGCAGGAAAAAAACTTTCCTGTCTTTTAATTTTATACATACACTTCAAAGGAATGTGTGTTTAATGTTTCTAAGAGCTTCTATATATCAAGAGCTTATCATTGTCAATTTTGGTTTCTTTGGCCCAGTTCACACAAATCTTTTTATACTCCCAGGCATTTTAAAGTGTATTTTAAACAGCATTTCCGTATTTTGGATGTTGTTTGGTTCGTTATTGTTTTTTTTTGTTTAATTATTATTATTTATTGTATTTATATATTGTGCTTGTTTTTATCTTTTTGTACACCGCCCAGAGAGCCTTTGGGCTTAGGGCGGTATATAAATTAAACTAACTAACTAAATAAATAAAAAATAAATAATGCTAAGTCAAACCATGAACAAGCAAACATGAATTCCCAGAGTGCAGCTGCTGAAATCCTCCCCTGATCCTCCTGCTGCTATGCTACCCAGGGTTGTGTCTGAATTGGAAAGTGTGGTTTGGTTTGCCCTGCTCAAGGCAAACGAGCTGTAGCCAAGGTTTATTTTTTACTTTATTATTCATAGTTTAGGTTCAGACATAACACTAACCTAATTCATGGCTTGGCCCTGGGTAGCATGGCAGTAGCAAGACTGGCGAAGGAGCGCAACAGCTACAGTCTTTGCTTGGGAAACCCACACACTTACTCATTCATGGTTTGGCTTAGCATTGCATGCATACTGGTCCTTTATCATAGGGTGTATTTGAAGCTGAGAGAGTTAGGTAATGGGAAAAATTCCTGATGTGATGATCAAGTAATTTTTCCCTTCTATCCTGTCCCTATATACTACTTTATGGTCACTGGTGTGTATGCAAAATTAGAAGCATTGCCCACATGCAGGAGCTTCAGAAGTGGTTAAGGCACACATTGCCTCACTAGCAGAGGTGTGAGGCATTCTTCTTTTCCACATGTTTGGTATATTTAATATCTAGTATATGGGGGATGAGGATGTTGCTTGATACTCTGATGACTAATGATGCACAGCCCACACGTGTATTGTAGATTAATGGGTGAGGATTAGGTGTAAGACCCGGGCTTAAATACCTACTGAGCCATGAAGTTCACTGTGTGACTCTGGGCCATTCATGGTCTCTCAGCCTAATGTATTTAACAAGGTTCCTGTGCATATAAAAATAGGGGAGAGGAATCTGTGTATGTCACTATGGGCTCTTTGGAGGAAAGACAAAATATAATTCATTGGGAAGCCACTTGTCACATCAGTGCAAGATAATGATTCCCTTCTCCACTGAAGAGGCAGAGGGGTCATACAGGGCACAATTCAGACAAAGTTAAGCATTTTAAATTCCACTTACTTTGACAAGAAAGTACATGCTTAACCCTTTTCAGTTGAATCAATGGGATTTAAATACGTTTAACTTTTGTTTGGGTCCTACTCATAAACAAATCAAGGAATAGGTTGTTTTCTGTCTTTCTGTTATGCAGTTCTAAAAAGTGAAATTATAATTGTTGATAGCAAAAGTTTTCCAAAGCACACAATCTGTTAAAAATGCTGCTGCACTGTGTGTGTTGATCTAAATTAGACTAACCAGAAACCCATCAGATTCCCATAGAATA
This sequence comes from Rhineura floridana, assembly GCF_030035675.1. Lineage (NCBI taxonomy): Eukaryota > Metazoa > Chordata > Lepidosauria > Squamata > Rhineuridae > Rhineura > Rhineura floridana. The sequence continues at coordinate 84,006,902 of NC_084483.1, read as the reverse complement.
AGGATTGCACAGTGTCAGGTTTTGCTGGGTCGTCCCTGTGGGCTGAACTCTTCAGCCAATTTGCCTCTTTGTTAATCTTACTAAGGGCAGAAGAGAGAGAAGAGTAATCCAGAGTAAAGAGGCTATAGATTACAACCATCATGGAAATTTTATTTTAAAATCATATTCCAGATTAAAATGTACAATGTGCCAACAGACCAATATAGATTGGTATAGTGCACACAAAAAAATTTTTTAAATGTTTTTAACGCTGTTTTGTTCGAATGTATTTTAAGATCTTTTTATGATGTTTTAATGTGTTTTTAGCACTTTGTTTGACGCCCTGGGCTCCTGCTGGGAGGAAGGGCGGGATACAAATCAAATAAATAAATAAAATGAAAGTAAATGTGCATATGAATCTACTTGCTTGTAATGAAATTTGGTTAAAAATGCATATTCCTAAATTTATTATCAGTACAAGATTATTTGTTGATCTTATTCCTGTTAGGCAAAAATTATACACATGACTAGTTGAAGGACTTCTGCTGCAGTTACATTAGTTTTTGAACAGCATTGAATCTTAAATTATCAATAAGCGATAGAACAATTTAAATTGATTTGGGTTATTTCACTGATTGTTTCATTGATTAGAGGATACTAAAAAAAATTGTCAGTCATTTAATTAAACTGTCCTTTGAAGCTCAGGTCATGAAATACAGAATCTATGTTTTCTTAGCAATCTGCATATAGTTATTTCTGTAAAAACTGATGATATTGTGCATGTGTTTTCTCACAGTTGCAAGATGCAATCAAGGCTGGCAAAGGTGTGACTTCAGCTATTGACCTATGTCGTTTCCATGGAAACAGAGCACTGGAGGCACTGGAGTGCTTCCCTCCCTCTGAGGCCAGATCTACTTTAGAAAACATTGTTTATGCTGTGACAAGATTTTCATGATCTACAATTCAAAAAAGAACCTACTTTTGTTTGCAGTGATGAGCAGCAGATAATAGTTGAGAGAATCACAATCTGGCATTGCTAAGAATCTGAACGCGCTGGTGGCTGTAAAAATGCGTTTCTATTCCTGTCACCACATTCCCAAACTAACATATATCCTTCGGAACTGCCACAAACAAAATTAGGAAAAAAAGGTCAAACAGTTTTCACTTGTCATGCCAGAAGCACACTTGAGGCTGCACCAGTAGAAATAATTAATGAGACTCGCTTCTGTGACCTCAGCAAATGGACAGGAAATAAGTCCTTATTGATTGGACAGAGCCAGGGATGGCGCCAGTATGGTGGCCTGTGGTTTTCCTGCACTAGAGAAGACAGAGGGGGGCCCTGAAGCTGCAGGTGTTGGGAGAGATGCTTTCTAAATCTGCCAGAGAGAAGGCTGTTTAAAATCAGAATTAATGTACCAATTTATCAACATGAAGGGCAGCTCGATGAATTAGTGGGGGAAAGGAGGGAATCTTTTATCTAACTACAGGAGGGAATATTTTATCTAACTACATGCAGCTATGTCTCCTCACACTGTTTCTCTATGTATTTACATATAAAATTACCCTGTGCATAATGCATTGAGTGTTTGAAAGAGTTGCTGAGAGAACACATCAGGTATAGTAAAAGCTTTGTAATATTTATGTGGTTCTGTATATAAAAGAATAATTTTGAATGTGCTGTTTGTAAAGTCTTCAGTTTTGTTCAAAGACTGGGGTTTTAAACTTCTAGAGTGATGTAGTTGCCTTTTGTATACCATGCCAATTCCTTCAACAAAAAACAGGCACTACCTTTTCCTTGATTTACTGAACATTTTGTTTTAATTTGCATAAAATAAATGCTTCTTCATAAATTCTGCATCAACTCTGTCAAACAAGACTAAAGGATAGTTCTTCTCCCTCCTCCTGACCCACCTCAGTACATGATTTCATTCCCTGAATAGATGTATATTACATGAGAAGTTTTTTAACCTTACTGTGTCAAATGTTAAAGTCCAATTACAGAGAGAATACAAGGTATATCAGAAGCCTGCAATCTGACACTGTCTCTGTTTTGTTCATAGGAGATGATTTTTGTGGTTTGCATGCTTGCAATCTGAGAACATCGTTGACAAGAAGGCTGAGTTTACATAAATGATCCAGATTGAGACTCAGCTACCTTTCTTCCTTCTGTGGTGTAATTACAGCCCAATCTGGAGACAGCTAGCACAGCAAACAGATTTCATTACATTGCTCTCTCTCAAACACTAAGTGGAGTTATTTCAGTTAACTTCTTCACATGCACACTAAAGCGAAGTGTCACAAACCTATATAATGGTATGTTACCCTTAGAGGAATTTTTTCTAAAAGCCAACACAATTTATATATTTTTACACCCTTGGATAAAGCTAAGTTTTAGTACTATGAAAACATTACTGGCTGTAATTCAGTTTAATAACCAGATGAAAATATAGATCAAACTAGTTGAATTCTCAAACCATTATATTCAAACCATTATGTTTTTGATATACCCTTGAACAACATTCAGTCTTGACAAAGAGGACATCAAGAGTTACAAATCTAGCCTTTTTCAGGTTCAGAGAGCCTTCTTATTGTTGAAAACTATCTCAAAACCACTGTTTCAAGTTGGCTTGTTTTAAACAAACCATACTTAATGTTAACCACAATTTGAGTTTGGACAAAATGACAAAACTCCTCCCAACCATGTGAGGAGAGGGAAGGGGAAGTGTATGAGTGCTCACCTGGAACTGTGGCCCTGCAGATGGTGTACGATTCCAGCTTCTGCCATCATGGCCCACTGATCAGTGATGATGGCAGTTGCAGTTCAGCAACATCTGCAGAGCTACATGTTCCCCAAATGCAAATGCAGCCATAGACTACCTCTCCTTAACTGCTTGATCTCTGGAGGAATTGTTGACTCTCAACCCTGCACAATCAATCACTTATCTACTAGCACAGTGCTTCGAAACCATATTCTGTGTGCAGTGGACATATCCCACATTGGAGTAGTGAACCACAAAGGTCTAAAGTTGTGCAGCTGTTAATTCTGACACCTCTATTCAAAAAGGCCAAGTTACAACACAGCTCCACAAAAAATGAACCACTCCTACTCTTGACAACTTGCATCACCAGCATTTATAATTTCATAATGAAAAATGAGCCAGTGTGGCATAGTGGTTAGAGTGTTGGACCACGACCAGGGAGACCAGGGTTTGAATCCCCACACAGCCATGAAGCTCACTGGGTGACCTTGGGCCAGTCACTGCCTCTCAGCCTCAGAGGAAGGCAATGGTAAACCCCCTCTAATACCTCTTACCATGAAAACCCTATTCATAGGGTCACCATAAGTTGGAACCAACTTGAAGGCAGTCCACTTCCATTTCAATGAAAAAACAAGCTGAAACCCAGTACACACATAATTCTTTGGGGCAGTTGTGCCACCTAATACGAACTGAATTTTGGAGTCTGCCTGAGCATTCCATTTCTGGCAAGTGTCTTGATTTTGACATCTTAACATATTAGTTTGCATGACAACTTTTTAAAATCATTAGCAAATATATTTCTGAAGTCTAAGTGTTTAGTCTGAATTTGGGCATAAAACTACATGTATGCAAATGCAATTTAATCTGATGTGATTAACACAGCTGTCTGCCAACTTCATAGTGGAGGAGTTATATGACTTACCACTAGTTATTTCATTGGCAATATTCGATATTTGCCCTTGACTCTGGTGTAAGTGTATTCCACAACACACTCTTAAGCAATAGATTCACGAGACGGTGGGGGAATGCTGCTGTCCATCAAGCAAAACTTGTGCAGCTACTAGTGGTAAAACAATCATGAAGACAGAGATCTGCACCCCATGCCCAAAATAATTTACTTAATGTATTAAACACAATCCATAAAATGATAAGGCAGTTACAGGGGATATACCTGTTGGATTATGTAGAAGTTCCTAGTGGATTAAGTTGTGTGTGCAATGTCAGCATGTTTCACTGAAGCATTCAACAAAAGCATCTGCCACTTGAGCTATGCAAGATTGAGCATGTCAATATATTTGAATATATTGGGGTTTTTTACTATAGTTTCTTTCCCATTGCTTTTACCATTGTTTTTAAAAGTTTAGGGTTGTAGTTTAAGCCACTACAGTAAAATTTCTTGTAGTAATTATTTTTACAAACCATATTCTAGTGTTCCTTCTGACACAAAACAAAATGTGATTGAAATAACAGAATATTATGAATAGACCTCAACAAGGGGAATGTGTATGTGTACACATACATAAAATTGTGCATTTCTTAATTTGGGGCCGACTTGGTCATTCTTAGTAACTTAAGGTTTTATGACCTAATTTCTCTAAAGGATGACAAAAAGTGAAGGGCTTTATCCTTTAGAAATTGGGCCTATACAAATTCCCACTGAAATGTTTGGAAATTATGAAAGTTCTGCCATGGGTAAAAGATTTATTCCAATTCTGTGGTAGGCAATCATAGGATTTTTGGAAGTGCTTTTCTTTTCCATTGAATACACAATTGTTTTTAATGTTGTATTTTAAAATTTTGTAACCTGTCCTGGGACCTTTGGGTGAAGGACAGGTAATAAATGATTATGATCATGATAATTTGGTCTCCAGGTCTGAGGTTCCCTATCCTTACTCTTTATGCTTGGCACTTCTATCTTTAATGCTTTTCACCAGTTTTCTCAGAGCAAACATTAAGCTAACTGGCCTGTCATTTTCTAGATCCCCTCTGGATCCCTTTTTAAAAATTGATTGATTGGCCACTTTCCACTTCTAACGATGGAGGCTGATCTTAGGGTAAAGTTACATATTTTTTTGTTACAATAGCCATTTCACATTTGAGTTCTTTAAGAACTTTAAGATCTTGGGTAGATGCCATTTGGACCTGGTGATCTGTTAATTTCTGATCTGTCAGTAAGGCCTGGAACTTCATCTCTTGCCACCATTTGCCTCAATTCCTCTTGAACTAATGATAGCTTCTTTCAGCAAACTATACTCTATATTGAGCTCTTTTAAGAAACATGATCAGATGGTTGTCAGGATTGCTGAGTGACTTTACACAAACCAATCTATCTCCTGGTCTGTACCTTTCAGTCTGTAATAATGAGATAAACTGTAATTGGTGTGTAGGGAGATTTGAGAAATCTGATTCATTAATGTATAATGCTTTGAGACTATCAGCTGCAGGTGTAACAAAAATGCAGAGCTTTTTACTGCTTGTAAATACAATGTATGTTCTTGGCTACCACATCAAAGCCACTTTCTCCAATCTAAGAATGTGTTGGTAGGTGGGAAAAACCACCAAACCTTCAAATTGTATTTATTCCACCATTTGTAGCTATCAGTGTTTTCAGCTCTGGTCTTCACCTTCTGTGAAAGCTTGTTTTCCTCATAGATACATTTTCTACCATATTATTCTATTCAGGGTACTGTAGATTTCATGTCCTGTGTTCCCACTGATACATATAAAGGAGACTAATGTCTTGTTGGGCAACGAGGGGGTAGATAGGCTTGCCTAATATAGCACAAGGACTTTATGACTCTGATAGCACATCGCATGTATCAAGATTCTTGTGTTTCCCCAATCCCCAGGACGATCAAAATTATTAAGATATCTCTACAACAGAAAGATAACATAGTCCAAGATGCTTTCATTCCTAAGAAATATATACAATTTTTTATCCTACTGAAGGGTTGTTAAGAAATGAAAGTCTCTGTTCAAGTACTATGTCTAATATCTTCCTCTATGTAGTTTTTTCTGCAGGTGGGTTTGTACAGTAGACGACTTTATAGTCATAACTATATTAACTATAGTTAATGAAGCATAGAAATACCTGTCATCTAAATGAAGACAAAAATTTTACAAGCAGGATTTAGACCCACCTGCTCTAGTTTTTTGGAAAGATTATGTTGCTGTTAACATACACAGTATTTACAGTACCCTTTTCCCTTCAAATTATCTTAAGTTCTTCCTGCAACATTTTAAAACTACTGTTTAAATCATTGTTACCTTCTTCATTAGAAGAGTACTTTGGCTCCCCCATGTGTAAGAGATTCTTAAACTTCCATGAAGCTCTGAATCCTTTTCAGAATGGATTGTGTCAATCTTTTTTTTAAAAAAACAAAAAACACCCATGTTTAAGAAATGGAAGAGAGTTGATTCCTCTCTTCCCTAAAATAAAATGGGTGCATCATTTTAATTTCTAATATTTTCTTTTAAATCACAAGATATAAAAGATATTGACAAATGGCAAAAATGCATTGTTATGAAGTATGTGCATGACAGAATTGTTAGGTTTCAATAAAACATGTGAAATCTTTCAACTTGTAAAAAATGTTTTGCCTAATACAATTTAGGATAACAACCCTGGTGTTCTCCAGGTGTTTTAGACTACAACAGTGAATTGGCTGGGGCTGATGGGAGTTTCAGTCCAAAACATCTGGACACCAAGTTGGTGAAGGTTAATGTAGAGGGTCAGATTTTTTTAAAAATTAATATTTTACTTGTTAGCAGCTTTTGACAAGATCACTAAAAGAAAAGTGGGAAAACAAGATTTTTACAGAACAGTATGAATCTGATGATCTGAAAACTGTTTACCTAACCAAAAATGTGGAATATGTCAGTCAGAACCAGAGATGCTAAAACATGCCCCAGAATCTTAATTCTTTGCCTCCTTATTGTTAAGGAACCAATGTTCTTCTTTACTTGCTAGTCACCCTCACTGTTCCCTCTTTGCCCAACACTTCCGTTTATCCTCATGTGTACTGAACTTGGCAAAGAAAGCTGTCCACTGCCTCATTACTGCCCAAAAGCTACTCCTGGCTTGTCAGTTGTATTTTCTATCTTAGAAGTAACAGAAGTCCACCCATGTTATAGGTTATGCATTTACTGCTCTTGCAGGGAATATAAATCTTGTATAGTGCTCTTGTGGAGTGTTTCTTAAAAACTTATTTGTGCTTCTTCAGTGGGCACGCATTTCTGAAAACTGACCCACTTTTTATTCATGCTATACCCCCTAAAAAAACCACCAACACAGCTGGAGAACACTGAATGCACCCTAGAACACACCCCACGGTTCCCTTAATAGCACAAGGTATGGCCTCTGGTCCATGTGTGTGCCTGAGGAGGCAGCACAGAATTGTAATGCAATAACAAAAAGATTCCATAGCAGATATGTAGTGGGATGGTCCTTGGAAGAAATGTTGCCAAGGAAGATATCTCTAGACAGAAAGTTTGAAAACACTGCTTTACTTAATGGACTTCAACCTTTCCAAACACAGGGCTCTACCTTAAGCCGAATTTGCAATATTGATTTCACTTAATTGTTATATACATGTTGGCCTTTCTTGTATAAGAAAATGCATAACCTACATTAGTGAAGTTCTAATGGTCATCAGGTTGATGACCAATGGTTAAAAGTGGAAATGGGGAACCTTTTTTTTCTGTCAAGGATCACACTCTATTGTGGGAAAATCTTGGGGGGTGGGGGGACATGCTGGAAGTGGCAGGGCCAGAGCCATAGTAAGCATGTACCTCTTTTCTCTCTTTCTGCCCCCCCCCGGCTACCTGCATGAAATGACAACAAATTGCCTACCTCTGGTCTAAATTCTTTAGAATTTATTTTGTGGTGTGGATGTTAGTACACGGAGGATCCTATCATAGAACACAAAGTTAGACTAGTATTCTCCAACCTTTTCAGACCTGAGACCTACCTTTAGCACAAACGTACAGCTTAGGAGCACCCATTTTTTTAAAAAAACACTAATGTATTCTGTGTTGGTAGTGCTTCTGTTGTGGCCTCTTAAATTGGGCTGTGACCCAGTTGTGACTTGTGACCAACCAATTAGAGGCCAATAAACTAAATAACCTCTCCTAGCTCCAGGATTCCATTAAAGGGAATATTTTTTATTTTATTTTGAGAGTGAAATCTACTTGTGGAGCTTTTAGTGCTGCTCTCCTTTTACAGAACGAACGACTGGGCGGGGTGGGTGGGGAAACAACCCATGGTTGGTTTCAGTGAAAACATCTCTAACTTCAACATTGTCTGAATGGCTCTTCGTTCCTGCACGTGCTCATCAGAGACTATATTCTCTCACACACATACAGCTCCACTATTTATAACCTAAACAATGCCAACGTGCAGCAGTAGGTGTGCATTTCATATGTAAATCAGTGGTAATAATTTTGTACAATTACTTTGTTGTTTGTATCATTATGTTTAAAAGCAACATAACAAAATGGATGTAACAAAGAATGTTACCAAAACGTGGTTTTATCTTGGTAAGTCCACCCTTCCTTTCACATTTCAGCTAATAAAGCAGCTTATTCACAGATGACAGAAACATATAGGTTGTGTTCTTCAGTGCTTTCAGAGCACAGTTTAAAATTGTTACATTAGCATCCCAGTTCTAAATGTTTATTCCAGCATATCTGCCTGAAATGATGGATCAGTAAATACAGTTTATAATGATTATGTAAAATCAGCTGCCCGGTCTGCATCGCGTATCAGGTATGAGTAGATGAGAAACACAATCAGGCCATATGAATTAAGTGCAGACTGAGCTAACTTGAGTGAAGATCCAAAACTAAATAGCTAAAACTACACTATTCACACACACGAGGGAAATAGCAGCAGGCTTAGGGAAGTCCCAAGATTTGCAGAAGTAACAAATTAAAAAAATTAGGAGGAAACTATTCCCCCCCCCAAAAAAACAGTCCAGTGAGGGAACGTGCTTGGTGGCAATCAGTGGCATCACTAGGGCTGGTGTCACCCAGTGCGGTAACTCCTTGGTGAGCCCCCCAACCCCGCTTCGCACCCAGGACTTACCGGGTTGCAGGGCGCGTTTGTGGCCCGGGTGAATCCGGAGCCTCCATGTTTGGAAGGGGCAAGCGCGCCGGGCTGGCATGATGCTGCTACGGCGCGCTTCTAGAGGGGGCGGGCCGTATGAGCTTATTTAGGCTCGAGCTGTCTGCCCCCTCTCCCTCCCTCTGCTGCAGTGTGATTCATTTGGTTGCCTCTGGGGCCGAGTAGGAATTTTTGGCTTGCCTGCGTTTTAGCCGGCGGGTTTCTTTTGCCTACTCCATACTGTGGTTAGCAGGAAGGGCATTTAGGGTTAGTACGGGTGGTTTTTTTTGTGGTTATTAGGTTGATTTGGCTGTTTGAATTTAATATTTAATGGTCGCTTTATTGAGGAAGTGCGGGAAAGGTTAAAGGAGAAGGGTAGCTAGGTGACACCTTTAGGCATCTTTGGAGGTGATAGGCGGTTCCGGAGGCCTGCAGCTCCGGGTTTTACGGCAGGATACGGGTCGCCTTTGGGGCCAACAGGTCTCATCCACCCGGAGTTTCAGGGCACCGGGGGGCGGTGACGCAGGTTGGCCTCCCTACGCACAATTGGAGTGTGGTCAGGGCAAGGGGTTGACAGATTGCACCCCTTTGCCCGACGGGTTTGGGTCACCCAAATAGCTGCAAGCAGGCTTGGCCTGACTCACCAGTTGAATCCTGCACTTATGTTCCCCTTTGCAGGTTCATTATCATAATATGAATTTGGTTTAATAAAGTGGCCCGTTGTTTAACCCATCATATTGTGTCTGCGTCTTATTTCACCCATGGGTCACAAATCTCCTGCTGAGTGTGCACGTGCACGCGGCCAGCCAGCCATGCCCCTGGGAGGGTCACCCAGCTGGAGAAACAGGCCTGGGAACGCCGGTGTGCCTCCCTCGCCCCGCCAACGCTGCTCCTGGTCTCACCCGCCCGCCCGCTTGCCTCCGAGGAGGAGTTGGCTGCTCCAACGCCAACCCAGAGCGCCTCTCGGCTCCTTTGCCGGGCAACAGCGCGGGCGCCCTGTCCGCACCCCCTGCATCCCGCACTGGTGGCAATGGAATGCTGGCTGTTGGAGTGGGTGGAGGATGGAAAAATGGGGAGGGAATAGAATGGAGTATCCTGGCAGAGGGCCTTACTGGCTGGATCTCTGAACAGGTCGCACCAATAGAATCTAGAACTTCCTTAAGAGTGAAGGGGGCAGGAACATGTCATAACATTTCAGTGAGGGTAGGAGGTTTAAAAGATGCTATATTTGAATTTGACAAATCAGTATTTCAACTTTTTTACCCTCTACAAAGGTGAAGGGTGAGACTTGCTGGCCATAGTTATGTTTGTGATTCGCTGTGCTGTCCACAACTGTGATTGGTCAGCAGAGGAGATGAACCAGAAAGACTCCAGGGAATTTCTCAATTATAAGAAATCGAGGAATAAGACTGTTGGGGATACAGGACTGCCAGGCTACCAGCTTTGGATTTGGCTCTGCTTTACCTTGCCCTAGTGACTAGCATTTTGTGAGAGAGCCAGATAAGGATCTGTTGCCACAGCACTATATGATCATTCTGACATTTCTGCACAATAGTCCAAGCTATAAGCTAGCAAGAATACATTTCTCAATCTCATTAAATAAAGGAAAATATGGAAATATTAACATTAAACTTATTGGTAGTCTTTGCATGTATTTACTTCAATAAGATTATTAAAATTATGCAGATGGCATTGGTATCAGCCTGAGGCTTTCAAATTTAAAAATTGCTACTTCCAAGAGCCCTTGGAATGCAGTAATTGTTGCAATGATCTTAAAGTACTGATCATTGTTTGTCCCAGATCATAAATCTTTCATTTTCCCCATGAATTTCAACTACAAGAAATACAAAGATTGACCTCCAGTGAAGTGGAAGGTGTTTTTTTAAGCATCAAATAGTAACTTTTGAATCAGAAGTATGAAATAGGAAGTTGGAAACACTTGTGAATACATGATTTGCACAAAACACACCCAAATGTTTTTGTTCTGTATACGTGCAACTGTGGAAAGCCAACTTAAGCTTACTGTATATAGTTTATTTGAAACTGGAAAGTGTTTTTAGTCCTTTTCCAATTAGAATTGGTTGAGGAATGATATAATCACACTCCTAGATGGATAGCTGAGGCCCTGCAGGGTCCCTTCTGGGCTTGGGTCTCCTAATGCGAGCAGTGCCTGAGGCCAACACTCTAGTCTATAAATGAGGTGGTATTCCAATTGGCTTTTTCCCCCATTTCTGATGCAGAGTCCGATTTGCACATATTTGCTGTTCCTGTATGTGTGCTGAACATAATGTAAAGCATTTCAGGTCAGTCAATAAGCCTACAGAACTAAGGATCTTTCACTCTTTTAATTACATATTTAGTTAAAGATGCAAAGGCAGGTGGAGTTCCTGTACCTTGAATAGCTCTGATGGGGCAGAAGGAATCCCAGCAGGTGTAGCTTGTCATGTGGGAGTAAGAGAAATTGCAGCAGCTGCTAGAATTCACTAGTTTACACAATTTTTTGTGTAGAATTAATTTCTGCACATTGGGATTTTCATATTTTTAAAACAAAATCAGATCAAGACTTAAGCCTAGTTTACAATGTGCTTGTAAAAGTGGTCACTAATTTATTATTTGTTATTTGATTTATATCCCACCCTTCCAGTTTTCCAAACATCAGCAAACCCATTTTCCAGATGACACTCAAACCCAGATTTGACTTTAAGGCCCACATTTGTTGATCTCTGTACTAGATGGAGTAATACAGATTTCAGATGTTGTCAAAAAGAGGATTAAAATGTCATAGTTTATGGTGAGAGGGAAAATAACAGGGAATATAAATATCAGGAATATGTGGGCTCTAAGACACAAAGTAATATCAAAAGATAAAAATGAGCAAAAATCAGCAGGATTTTGTCTTTTGACAAATAAATGGGACTGAAGATGAAGAACATGCTGCAAAAAATAGTGGGAGAACAAGCAAGAAACAGATAATAGTGGAGAAAATAACAAAATATACAGCACTCCGAAGTTTGATATAAAGTATTTCACCATGTTATACAACAATTGGTAGTCAACTGGTAATTGGAGCAGTCAAGTTGTACCCTCTAGGTGTTGCTGGACTACACTTCCCATAATCCATGACCACTGGCCATGCTGATTGAAGCTGATGGGAATTGCAGTACAACATCTGGAGGGCACCATATTGCAACCCTACTATATGTTGATTCTGACCAGTCTTGTATCAAAATAATTCAATACTCTCCTGTTGAACAGAAGGGCAGTGCAGGCTTAGCCATAGATCCAGCACATAGCACATGTTAATAGGATGAATGTAGCAGCAGGTGTCCAAATCTGGCTTCTAACAGCAGAAAATAAGGAAATTGGTAATTTCTTGGTCCTGGTTAGAACAAGCCAGAGTCACAGTTGCAAGTGAAAGAATAGTAGTGGTGAGAGCCCAGAAGCAGGCTCTTTGTGACTAACTCTAGCTATCAGATGCTGCTAGTCTTCCAGATGTCTTTGTATACATATTGCCTACTTCAGAGGTTGATGTGTGATCCAGGTTATGATGCCTTTCATAAGCCACACAGCAGCTCCATGGCAGATGTCTGATATCCCACATTCAAGCTGAACGTTTTAACTAATGGGCTACAGAGGTTTATCTGTGGGATCCTGATTAAAGAGAAACATAGATCTTTCATATTTGAAGTAGCACTTGCCAAGAAAAAATTATTCAAATCTGGCAAATACACAAAGATAAATTGTTAATGTATGCAACATACTACAAGCTAAGCCCAACATTTTACAATGTTCATTTTATGTTTATTTATTTCACAACACATCAGGGTGCTATACAGCAACAACAAAAACTTTAAAAGCAATACAGAATAATCATGAAAATGGCTGGCTGCTCAAGAAAAATTTAAACAACTAAGGCCTGTGGGTATAAAAAAGTCTTCAAAAGATGCTGAATCTTTTCTGGAAGAGTATTCCACAGCATTGGACTGGCTACACTAAATGCCCAACTTCTGGCTGAGGCCAGTAGGGCCTCTATAACAAGGGTGACAATGTTCCCAACACTAAGCAATCACCCCAGTGGAGGAAACCCTCCTCCAATATTTAGTATTCCTATACATGCATAGCAGAGTGATACAATATATAATAGGAAAAAAAACCTTGCAGTTTAAGAACGTACCTATAGCCAACATGTTTGTATCAAACTTTAAAGTGTGGGGAAACTGGGCAGCTATAGTGATCAAATCTGCCTTTTCCATTCTTCTCTCTCCCCCCCCTTCCAGCCCATATTGGCTTCTTAGAGTTAGCCATAGACAGTGGTGTGCTGGTAAATGTTTAACAACCGGCTCTCTGGGAAAAAAAAATCCAAGCTGGATTTAGAAAGGGAAGAGGAACCAGATATCATATTGCAAGCATACGCTGGATAATGGAATGGACCAAGGTATTTCAGAAGAAAATCACCCTGTGCTTTATAGATTACAGCAAAGTATTTGATTGTGTAGATCACAAAAAACTATGGAACGGTTTTAAAAGAAATGGGGGTACCATGGTATCTGATTGTTCTGATGCACAACCTATACTCTGGACAAGAGGCTAGTGTAAAGACAGAATATGGAGAAACCAATTGGTTCCCCATTGGAAAGGGTGTGAGACGGGGTGTATTTTATCATTCTATTTGTTTAATCTATATGCAGAACACATCATATGGAAAGCGGAATTGGCCCAAGATGAAGGAGGTGTGAAAATTGAGGGAGAAATATCAGTAATTTAAGATATGTAGATGATACCATACTCTTAGCAGAAACCAGTAATGATCTGAAACAAATGCTGATGAAAGTTAAAGAGGAAAGCACAAAAGCAGGACTACAGCTGAACATCAAGAAGACTAAAGTAATGATAACAGAAGATTTATGTAACTTCAAAGTTGATAATGAGGACATTGAACTTGTCAAGGATTATCAATACCTCGGCACAGTCATTAACCAAAATGGAGACAATAGTCAAGAAATCAGAAGAAGGCTAGGACTGGGGAGGGCAGTTTTGAGAGAACTAGAAAAGGTCCTCAAATGCAAAGATGTATCACTGAACACTAAAGTCAGGATCATTCAGACCATAGTATTCCCGATCTCTATGTGTGGATGTGAAAGATGGACAGTGAAAAAGAAGAGAATAATCAACTCATTTGAAATGTGGTATTGGAGGAGTGCTTTGTACATACCATGGACTGCAAAAAAGACAAATCATTGGGTGTTAGAACAAATTAAATCAGAACTGTCACTAGAAGCTAAAATGATGAAACAGGTTGTCATACTTTGGATGCATAATGAGAAGACATGATTCACTAGAAAAGACAATAATGCTGGGAAAACAGAAGGGAGTAGAAAAAGAGGAAGACCAAACAAGAAATGGGTTGATTCCATAAAGGAAGCCACAGACCTGAACTTACAAGATCTGAATAGGGTGGTTTATGATGCCATTGGAGGTCGCTGATTCATAGGGTCGCCATTAGTCGTAATCGACTTGAAGGCACATAACAACAACAAATTTCTGAACTCTCATACCAAACGGTGGTTGCCTTAGAACCACTCTGCAGTCTTCCTCAATGCTTTTTAGCCATACGAGGAGCCTAAAATTAAAGCATTACATTAGAAAATTTATCATAATGTGAATCACTCAAAACTAAGAGAGCAAAAAAGAAAAGAAATAAATGATTGCAATATAACAAATTAAATATGCCCTTTCTTTTTAATCATTGACATTAGGCAAGTGCCTTCGTTATATTCTTTTCAGCGCCTGCTTAAAACTTTTGTTTAGGCAAGCCTATCCAGATGCATAGATGCTGATGTTTGTGGTTTTTTTGTCTGTTGCTGTTTTTAATTCGTTTAAAAATGTTTTTAAGTGTTTTTAACTGTTTTATCGATAATTTTAATGTGTTTTGTAAAACTCTTAGAGGTTTCTTACAATCCAGCAGTATATAAATTTTTAATTAATAAATAAATATATTCATCAGGATGGAAGTTTTCAATAACTATCAGGGTTTAATTACACAGATATAAAATAACAGAACACAAAGAGAAATTTGTTAGTCTCAAAAATTAATTGAGGTATGTTTGACAGATATGACCTGGAGACTTGATTTTTTAAAAAAATGAATAATAATTCTGCCACTAGCATAGAATATTGACATTACTTCTTGTAGTTCTCCATTTCCCTTTCTCTAGCAACTCAGTCCAGTAAGAGGAAATGCACATGCAAATACATGCTACATGCACGTTTTCCATCAATCATAAAAGTCCAATAATGAAGCAGTCAGGCTATGCTTGGTACCACTTATCATCCATTTAGAGTGGGGGGGGGAGGGAAAGACTAAATCTAGACTTCCATTATGTCCTCTTCTCTGAACTGATGATCAACACTATTTAACATAATAGCTTGTATCCAATGTATTGAGTCATGGTCCCATCAGTGCAAAGATTTTTGCTTGAGCAATAGGATAGGACGTACCCCTTCTCCTTCCCCCATGCACCCTCTAAATTTGTTGTAGGGGTTTCTCCAACCCTCCAGAACAGATGTGAGAAAGGGGGATATGCAGAGGGTTGAGGAGGGAGTCTTGTTGTGCAAATGGAAATCCTTGCATTAACAAGATGTGTTAACTGAATACCACCCAGTATGATGGCTTCTGAAACACACCCATTTCAAGGGAAACATGCCCATTCCATCCTATTAGTACTGGAATTATTTTTCTTGTACTGTTTCTAGGGAAGGGATAGCCAATATGGTGCCCTCCAGGTGGTGTAGACTACATCTCCCATAATCCCTGACAATTGGCCATGCTGGTTGGGGCTCATGGGAGTTTTAGTCCAAAACAATGAAAAGACACTGTGTTGGCTAGCCCTGTTGACAGACCCTAGGGGGACTGTCGAAATTACTGTTTTCAACCAATTGCCAGTGTCAATTAAATAGTTAGAAACCAGAACCATTAGTTCTAGAAACCTGCCCTTTTTTTAAAAAAAAAAAACTCTCAGATTATCAAGATTATTTTAACAGCAGCTAGATTTTGCTCTCTAGTTCTGGCAATATTCCACAATCCCAGCACAATTGCAAACCATGCACATTTCCATTGCATGATTGGCCCAGAATGGTTAAAAAAAGAGTCCTGTATAGCACATCATGACAAAGTACATGAAAAGGATTGTTGCCATCTCAAAATGAGTAATGCTAATCACTATAATTATATTTCTTAAAACTACACTGAGCTATGTCATTTGTAGCCCTACCCCAAAAAAGGCAGAAAACAAATTTGGTGTTGGGGTAGGTCAGCAGTGATTACAGGAATTGCTTGTTTCATTATTTCCCAGTTTTCTTGTGCTGTTGACAGAAACAAAGCGGGTGGGCTGACAGGGAGGCAAAAGAGCAGGGGTAGGGGGGCAGTAGGACGAGTGCGAAGTTCAGCCCTGCAAGCCGGAAAGGGTAACACACACACATCATCCTCACTTACCTCCACAGCTCTTTACTTCCATTCTGCAGCTGCCTTCTCCTCTGGCTTTCTTCCTCCACCGTGGTATTTTTCCCTCTCTCTCCACTTCCTTCCTCGTGCCTCCTAACACAGAGCATGAGGAAAGAGCGACGCTGCACAGCAACAGATCATGGAAAAGTTACTTTTTTTGAACTACTACTCCCATCAGCCCCAGCCAGCCATGGCCACTGGATTGGGCTGATGGGATTTGTAGTTCAAAAAAAGTAACTTTTCCAAGCTCTGCGCAGAAGCCCATGCTTCTGGCACATGTCTTTCGTCCACCAATCAGAGGAACAGAAGACTCCCCCTGCTCCCTCTGTTAACAACCGGCTCGCAAAATTCTCAAAACTTTAACAATCAGCTCTTGCGAGCCCGTACGAGCCAGCTCCAGCACACCACTGGCCATAAATTAGCTGAGTAGTTCTAGAAAGTGATTAATGCTTCACTGGAAGAGGGGGAGGTACCATCTGCCTTCAAGGAGGCGATGGTGCATCCCCTCCTTAAGAGGACTCCCTGGACCCAAAAGTGTTAAAACAATTATAGTCCAATGGCAAGGAGTTCAAGAAAGTGGCGGTGGTCCACCTTCAAGCATGCTTGGAGGAAACTGGTTACTTTGATCCATTCCTGTCTGGCATCAAGCCCAACCATGGCACTGAAACTGTCTTGGTTGCCCTGGTTGATGACATCAGTTGGGAGAAAGATAAGGGGAGTGTAATCCTGCTTCTTTTCCTCGATCTCTCAGCACCTTTTGATGTTGACCACAGTAGCTTTTTGGAGCATCTCAGGGAGGTGGGGGTTGGTACCATCTGCCCTCCCTGGATCCAGAAGTGTTAAACAACTATAACTCAGGGGCAAATACTGCTTTTGGTGCAAGGTACTTGAGAACATGGTGGCAGTCCAGCCTCAAACATGCTTGAAGGAAACTGATTACTTTGATCCATTCCAGTCTGGCTTCAGGCCTGGCCACGGCACTGAAATTGCCTTGGTCGCCTTGATTGATGATATCTGCCAGGAGACAGATAGAGGGAGCATGACCCTACTCATTCACCTTCATATCGCAGCAGCTTTTGATATTGCTGGCCATGGCATCCTTCTGGAGCATCTCAGGGAGGTGGGGCTTAGGGGCATTGTGCTTCAGTGGTTCTGCTCATACCTCCAGGCTGCTTCCAAAAAGTAGTTTGGGAAGCTACAGTACCATGGGAGCTATCCTGTGGTGTTCTGCATATTGAGGTGTCATAACTATGCAGATGATACCCAGTTCTCTCTCTCTGTTCCATCTCTGTTCCATCTTCCAAATTGAGGCTGAATCCTGAAAAGACAGAGGTGTTATGTGTCCAGAGTTCTCATGTCTGGGAGGTGGGGAGATGGCCTGTTCTGGATGGTGTTGCATTCCCCTGGAGATGCAGGTTTGCAGCTGGGGTGTACTCCTAGATCCAACATTGTCACTGGGGGCTCAGGTAGCCTCAGGGGCTAGGAGTGCCTTTTCGAAGGTCCGGCCAGTTCACCAGCCACCACCCCTTTTGGACAAAGATAACTTGGCCACAGCATTCCATGTGTCCTGGCTCTCAACCAAGAAGCAGACGCAGGACTCAGGAAACTGGATTTTTCTCCATGAAGCGCTATTCAAGAAATCAGTACAGGAACACAGCATCACGCTCTAGGCATAAATCAGGATACAAGAATACTGGGCTTATCTCAAGATACAAACTAGGCATGGTAGAGGTGGCAAAGACTACTGTTGCAACAGAGAATCACAAGCATTGCTAAGCTTATATATCAGAGAGGGATGGGGAATGCATTCTGCAGGTCAAATCTAGCTCTTTCTAGGAGCAGTCTAATAAACAGCATCTCTTTCCCAGCCAGCGGCCTTGGCCAAAGTGTTATTGCTTGCTCTGATAAATTTACTTTTGCTTTCAACTTTCTGAAAAAACTCCCTGTCAGTTGTCAATGAGGAGACAATTATGGGCTTTCCTTGGCAGAAACACTAATAGGCCTTCTGGGCCTGAAGCTGCCCAAGGTTTCTGGAAGCATTTTCCTCAGGCCTATCTCAGCCCCTTTCTAAATGTCTGTAACCCGCTCATTTCACAATCCTGCCAAGGGGTCTCCATAAGGCCCATGGCACCATGCTCTGCTTACTTTTAGATTGGATTACTATAATGCATTCTATGTTGGGCTGCCCCTGAAGGCAAATCAGAAACTTCAACTGTTCCAAAATCCAGCAGCTAGATTATTGGCTGGGGTTCCCTTTAGATCTCATATAACCCACTTTAAAACAGCTGTATTGGTTGCCAGTTCATTTCTGGACCCAATTTAAGGTGCTCACACTAGAGTTCAAAGCCCGATTTAGGTCCCATATATCTGAAAGGCCACCTCCTTCCCTACAGACCTCTTGGGTGTTGAGATCAGCAGAGGGGGCCCTTTTAGTAGTTCCGCTACCCTCGGAAGTTTTGGGAGGTGGCCTGGGAGAGGGCATTCCCTGTAAATGTAAATGTACTGCCTTCAAGTCAATTCTGACTTATGGCAACCCTATGAATAGGGTTTTCATGAGGCTGAGAGGCAGTGACTGGCCCAAGGTCACCCAGTGAGCTTCATGGCTATGTGGGGATTTGAACCCTGGTCTCCTAGGTTGTAGTCCAACACCTTAACCACTACACACACTGGCTCCCTGTAGTGGCCCCTAAATTGTGGAACTCCCTTCCCAACAAGGTGTGTCTGACAACTTCGCTGTACAGTCTTAGGTGAATGCTGAAGATGCATTTCTTTAACTTGGCATTTAACACCTAACACATGTATTTTAGGACCCACCCTATTTTGGGATTTCATATTGTTTTGAACAACCCCCCAAGCATTGAGATCTGACACTCTTCACTTTCCCATTCAACTTACATTTTACCCAGCCCCTCATTTTGGGGAATTTTCCTCTTTTGAAATTAAACCTATGTTGGGTTATCTTGGCAATTGTCCAAATACTTAAAATTTGGCAACAGTAAGGTCGCTGTCCTCACTTGATTTAATCTTGCACCAGGTCCTGAGCCTCAGTAAAGTCCAGGGTCATTGGCCCTGTGGCCGGTTCCATAACAAACAAGAAAGATCTACCTAACAGCAATCTAGGGTACGACACTGAAGTTGGTTCCTAGTTCCCAGTTCCTTATTTGTGTGAAATTTCAGTCACTAACAAAGAAGAAAAGTTGACAGCTACAGCAACGTCAAGCCAAATTTAAAATGCCCCTGAACCCCAAAATAAATAATGGGGTATCCTGTATGATATATCGCTGTAATCAGGAGACTCTCCCTGTCAAGACGGACAATAAATTTATACAATCAAAATCATCAGGATTCTGATATTATCATAAATACATAATGATGTCATAAAATCATAAATCATAAGTAACTGGGGGTACACACCCCCAAATCTGCTCTGGGCCATATACCCCAGGAAAGGGGAGGGTGTCCCCTACCAGATGCCACTGCGTCCCGCCTGGCCCAGAGCTTCTGCTGGGTGCAGGGCACGTGAGAGGGCATCTATCCAAAACCAAAAAAGACAAAAACATACAGGAAAAAATAAGTAACTGGGGGTACACGCCCCAAAATCTGCTCTGGGCCAGGACAATTCATATACCCCAGGAAAAGGGAGGGTGTCCCCTATGAGATGCCACTGTGTCCTGTCCGGCCCAGAGCTTCTGCTGGGCACCAGGCACTCACGAGGGCATCTATGCAAAACCGAAGCAGACAAAAACATGCAGGAAAAAATAAGTAACTGGGGGTACACGCCCCAAAATCTGCTCTGGGCCAGGACAAATCACATACCCCAGGAAAGGGGAGGGTGTCCCCTACGAGATGCCACTGCGTCCCGCCTGGCCCAGAGCTTCTGCTGGGCGCAGGGCACGTGGGAGGGCATCTATCCAAAACCGAAGCAGACAAAAACATACAGGAAAAATTAAGTAACTGGGGGTACACGCCCCAATATCTGCTCTGGGCCAGGACAAATCATATACCCCAGGAAAGGGGAGGGTGTCCCCTACCAGATGCCACTGCGTCCTGCCTGGCCCAGAGCTTCTGCTGGGCACCAGGCACTCACGAGGGCATCTATGCAAAACCGAAGCAGACAAAAACATACAGGAAAAAATAAGTAACTGGGGGTACACCCCCCAAAATCTGCTCTGGGCCAGGACAAATCATATACTCCAGGAAAGGGGAGAGTGTCCCCTACCAGATGCCACTGTGTCTCGTCCGGCCCAGAGCTTCTGCTGGGCACCAGGCACTCACGAGGGCATCTATGCAAAACAGAAGCAGACAAAAACATGCAGGAAAAAATAAGTAACTGGGGGTACCCACCCCAAAATCTTTTCTGGGCCAGGACAAATCATACACCCGAGGAAAGGGGAGGGTGTCCTCTGTAACATTCCAGTGCGTGCTGCTTAGCCAGAGGTTGTGGAGGGTGCAGGGCGCGTATGATGGCATGTACTCACAACTAAAATGGACAAAAACATTCTCTACGAGAATCCATGGCTTCCTGACTTGCCCAGAATTTCTTGCGTGCAGAAGGAGTGGATCTGAGCAACTATACACATCCAAATGTTTAAATTAGGTAGGGGGAAAAAGGATCTGGTGGTGCCCACCCCAAAACTTTATTTGAAGTATTATATATCATTCATTCATTCATTTCATTCATTCATTGGCGATCACTCGTGGCCGAGTAAGATTGTAAGGTCTTTAGCGGTGGGTCCGTAAGTGACTGTAGAGGCCAATTCTGGATCCACACAGCCTCCCACAATGAGGACATAGTTTTCCAGATGGAAGATGGTCACGATGAAGATTTGCTTGACGTGCCTTCCGCTTAGCTCACTTGTCCCTTTTGCCCTCTACTCGTGCTTCTTCAAAGTCCATAGCACCTTTGATAATGGCCGACCTCCATTGGGACGTTCATGGGCCAAGGCTTCGCAGTTCTTAATGCATGTTACATCTTTTAAGATTAGCTTTGATAACATCTTTAAACCTCTTTTGCTGTCCACTGATATTCCTTTTTCCATCCTTAAGTTGGGAGCAAAGTACCTGCTTTGGAAGACAGTGATCAGGCATTCGAACCACATGGCCAGTCCAGTGAAGTTGGGGTTGGAGGATCATTGCTTCAACACTGGTGGCCTTTGCTTCTTCCAATACGCTAACATTAGTCCGCCTATCTTCCCAAGTAATTTGCAGAATTTTCCAGAGGCAGCGTTGGTGGAATCTTTCAAGAAGTTGGGAGTGGCGTTTATAGATGGTCCATGTTTCACAGGCGTACGGTAAGGTCAGTAGTACAATGGCTTTGTAAATAAGCATTTTGGTCTCCCTACGAATATCCCAATCCTGATACACTCTATATTTCATTCGGGAGAATGCGGCACTTGCAGAGCTACGACAATGCTGAATTTCAGCATCGATGTCAGCTTTTACAGAGAGATGGCTGCCACGATAAGAAAATTTATCGACATTCTCCAGCGTTGCACCATTAAGCTGGATTGACGGTGCTACAGAGGAATTGGTTCGCACTTGCTGATGAAGCACTTTGGGTTTTTTTTATGTTAAGCGAGAGGCCAAGCTTTTCATATGCTTCTGCAAAGATATTTAGGGTAGTTTGAAGATCTTCCTCTGAATGTGTGGAGACTACATTATCATCGGCATATTGAAGTTCTATGACAGAGGTTGTAATTACCTTACTTTTTGCTTTCAGCCTACTGAGATTAAAAAGCTTTCCATCTGTTCGATATGTGATTTCCATGACAGTGGGAAGTTTCCCCTCAACAAGGTGTAGAAACATGGCGATAAAAATAGCAAATAAGGTCTGAGCAATGACACATCCCTGTTTGACGCCTGATCCCACTTTGAATGGATCACTTTGAATCACTTTGTTGCCCTCGTGTCGTCATGGAGGAGTCGCAAAACATTCACAAATTTATCAGGGCATCCAATTTTCAGAAGGATGGTCCAGAGGGCAGTTCGATTTACAGTATCAAAGGCCTTAGTCAGATCAATAAATGCCATATACAGAGGTCGGTTTTGCTCCCTGCATTTTTCTTGAAGCTGTTGTGCAGTGAAGATCATGTCCACTGTCCGCCTGGAAGGGCGGAAACCATTTTGGGATTCAGGGAGAATGTCTTCTGAAATAGGTAGGAGGCAATTTGCAAGGATCCTTGCAAGGATTTTACCTGCGGTAGCAAGAAGAGAGATACCTCGGTAGTTCCCACAATCTGTTCTATCGCCCTTCTTGAAAAGAGTGATAATTATGGCATCCCTAAAGTCTTCCGGGATCTCCTCCCTCATCCAGATTTTTTCGATGAGCTTATTAAGTTGTTGTGTAAATTCAGGCCCACCTTCTTTAAAGACTTCAGCAGGAATCCCATCAGGTCCACTAGCTTTGTTATTTTTCATTTGATTAATGGCTTTACTGACTTCATCCAAATTAGGGGATACTGCAAGCTCATCTCTAATTTGTTGTTGCGGGATTTGCGAAAAGACCTCATCAGCCACAATAGAGTTACGATTAAGGAGATCGTGGTAATGCTCTTTCCAATGCAGTGCAATAGACTCTTTGTCCTTTAGAAGTTTGGTACCATCTATTGATCGTAAGGGATTTGTACCATAATTTATTGGTCCGTAGATGGCCTTTGTGGCATTAAAAAAGCCCCATGCATCATAAGCATCTGCAAAATGTTGGATTTCTTGAGCTTTCTTTATCCACTGGGCGTTCTCTAGTTCTTCTTTGGACCTCAGCCTTTGCACTAGCATAGATTTTTTTCTTAGCAGCACAGTTAATGTCTTTTTGCCATATCTGGAAGGCTTTCCTTTTCTTGTCAATGATATGTTCAATCTCACTATCATTCTCATCAAACCAGTCCTGATGTTTCTTAGTTTGGTATCCAATAGTTTGTTCACATGCTGCAATAATGGATGTCTTCAGTTTAATCCAGTGTCCTCAACATTTTCAGGGAGTTCCGTAGGTAGATGTTTCTTGAGAGTTGTTTGAAAGCAAGCTCGCTTAATAGGATCTTGAAGGGCGTGGATGTTCATTTTACGCCTTGGTTTTCTTCCTTGGAGCCTACGTTGAGGAACAATATTAATGGCCATAGTGGATTGAATAATCGGTGATCTGTCCAGCAGTCATCGGCACTCGTCATGGCCCTGGTAAGGAGTACATCATGACAATCTCTGGCACGGATAATTATGTAATCCAGGAGATGCCAGTGCTTTGACCGAGGGTGCTTCCATGATGCTTTAAATTTATCTTTCTGGTGAAAGAGTGTGTTTGTAATAATAAGATTATGCTCTGAACATTAAGTCAGAAGTAGAGTTCCATTCAGGTTGCTATTGCCAACTCCTTCTTTCCCAATGGTTTCTGGCCATAAATCAAAATCACGCCCAACTCTTGCATTGAAATCGCCCAGGAGGATAATGTTGTCCTCCTTAGGTATCTCTGATAAGATGGTGTCCAGCTGAGTATAAAAATTTTCCTTGATGTCTTCATCAGCATCTAATGTTGGTGCTTAAGACCCAGGGCCTGCAGGAAGAGAACATCGCCGCCCAGGGAAGGAGAGTCTGCTGCTGCTGCTGTGGGATCACCACCTCCACCACCCTTCCCTGTGGGACTTCTGCCTGACAGACCTGCATCCTGCAGGACCAGGCCCCAGGTACCCAGCCAGCTGGGACTGATTGCTATCACCTGTCCCTCTTTGGAGGAATACATAAACCGGCTGGCTGGGGTGGCCTGGGAGACCCAGGGCCTGCAGGAAGAGAACATCGCCGCCCAGGGAAGGAGAGTCTGCTGCTGCTGCTGTGGGATCACCACCTCCACCACCCTTCCCTGTGGGACTTCTGCCTGGCAGACCTGCATCCTGCAAGACCAGGCCCCAGGTACCCAGCCAGCTGGGACTGATTGCTACCACCTGTCCCTCTTTGGAGGGATACATAAGCCGGCTGGCTGGGGTGGCCTGGGTGTTTGTTTGTTTTTTGTTCGTTTGTTGTGTGCTGCTTTTTTTTTTTTTTGTGGGAATAAGGAGGATTAATTTTATGATTTTGTAATTGGAAATTGGTTTTAAATTGTTTAGGACTGTGGTTTGTTTTTGTATATGTATATTATGTATAGCTTTTTGTTATTGTAAGTCGCCTAGAGTGTCCACTAACCTGAACAGATAGGCGACCAATAAATAAAATATTATTATTATTATTATTATTACAATAGTTGCCTGCTGGTTTTTGGCAAGTTTTAATCAGAGAGTTGAGAGTTGTTCATTAATGCCAGTAGGACTTCTGACAAGAGCTTCACAAGATCATTTTTAATAGCAAAGCCTACTCCATGTATTCGTCGTTCTTGTTCAGGCAGTCCTTTCCAGAAGAAGGTGTAACCACCTTTTTCTTCCTTCAATTGTCCCTCTTCTGCTATTCGAGTTTCTTGGAGTGCTGCTATGTCACTACCAAAACATCTCTACTCTCTCGCAATGATGGCAGTTCTGCGTTCAGAACGTTCACTATCTGTATTGTACAGCAATTTCTGTATATTCCACGTTCCAAAGTTCATTTGTTTTTTGCAACTGCTAAGTGGTGACCCCACTGGATGCTGTAATCCAGTCAGGGAGAGAGATGAGGCAGACTATATTTAGGGCACCTTTTCTAGCACCTTCCCCATAAGGGGTGAGCAGAGTGGATCCTGAATAGGAATGCTCAGTTGTGGATACAGCTGCCAAACAACTCAACTGCCTGTCTGTATCCACTGCCCATGTGCCGGTCCATGACTAGCAGCTTCCGGATTTCACAGTCCTGCCCCCGTTGCCATCCGCTGATCACCATGGGACTTTTGGTTTGGTTTGGTTGGAAGATGCCTGTGCGTGAATTTGTTTTATGTGGGGAGATCGGTGCACGACGATCAACACACAATCTTGATAGAAAAAGGCTTTGATCCAATGGCATGGATACCACGTTGATTGGAAGTCTTTTATCTGCTGCAGCCTTCATCCGCCTTCACAGCCATTGTAACATACACATTGTTATCCTCCCCTTGTTCTGCAGTTGAGGACTTTCTTTGATCTTTCTTTGTCTGGTTCCTCTCCCTTGACCTTACCGCCATGGATGACCCCGCTGGGAGTACATGACTCCTGACAGCATCGCTCACAGGGTTCATTGGAACACGCAAGCCCACTCACCACTGCAAGGTGACGATCCATACACATATTTATACAGGACAGGGTCCTCTACAAGATGGCATTGGTTCCAACCCAGGTCAGAGCTTTTTGTTCAGTTACAGCTCAGACAAGGTCATTTATCATTTCTGATTTTAGAGTGTTTTGAACTGTATTTAATTATGCATTTTATAACTTTTGTGATCCGCCCGAAACGTTTTAGTTAACTGCAGGGAATAAATCTAAACAACACCAACAACATTAATTTATGTATCAGAATAGCCAAAATCTATAGGAAACATTATAAGAAACTTGGATGCCCATTCCAAATTATGATTTGGGGCACCACGAATCATAGTTCCACACATCAGAGATACTGTGTTCTATTAGATGCCACCCATGCATAGTTTAGAGTCTCATCTATGAAATTACATCTTTATGCTTCTTGAGTGAATCGTTGTCTGGCAGAGCCATGTTTCCATCTGCCATGGCACCAGATAACATAGAGTCATACTTTGAGAAGAATTGTTGTGCATTTGATTTATTATATCTCTAAATAAATTACTACACATATATATACAGGTAAGAACCAAGTATACAAATGAACATATAAACAAGTGCAGACTTAATTTAAAAAACAAATAAGGAAGTCACATTTATCAGAACTGATAAAACAGTAAAAACATTTTGCTTAGAAATATATTAGAACATTTTTGCAGTTTACAAAATCAACACCATTTCACATGGGCTGGAATTAAACAATTTCACCCATTCGAAATAATATCCTGGTTTTCAAACAACTCTGAAATAGTAGTAGATTTAGAAGAGGACCTTCTAAGCTGCACATTGCACATCATCGTTATTGTTTGGTCCTTTATAGCCTCATTGCTACAATATGACTTGGAGTACTATTTTTCTTTGTGAAGTCTTAGAACAACTCATCTGTTGCACAAACATCACCACATTTGCCCAGGGTGGCAAAAAAGTGATACCCCCCCAAGCCTGTTAAAAACATCTTAAAAACAAAAGATCTTTACAAAATCAAATACAAAACATTGAAAAACACCTTTTGAAAATTACAAAACATTGTTGAAAACATCTTGAATATAATTCCAATACAGATGCACACTGGGACAAGGTCTCTCCTTAAAAGGGTTGTTGAAAGATGGGATTTTCTTATGTTTAATTTTTGTTCCTTAAAAGGGTTGTTGAAAGATGGGATTTTCTTATGTTTAATTTTTGTATCAGTCTACCCTCTTACTCACCTTGTTACAGTTCAAATATTATTATTTTTAAAAGCCACTGGTATTGGCGACAGAAGGAAACATGGCAGGTTAAACAACAATGATTTCTTGAAGATGTAATTTCATAATTGACACTCAAAAGCATTCATGGATAGCATCTCAGAGAAGACACTCTTCCAGGTGCAATGTAGTATGTTTTATGGTGCCCCAAACCATCTTTTGTGATGGGCACCTCATTCCCTTATTCTTTTCCTGTACATATTTGCTATATTTTCAAATACATATATGCCCTTGTCTGTGCCATACAGATACAAGAAATTCTGAATTGGGTGGGAACCCTCTCCAGAATGTATGGGTGTATGACCTGCAGTGCCCAAAGCATGTTTGATGGTGGAATCCCACAGTTCCTTATGTATTTTCTACATAGCTTGATTATTGTTGTTGTGCATAGATGTTGATACCTGTTCCGTATGACCACAAACCATGCCAGGCAGGATGCAGTGGCATCTCGCGGAGGACACTATTCACTTTGAATGATTTTTCATAGCCCACAGAAGATTTTGTAGTGGTCACCACAAATTATTATTTATTTATTTATTTATAGAATTTATTAGTTGCCCATCTGGCTGGCTGTCCAGCCACTCTGGGCGACATACAACATAGGCATATAATACCTAGACATTGAAAATCTAAAAACAATAAAGATAAAATCTAGCCCACCCCAAAAGCCTGCCTGAAGAGACCGGTCTTCAAGGCCCGGCAGAAGCTCATCATAGAAGGGGCATGGCGGAGATCATTTGGGAGGGAGTTCCACAGGGTGGGGGCCACAATTGAAAAAGCCCTTTCTCTCGTTCTCACCAGTTTGGCTGTTTTGACTGATGGGATGGAGAGAAGGTCTTTTGAGGCTGATCTTGTTGGGCGGCATAGCTCATGTTGCTGGAGGCGCTCCTTTAGATAGACTGGGCCGAAACCGTATAGGGTTTTAAAGGTCAAAACTACCATCTTGAATTGGGCCTGGTAAGCAACTGGTAACCAGTGCAGCTCTTTTAGCACTGGAGTGATTTGATCTTGCCAGCAGCTGCCTTTAATCAGGCGCGCCGCCGCGTTCTGTACCAGTTTTGCCATATTTACTCTTCATTATTTTAGCTGGGAAAGACATGCATCTCATAGAGTACACCATCTTTTTTCCTGGGGTATATGATTTGTCCTGGCCCAGAGCAATTTTGGGGGTGGGTACCCCCAGTTACTTATTTTTTCCTGTATGTTTTTGTCTGCTTTGGTTTTGGATAGATGCCCTCTCATGTGCCCTGCGCCCAGCAGAAGCTCTGGGCCAGGCGGGATGCAGTGGTATCTCACAGGGGACACCCTCCCCTTTCCTGGGGTATGATTTGTCCTGGCCCAGAGCAGATTTTGGGGCGTGTACCCCCAGTTACTTATTTTTTTCTGCGTGTTTTTGTCCAGTTTGATTTTGCATAGATGCCCTCGTGAGTGCCTGGTGCCCAGCAGAAGCTCTGGGCCGGACGGGACGCAGTGGTATCTCGTAAGGGACACCCTCCCCTTTACTGGGGTGTATGATTTGTCCTGGCCCAGAGCAGATTTTGGGGTGTGTACCCCCAGTTACTTATTTTTTATGATTTTATGACATCATCATGTATTTATGATAATATTGGAATCCTGATGATTTTGATTGTATTAATTTATTGTCAGTCTTGACGGGGAGAGTCTCCTGATTACAGCGATATATCATACAGGGTACCCCATTATTTATTTTGGGGTTCAGGGGCATTTTAAATTTGGCTTGACGTTGCTGTAGCTGTCAACTTTTCTTCTTTGTTAGTGACTGAAATTTCACACAAATAAGGAACTGGGAACTAGGAACCAACTTCAGCGTCGTATCTGGGGTTATATTAACATATGTGCTTAAAACAGAAGAGGTCGTTTTTGGTTCTGTCCATTTATGGAATGCTCTACTCAGCGATGCCTGCTTGACATTGCAATTAACAGCCTTTGGGGGCCAGGTTAAGACATACCTCTTCTCCCAGGAATTTTAAGGAATACGATTTTAGTGCTTATTACTGTTGCTACAGTATATGATTTTTTGGGGGGGGGAGGAAGACCACGTTTTATTGTTAAAATTGACAGTTTTTTAAATTGTCTTTATAAGTCACCTAGATTTGTTTTGTATGAGAAGTCAAATACACTGAGTAAATAATAAAAAGTATGGCCTTTTCTCTCCCTTTCTTCCTACTCACCCCGGAAAATCCACCCCAGCATATGACTACAGTAGCGTGGGCATACCTCACGAGGGCAACGTGGCTGTTACTAACCGTTGTTTTTCTGGAGAGAGCGTTAGTGTGCAAACGGGGGAAGTAAAGGAGCACGAGAGTGACTGTAAACTAACGGCTTCTCCCACCAGCCAGGCATAGCCACGGGAAAGGGGGCGGGGCTCAAAAGCGCGCGCGGGGAGGGGTGTGCGTACGTGTGTGGAACGAAAGGCCGCCGCGTTCTCTCTCGCGCGCTGTGGTGCCTCGAGTTAATCAGCCCGCCTTCCCCTCTCCTCTTCCTCCCCTTACACATTCTCTGTCCCGGGTGGCCGCAGTGGTTCCTCGGGGCTCAGTGTCCTTGTGCGGAAATGACACACGGTCCCGTCACGTCACGCGAGAGCGCAGCGCGCGGACCCTCTCTCGCACACACACACAAAGAGCTAAGGGGGAGGGGAAGACACGGGAGGCAGCCACAGCCGCTCTTATAAAACACCCACCCGAGACCAAGGGGCCCTCACCCTCCTTTTTCCACAGTGCCTAAGAAGGACCCAGGTAAGCCCCTTCCCAACTTTCTCTAGCTAGGGAAACCGCCCTCCCCCAGGGGTGTGCGTGTGTTGCTTCATTGCGGTCATGATTCCCTGTCTTCCTCCCCGATCCCTCCCAATCTACTTTTGGCCTCGAAGAAGGAACACGGTCCTTCCTTAGCCCCCCCCCTTCCCCATCGGAGCCTTGCGGCTGTGGGAAGGACCATAGCTGCGTGTGCTTGCGCGGGAGAGCCACCAGGCAGCGCGGGCGCCTCCATCTCCGGTGGTGTTGGGGGAGTAGAATGTATTTATCCTCTCTCACACGCGTCCCTGTTTCCTGCTGCCACATAGACCAGCTCAGGAGACCGAGGGGGATGGGGCGGGTGGGAAGCATTCCGGAAGCTGCGGGCGCAAGCGACGGGGCGCGCAACAAAAAGAGGGTTGGCTCAAAAAGCGCTTTCAGTTGCGCATCGCGAGCAAGCCGAGCCGCGGCAGCCCTCCCTTTCTCCAGCTGCTTAGAGGCACACCTCCCCGCCAGCTCCTGTTGCCTGGAAACTGCTGCCCGCTCGGCAACAGAACCCGTTTTCGCGACAAGTCGCGAGGCCTATCCTTGCTCCGTTGTTTCCGTGCTTCCCCCGGTATTGGAATTTGGGCTCACCTTACTTTGCTGCGAAGCAAGCGGAGGGGGTGGGTGGTATGGAATGAATGAAGTATGGACCCCCTCTTTCTTCCTTTCGACTTTGGCCACGTGACTCTGCGACTCGGAGTGCTGTCTCACGCTTTTCAAACGGAGGCGGCCAAGTTCCCGCGCTCCTGGTGTGAGTGTCACCTCATTGGCCAGTTTCCAGGCATGGCTTCTGCGGGACTGCAATGAATGGCAACATTTCCTCCTGCCACTGACCTAGGTTGTTAGATTAGGAGGAGGGATTCGTCATTATCTTTCACCAGGTGACCCTTACCCAGGCAAGATCTAAGTCCATAAGGACAAGAAATACAAGGGCATTTTGAAAAAGCCTCTAGGGGGCTCTGGATTTTGTTGAGGAAGGCTCTCAGCAACCACCCTAGACAGATACTCCCGCTCTAGGGAGAAGGGGAGCCATCTACTCCTATCTGCCTCCAACCACACGTTCTCTCTGGGTGGAGCCATAGTAGGGAATGGTTGTACTGGGTGATGCTTCCCAGAGAGAAAGAGTGCATGCAAGCATGTGGAGGAAGTGACAGCTACGCTGGCTGGACAGTGGTCACATGTACAATAAAACTTCTTGGACCACTACTGTGTGGATTGGGCCTGTTGCATCAAAACACCATCACTCTGCTCAGAGGAAGAGAGCATACAGGAAATTGAATGCTTGCAGGAATAGTTGCCATCTTTATCCTTGCTTGCCATCTCCTTCTGGAGCATAACAAAGGATTTGGCTGAATATTAATTGTCACTGTACCAGGAGAGAGTGTGCAGGTGAACAAGCACAACTGTGACTCTTTGCAGTTGCCACTTGTTTACTCACTTATCTGCAGCACTACCCATAGGGAGTGTGCAGGCAAGTGGCTTGTTTCTTCAGCTGCTGTCTGCTTTTTGTCTCACCTGCACACTGTCTCCCTACAAGCTTAGCAGACCCAATTCTTGCATCTGTGCCACCCAAAGTGCAGGCAAGTTTGCAATTGGAGTTGGCTGCTGCAAAGGTACCCTTCTTATCTGTGTGCCCTCTCTGGGAGATGTAGCTATAAGAAGTCTGCTCACAAATCTGTTTTTGCTATCTTGATGGTATGTCTTAGGAGGATTGGGTCCATTAAGCCCATTCCCCATTGCTGTCCTTCGAGAGAAAGGGCTCAGTTGAGTGGAAGGGGTCCTTTTGTTCAGCTTTCTGGGTTGCAGAGTAGTTAGAATTAGAGTCAGAGAGGGGGATGGATAAGGAGGAGGATGGGGACCCCACAGCATTGTTAAGTGCTTCCTGATGCATGCAACTAGCCCTGTATCACTTCTCAGAAGAGGAGGGTATATCTGAATGTAGGAATAGTGTTATCTTATCCTTGTGAATCCATCAGAATGTTATATGGGAAAAGACAAAGCCACTTCTGTTTCCCTGGCTTCTTTGGGTCTGATAAACCCAGTCTCCAAAATTGCCAAATGGCAGGCAAGTGAGCAGATAGGGCTGTTCCTTGCAGCTGCTATTCACTGCCTCATCTGGCAGGTGGGCTGACAAGTGGATCCTGCCATCTGAGCCTGGGTATGAGTCGAAGGAGACAGGCAGAAGGTGTTGCCACTGGGCACATAGAAGAGAAGCACTCACTCCAAAGGGGCCTAGTACTCCCCATCATTCTCTCCTGATGGCAGTAGCAGCTGTACCCTGGTGGTAGTTGGTCAATACTGGTGGGCCCACCCACCAGCAGCTTCCAGATGGTGTCAATCCTGGCACTGAGATCCATATTATTGTTATTCCTGATCATGTATAAAGCAAAAGACACTATTGTCTTGTGAGTTAGGGCTGCCTAATTCACTTTTATATAATGTAAAATTAGGCTGGGAGATGGTGATTTGCAAATACTGCAATAATACATTTATGGCAGTTGCAGATCTACTTCACTGCTTTCCCATATGACTCTTTCACTGTCTGCTAGAACAGCAATGCCCAACAGTTTTTCATATGTGCCAAAATTATGGCAATTATGTTAACATTTTTGCCACATAATTAAAATATTAACTATGTTTTGAGGGTAGAAAAATGCACAAAATGTTGTTTATGGGTAGATTTAGTGAGAAATCTGACATATCTTTTCATTAAGTAGTACAGGGAAATAGGCATAATACCAGTACACACTCCCCTTGGAGAAAGTCCTATTGAACTCAGTGGAGCTTACTTCTGAGTAGACATAAATTAGATTGCAGCCTAGTCACATAAATAATTGAAATAGATGTGAGCTAGTACTTTTTCTGACAGTTCTCTAATGAAGAGCTAATTGCTCAAAATGAGTTGGAATTTAAACCACTGGGATTAAGTTGTCTCTTGCAGCTACTGGATTTTTTGTTTGTTTATGCTTCTGGTGCTGCCCTTTTGGTGTGTTCATAAAAAAACAATTACTTTAGAATCCAGCATTGTCCATATAATCTAATGACAATCTAATAATCCTGATCTGATAATTTTTTTTATTAAAAAGTGAGCCATAAATTGCCTAAATAAATAATGCTTTGTTTAAATTATTAGGTATTATTATTAATTATTATTTTAATTACTAACTTTGTCAAGTTACTACTATTATGGAATCTTTAATTAAAGCTTTAATTTCACAGCTGTAAAATACTTATCTTTGTGTTAGTATTTATTGGTCCATCAAGCTTAGAAACTTAAGATGAGCTCTCTTTTTTCGTTTTTTTGTACCAACAGTCTTTATGGCTGCAATCCTATACACACTTACCTTACTGAGAATAAGACCTATTGAACAAAACGAGACTTACTTCCAAGTAGGGACGGGTGAGAATTTTGATTCAGTTTGCATTTCAAGCAGAATCTATCAAATTTTCACTTTTAGAAACAATATGAGAACTGAAACAAAGCCATCATTCAGAATTCACACTTTTTTGAATTTTGTGATACAGTTTGCCAACCAATGAGGATCCCCTTCTCTTACGACCACACAATGATCATAGGAAGGTTCTGTGGTCTCATCTGTGCCCAATAGAAATGAATATATGAATGAAAATAACATGCAAAAATGCATTATATGATGAGAAATGGCTTCAGAAATGTGTAGACTAGTCAAAACTGCCTACAAAAATGTGTTTATTTAGGATAAATTCAAGCTATAATGCTGGAGAATTTCTAGGAGGATTTTTTTGAAAATCTTTTGCAAATTGCTGCAGAAACACAGAGAACTGAATTTCAGATTGGAAAATGAGAACCTGAGAGAGCCAAAATTCACAACTCTTTCCATCCCTACTTCCAAGTAAGCATGCATAGAATTGTGCTGTGAAATCCTGGAATCAACCTTTTCAGGTGGAAAATTATTTCAGGCCTAGGTGTTTATAGGGGGGGAAAACCTGGTATTGCATGTGGAGGTTGATACTCATCTGTCTTGAGTCAACTGATGTTTTGTTTTTTAGAACAAAAAACTAGGAGCTTGGAGCGAATACTGTGGATTGGATACAGAGATGCATGAATGGAGCTCATGGAAAGGGGTGCCCCACCTTTTCTGGAATTTGGAAGATCCTCCATAACAACATGGGAGGTGGTGTAGAGAATCTGCTGGGGGAAGGGAAAATAATTGAAAATCACATCCCTGTTTCCCCCCCCTTCCCGGTTGCTGCTTATGGCAGCTCCAACTAATTGCAGTTCCTTCTACAAATGGAGGGCCTCTGCTGGATCTACGCCTGTGTATATCACAAATGTCTATGCCATGATGATTTTGTGTTATGTGAAAATTTTATAACATCTGTTTTGCTAATCTTTGAAAGGATCCACCTCATATTCCATGCCAACCTATCTCATCATTCAGCCTTTGATGAAGTTCCACACTGATTCCCTACACTCTTTAAAAGGGCAGTGCTAGTCCTCATTCCATAATCCAGAACTGAAGCTACCTCTGTATGCAACATTGCATGTAAACCTCTCTCTCTCCTGTTAAGCTTTTTTAATGCTTGGGCTGTAGTTTTGCCTGGACTGCAAAAACTGACAAAGATCTTTTATTTACTGTATTGTAAAATAAAAAAAATATTATTGATTGTCTTATGTACCTATTGATACAGCCAGCCTTACAGTCCTAGGACAGAGGGTAGGATATAAATTTTAAAAATAAATAATATTTAATGTTCCTCACACCAAATGGGGTGGCCCTTATTTGCCCAGAACTTTCTCCCTGAATATGCGCTGAAGATACACTGGATTTGGGCAGATAACTACATTACACGTATGACTTGTCACTTCTAAGCCATGTAGGCTTTTTACTTTTTTCTTTTTCTCTGTTTAGGTAGAAGACTTGGAATATGAATTCAGCTGAATTATTTGATGATGCAGACAGTGCTGAAGGTAATATTACACCTTTTAATATATTTTCTGATTAGATCAAAATACTTTTGAATATAGTCCATACAAAGAATACATTTTGACAACAAACAACTGAAATCTTAGTCCCCATCGTTTCCCACTGATGTCCTTCTGCCTGTTCTAGCCACTTCTCTGGCTTGCTCAGTCTTGTTCTTTACATTTTAATTTTTC
Source organism: Rhineura floridana (assembly GCF_030035675.1). Taxonomy (NCBI): domain Eukaryota; kingdom Metazoa; phylum Chordata; class Lepidosauria; order Squamata; family Rhineuridae; genus Rhineura; species Rhineura floridana. The sequence continues at coordinate 83,972,163 of NC_084483.1, read as the reverse complement.
TGGTGAAACTGTATGTTACAGTACTGTACAACTCTTATGTTATACAGCAGGGGCTGTTTACCCATTACCCACAGGCACCATGAGCCTTTAGTGGTGCCCCCAACAGGTAGCCCAGAATATGGGTTTTCATTTTAACAAAAAGTAAGCCTCTAGCCCTCTCTGAAATAAAGTTATGGAGCAACAAATCCACAGGTACTCTTCTAAGTGACTTCTGTGAAAGGAGCCATCCTGACTGTTCCTGCTTGTCAATGTTATTAGCCAATGAATGAAGTCAGAGCTGCGATTGATAAGTGAGTTGCTTGGGCACCAGGCAATAGGAATCCCTGAGGTGCTAAAGAGATGCTGTTAACTCTCCCCTTTAGTGCACTTTTCCTGCTTCTGTCCTTTTGTTCCTAATCCTTGGAATGTCCATAGTTTGCCCTTCCTTTTTCCCAGCAACCATGATGTATCTTTCTTTGCTGACTTTGCCCGAGATCAGGTAGTCCTAGAAGTTATTTTCTGCAAATATTACTATAAATACTACTACTAAGTGCATGTGATTGTTAAAGAATCTCCCTCCCCGCAAAAGACAAATATGAAAGCTTTACCGTGCAGCTTAGGCATGTCTCCTGCTTTATAGGAGCTAAAGACCAGGGACTCATTAAGAATTCACTGTATAGTTAACATACAGTACAATGATATACATGTCTACTCAGAAGTATCATTGTGTTTGGGTACAAGATGGCAGTGTAGACTTTGGTTTAGGGTTGACATTGGGGGAAAACGGGATTCTTGTGCCTTTAACAGCTGTACGGCAGGCAGAAATTTAAGAGGCCAAACCTTTTCTCATATGGAAAGACAATCATGGGAAAAGTTTCACCATGACTACTTTCTAATTTTTGTTATGCCACACACCATGGCAGCCATTTTTTAACTGGTGCTTCCATCACCCTCTCAAAATTTGAAATGTGCCTTCTGGTCCAAAAAGGTTGGTGACTCCTGTTGTACAGTAACTGTATTTTATAAGAAAATAATGTGGGGTGACTGTTTAGGCTAGTAGAGGTGGAGATCCAGTTGGCGGCCAGATCCTGATGTCTCCCAGACCCTATGGGCCTCTTTGACAGGTAGGTGAGGTTGCCCACCTGTCAGTCACCTTATGTCACCATAATAACATTTTTCTTTGCTCGCATGTTTGATTTTCACAGACAAAGTAAGAGTTTCCTTGTGGATCTTACTGTAAACGCTAATCTGATCTAATCTGGCCCGCTGGCATTGGCTGCCTGTATGTTTCCGAGCTCAATTCAAGGTGCTGGTTTTAACCTATAAAGCCTTACACGGCTTGGGACCACAATACCTGATGGAATGCCTCTCCCAACATGAACCCACATGTACACTACTCTCAACATCCAAGGCCCTCCTCTGGGTGCCTACTCGGAGGGAAGCTGGCAGCAAGGGAGAGGGCCTTCTCAGTGGTGGCCCCCAAATTATGGAATGATCTTTGTGACGAGGTGCGCCTGGCGCCAACACTGTTATCTTTTTGGCGCCAGGTCAAGACTTTACTCTTCTCCCAGGTATTTTAGCATGTGTTTTTAAATTGCTTTTTTAAAATGTGTTTTTAAATTTGTATATTTGTTTTTAAAGTTTTTAATTGTTGTAAACCGCCCAGAGAGCTTTGGCTATGGGGCGGTATATAAATGCAATTCATCATCATCATCATCCCTTGCTGCAAGTTCCACTTTGAGCAGGGATCAGTTTCATTACAGAGATTCCAATGAGCACAGGGATCCTAACGTTGCTTGGCAATGAACAATCAGAAGCACATTTTTTGAGACTTGCAGTTGTTTCTTTGCAGCTGCATCTTTACCTGCCCCATCCCTGATAACACAAATGAGGTCAAGTGTGGGGCAGATGGCTGTTGTGTGGGGAAAATGGCCTTGTGGGTTAAGTTAGGACCCTTGCAGGACATTCTCCACCACTGACCTATAGAGTGTTGAGTACCATTGTCTTTGGTAGGGTGACATCTTGGCGTAGTCTCAGTAGGAGACCATTCTGAGTCCTTCATGAAAAATGAAATGGGATGGGATGAATACTTACCTGTATTCCAATTTCCAGTAAATGACTCGCTGGTACTATTTTTCTCTTTCATCAGTTATTATCAAAAATATTATGAAAGTAGAAACAGACAAAGAAGATGAAGTCCTAGACTGCTCTGTGATACCAAGACCTGAAAAAACCCCACTGGATGGTTTAGTGACTTCTCTACAAGACACCAATAAACGAAAACGGACCTTGTTTGGTTGTGATAGCTCAGGAAGCCACCAAGAAATTGTACCAAGTGTGAAAAAAAGAGGCCTTATACAAGAGGTGATTCCTTTACATATAGATAATAACTGCATCTTACTTAGATTTGTAGGCAACTGTTTCAGATTGGAGAGCAGTTAAATGTATTGGGTTATACAACATAGCGCTAAGCAGATTGTGCTGTCAGTGCATAGATTTCTTCCTGCGCAATAGAACAATCTCCCTCCTCCTGCACATCTGTAAGTCTGTTTATTTATTTAATTTAATTTATATACCGCCCGAAGCCCGGAGGCTCTCTGGGCGGTGTACAAAAGATAAAACAAGCACAATGTATAAATACAATAACTACAATAAATGTTCTGGGTTTTCCCCCAACTCTCCAGATTTAGGGGTGGCTAGAGGGGGAGAAATCCCATTGCACTAGTGCTAGCCCTTGTGTTAGCACAATTTTTTGTTGAATCCACTCATTTAGTTAAAGCTAGTTAATCTTCTGAAATATTAAGCACTCACTTGGGTGTTTTATTTTATGGAAATGTTTGTCTGTAACAAGGGATTTTTTGTCAGGATAAAGAAAAGAAAGTATATGGTCACACAGCACAACTAAATTAGGGAATTCACTGTCACAGTGATGGCAACCAACTTGGATGGCTTTAAAAGAGGATTAGTCAAATGCATGGAAGATAAAGGTATCAGTGGCTACTAGCTATGATGGCTATGCTCTGCCTCCACGGTCAAGAACAGTATGCTTCTGAATACCAGTTGCTGGAAACTGCAAGAGGGGAGAGTGCTCTTGTGCTCAGGTCCTACTTGTGGGCTTTCCATAGGTATCTAGTTGGCCCCTGTGAGAACAGGATGCTGGACTAGATGGGACACTGGCCTGATCCAGCAGGCTCTTCTTATGTTCAGTGAAGCACACTATTATTTATCCAAAAACTACAGAGATGCAAGCTGATTTTTTTTTTTAAAGCAAAATTCATCAGATGCCTGAATTAGGTTGAGGACTTGAGGAACTGCACTTCACATAAAAAATCCATAACTTATTAAACCATTTATTTAAATAATACAACCAATTTCCCATTTTTCTTTCTACAGATTAGTAATGCTTACTCTTCTGGATTTCATCTAAAATAGTAAACATTTGCACTCTAGCCTAGCATAGTTAAGCTATGAACTTCTGATAACCCTAAGAGCTACTTCAGGGCTCCTTCTTAGGTTGTACTTGGGTTCTGAAAACCAAATACAATATAGATGTGCATCACATTCTGTATGGATATATTTTATATATACATGCATATATTTTATTTATTTATTATTGGTTGGATTTTGAGTTTGCTCCTACCGGCAAAAATGGCCCATAATTGAATTGCTGGTCATGGGACACTCCCATTGGTGGAATATGGGGAGGTATCTTTCACTGATTCCACTTCCGACCCCTGAAAATTTGCTCTGGGAAGTTGGAGAACCATCCAGAACAGTGGAAGAGGGCCTGCAAGTAGGAAGGGAGATCAGTGAAAATTGCCTCCCCTTCCTTTCTACCGCCAGCCTTCCATTCACAAGTAGCACACTTAGGATCTAAGGGCACAATCCACCTGGTAGATGCACTGGGCTGAGGGGCTTCATGATGTGGCAGAGCTTCGGTGAGGAGGAAGGGTGTCAGTGCTGCCAGGCTTTGCCAGCAGAAGCCCTCAGGCACAGCCAGGGAGCTCCGCCAGGGCCCAGCTGGCTCAGCTGAGATCAACACAAATGGGGCCAGTGGAAGGCCCAGAAAAAGGGTATTCTGAGTGTGTGTCGGGTGGAACTGAGGGGAGGGGGACTTCTGCTGCATCTGTCGTCCTGCGGCACTTTGTCCTGACAGCCGATTTGCTGGGGAAAGGGGTGGCGCAAGGAAACATGCCAACGTTCTTCCCTCCCAGTGGCACCTGAATGGAGGTTGGATGTGGCAGCCCCTTCTGCCAGATCTGCTGCCGCCAGCCTCCTACAAGTTGGATTGCACCCAAATACGAAGTTCTTTTAATTTTGCTTTTTAGGACCAGGCTCTCACAAGGTGGCTTACAAATTAAGTTAAATTAATTCAGTAAATATTAAAGCCATCTAATCCATATATTTGTCCTTTAAGCACGTGAACCAGGAGCTTAATTTCTTCTCTAATGTATTTTAGAAGAAAAGTCTGCAACTTATACATGCATTTACCATATCAGAAGCAACACTTATATAGCTTGTACTTATGAATACCCAGGTTTGTGGTGTAGTGGTTACGGTGTTGGACTACAACCTGGGAGACCAGGGTTCGAATCCCCACTTAGCCATGAAGCTCACTGGGTGACCTTGGGCCACTCACTGCCTCTCAGCCTCATGGCCTGCATAGCTTCAGCTATGGTGCGGTATATAAATGTAATAAATAAATAAATGTAATAAATAAATATTCATAGGGTCGCCATAAGTCGGAATCGACTTGAAGGCAGTACGTTTACATTTACATTTAGGTTAAAATACATAAAAATACATTTTAATTAACATTTATATCTCACTTTCTGGCAAAATGCTACTCAAGCTAAATGTATTCAAGTGTTTATTCCACAATTCATTTGTCATTACAATAAGCAGTATAACAACAAATACAAAATGGATTGCCTTTTCATTTTTAATGCAACTGTTTCTCAGAAGTTGACATGATCTCATGATGTGGTGAGCCTTCAGGACTTAAAATAAGAGTTAAATAACAGGGTATTCCAAGTGCCAGGGAGCTGGTGGAAAGCTCCATGGGATCCTCCTCCTGCTCGGGAGCTGCTGGCCCAGCTGAACACCGGCTCCATTGGGAGCCGTGTGCACAAACCAGCCAGGAAGCGCTGGCTTCCACAAATCAGCCTCTCGAGCACGTGCTACCCGTAGGTCACAATAGAGTTTTTAGAAAATAATTTTGCAGCGGCAGCCTTTTGGATGGAGATTTTAGAAAATCATTTTACCCCGCGGCTCCACCCCTGGAATGCCCCATTTTGGGGCCTTCTGCCAGCCCTCTGTCCCCTGGGCTGGATGTCCCTGGTGGCACTATGGCTCTGCCACAGCAGAGGGCTTCTACCAGCAGAGCCGGGGACAGCCAGGAGCCTGCTGCTGCCACCGTCGGAGACCCATGGCATCCAACGCACCCCAGCTCAGCAGAAAGGCGAGTTGGATTGCACCCCTAACCATTTTTTCTACTATTCTCAGTGAGATCATAAATTGAAGCGTAGGTTTTTTCATCATTTAAGATGGAGTACTTAGTTCTTACTTATTTGCCTTGATAGCATTTAAGGATAGATGGGCAGACAGGCAGATTATTGTACCTTTGACTAATTAATTCTTTCTACGGCAGGCTGTGAAAAAATATTTCAGTTTTTAAAGTGAATACTTGAATTTTTAAAAAATTCTGGGTATTGAAATTTTTGTTTATATTGTTGCCGTGAAGCAAAATATGTTTGCAAAATATCCAACATCATGTTATAGTGAATTAATAAATACACCCAAATAATATGAAATGTTTATGTAAATTAGTGCCTGAAATGTTTTCGTTTATGAGCTTTTCCAGATATTGATTGATTGAGATATTAACACATGATAAGCTGTAGCTCCTTTGACATTGATTCTATTTGCATTGCTTCCATATGCATTACCAGAAAACATTGTGGATATTTTTGCACACATTTTTTTATAACAGTTGTCCTTCTTTATAAGAAAGCATTGAATCAGATGTGGTGCATTGCATAGTGGAATATGGACATCACAATTTGTTGGTTGAACACAATTGCTCAGATCGACCTATCCCTTTTACAGACTGAAGGCTTTAGATCCAGTGGAGGATCTCTTTGGCAGGAGGGTTAGACAGTTTCCACTGATTTCCTACCCTCCCTGCAGCTCCCCACTGTTCTAGGGAGAGGTGGGGGAATAAGGGTCTGTAGATGGAAGTGAAAGTTGTCCCTCCCTTCGGCTGGTGGGAGCAAATTCGGGATCCGGGCCAGTGAGTCAGATATAGGGGGCCCTTATGCATACAGGAGCTGCAATGCACTCAGAACTCCTGTGTGAGCAAGGGCTTTCTTATTGAATATTGTAGGCAGCCCCATGGAGATAAAGCCTTGCATCCTAAGGTACGTGCTCTTATGAAAGTTCACAGAAGGAAAGCTTTCAATCCCCTCCTATTCCCTGCAGCCACCTGCAATCCTGCTCCCAAACCTTTCTAGAGGATCAAAATGCCTTCCCAATGTGGGATGGGGCATAGTGAGTTGTTAAAGGATGAGGAGACAGGAAACTTTAATTTTTGTATTTCAACTTTTCCTAGGAGATTCTGAAGATGTAGTAGAAAATGGGCAATTTTGAGACCTGAATCAGTAAAAAATTGTGTGTGATCTTGATTATGAATGTTTCATTTATTCTTTGAACACCACTTAATGACATTTGCTGCATTAATTATAATTGCTCTCAATTTTTCCTGTTGTATATGCATTCATCAATTTGATTTTAGTCTCATGTGAATAGGGAATTAGACAGTATATTCGTATATCTGCAGTAGGTTGCAAGGAGATGTGCTGCATAGTCTTGGGCAATTTTATATGAATAAGCACTCATGCTTTTCTCACATTAATAAGTAGCAAATTTCTGTTTCATTATTGTAAATAAATGCATTATGGGTTAGAAGCCAGAGGAAGTTGGTTGCTGTGGGAAAAAGTAATGATTACATGAGTCCCACTGATTTCAGTGGGAACGAAGTTCAGTTAACATAGTCTAAATCCAACCATATGACAGCAATGTATTAAATTTATTTAGTGCTTAAAACTAAGCAATTAATATTTTTTAATTTATTCATTAAGGACAAATAACTAATTTGAGTTCTAATGACACATTTGTTCATTGAAAGGGCCTTCGTTCAAACTTGATGCACAGAGATGGATCACCTACTCAGGAAGATGTGGAACAGCCAAGCAAGAGCAAGAATCCCAGCATAACATGGCTGTGTGAAGAAGAAGCCTTAAATACCATTGTCATGCCATCATACAAGAAACCTCTGTATGGGATCTCACACAAAATTACAGAGAAGAAAAATTTGCCGGGGACAGAGCAGTTCACTTCCTATGAGTTGTTTGAAAAGGTTAATCCTAGCAGTCCTTCCAATCTTCGGACACTGAATGAGCAACGCAAAAGAGATACGAGTGCTATTACACCTGCTGCTTCTGAGTCTGACCCAAATATATATTCTTTGATACAAAAAATGTTTTACACACTTAATACCTTAAATTCCAACATGACTCAACTTCACAGCAAAGTAGACTTGTTATCACTAGAAGTCAGTCGAATTAAAAAGCATGTCAGCCCTGCAGATACTGTAGCAGAATTCAGGCCACCTCCTGAGTACCAGCTGACTGCCTCAGAACTCAAACAGATCATGGATCAGAGTACTTCAGGTGGAGATTTGGCTTGCCGATTATTGGTACAGCTTTTCCCAGAGCTCTTTAGCGAGGATGAGTTAAGCAGGACCTGTAGTACCTGTGGCTATCTTAACAAAAAGAAACTTGAGTCACTTCATCTGCAGCTCATCCGAAATTATGTGGAAGTCTGCTACCCTTCTGTGAAGAATCCTGCAGTTTGGCAGGCAGAGTGTTTGCCTCAGGTCAATGATTTTTTCAATAGCTTTTGGGCTCAGAGGGACATGGAAAATAGTCAGCCAGATATACAATCCTGCAGTTTTTATGAGGCTAATCAAGTCATTGATGATAAGGAGGATGAAGAAGCTCTACCCATAGATAGGAGTAGTTCCATTGCCTCTGAGTGGGTATTTGATGCTCAGGATATAAATGAATTTTTAGATGAAGCTTCCTCTCCTGGAGAGTTTTGTGTCTTTTTATTACACAGATTGTTTCCAGAACTCTTTGATCAGAGAAAGTTGGCTGAGAGATATAGTTGTTATGGAGAATGTGGAAAACAAGAACTTGACCCTCAGCGACTTCAGGTAATCCGTAGGTATACAGAGATTTACTTTCCTGCTATGCAGGAGAGAAAAGCCTGGTTACAGCATTGTGTTCAACGAATAAATGATGAACTTGAAAGCATGTATATGGATGATAGTGAGAGTGAACAGATGAGAGAAGATTGCTATGATTCTTCTAGTTTGCCTGATGATGTGTCTGTTATAAAAGTGGAAGATAATTTTGAATATGAAAGGCCAGGCAGAAGGTCAAAAAAGATTTGGCTTGTGCCTATAGACTTTGATAAGCTTGATGTCCCTTCCCCTGATTTTGATGTCCCTATCCCAGACTACCTGTTAAGCAAGGAACAGCTTAAGAACATATATGAAAGCAGCTTGTCAATTGGCAATTTTGCTTCGCGGTTGCTAGTTCACTTATTTCCTGAATTGTTTACCCATGAAAACTTAAGGAAGCAATATAATTGTAGTGGATCACTGGGTAAGAAACAGCTTGATCCTATTAGGATTAAATTAATTCGACACTATGTTCAAATGCTATATCCAAGAGCAAAGAATGATAGAGTATGGACTCTGGAATTTGTTGGAAAGCTTGATGAAAGATGTCGTCGCAGAGATACTGAGCAAAGACGTACGTACCAACTACAGCGAAAAGTCCATGTGCCAGGACCTGAAAGGAGAGAATTTCTAACCTATGCAATAAACCCAGAAAGATTTAAAGAAGAATTTGAAGGACCACCATTGCCTCCAGAAAGAAGCAACAAAGATTTTTGCAAGATACCACTTGAGGAACTTGTTGTTCCTCCTCCAGACTTTCCTGTGCCTTCTCTGTATCTGCTGTCTGACAAAGAAGTAAGAGAAATAGTACAGCAGAGCCTATCAGTTGGGAACTTTGCTGCCAGACTTTTAGTAAGGCTTTTTCCAGAACTCTTTACTTCAGATAACCTCAGACTGCAATACAACCATTCAGGGGCTTGTAACAAAAAGCAGCTCGATCCTGTCAGACTGAGACTAATCCGTCATTATGTTGAAGCCGTTTATCCTGTTGAGAAAATGGATGAAGTGTGGCATTATGAATGTATACCAAGCATTGATGAAAGATGCAGACGTCCCAATAGAAAAAAGTGTGATATATTGAAAAAAGCCAAGAAAGCAAAAAAGTGATAGGATCTTTTAAGTTTCCAAAGATGTTGACCACTAAGTTATTTAGAAGTGGACTGAGAGATCAGTCTGTTTTAGACTGATACTCTAGTCACTCAGCACTGGAGCAACTGACCAGAAAAACTTGCTCTAATATGTTGCTCTAACACATGGGAAAAGACAATGCAGTGGGGGATGTATTGTGGAAGAAGATATTTTATAGCTCAGTTCATTTCAATATGCCTTTATGTAGGCTAGGTTCCTGATGGTGCCTTTACTACCTACTTACTTGGTACACAACAAGGAATCATAAATTATTAGAGATGTTCTAGTAATATCTCATTTAAATATAATCATCAGTGGAAATAAATTATATAGTTTTAACATTTTTAATTGATCTTTAACAGTAGTCTTGTGCTCCTTAAGACAGTTTTAAGTACCTTTTAATCAGTCATTTGGAAATTAACTATTTTTTAAATCTTTCACACCTATAGTTTTTGAAGTGCCATAGTCTTGCTCTTTAAAAGAATGGAGAATCAAGACAGTTCTGTACTAATTATAGCTATTGTATTAATTTGTGTATTGGGAGAGTAAAATACTACAAAATCAATCAACAGAAAAATTACAAATTTCTTTGAAGGTTTCCCATTTTGTAGCTGAATTGTTATAAGATTATGATCATGGCATTATTGAACTTGTGTTAAGATTGTAGTACTGATACTTCAGTTTTTATTCATATAAGTTATTTCATTGTCTTTGGTGTGACTTCTTTGTATAAAAGCTACTGGTATGAGTATAGGTTGTGAAATAGAATCCTGCCCTATATCAGTAGAACATGGTGCTATTACCTGTTATTCTCACTACTTATTAAAAAAATACTTGAATTGAGGAATGTACAAAAACATTTACGCCCATATTATTTTTGTTAGTAAAGTGACTGCAGCCTTTCAAATGTTTAATTAAATGATATGTATCTATATATTTGATTGTTTGGAATACCATATAGCAAGGGCCGCCTGCATCATATGTTGATTTAATATTCATAACTTCAACTACAGTGTCCACCCAGAGGATTTCAATATCATGGAGACTGTGAACCTTCATTGATTGACTTGAAATTTCTTTCTATATAGTTGAATGCACTGGAGTCTGGGTGAAAGCTAATTGATTGTATGTTTACATTAATTATACCCAAACTCCAGTGAAATGTTAGCTTTTCTGCTTTTTCCTGGAGTGTGCTACATCACATCAAGGCTTTGTTTTCTTCTTTCTTTGGCAATCATGACAGGGGTGAATAAAACCAGTGTGTTCTGCACTTTAGTCCCATTGATTTCAATGGGACTGAAATGACTTAACTCCCTAGGATCAAACCCATTGGATTTCATGGGTTCATGGAGGTTTCCAGCATTTGGTTCATTGAGGAAAACTAATCCCGGTCTCTGGATCTGCTGTCATCTTGAATAGGGCAAACTGTATACATAACAGTTCCATGTGCATACTGGGTTATGCAATGGGCTGTGGACTCGGATGCTTTCCTGATGCTAATGACAATGATAAGTTAATACCAGTCATTTCTGGTTTGACACACTCATTTGATACTCCTGTGTGGTTATTTAGATCAAGTTACCATATATCAAAATAAAACTTTATTTTATACCAACTGAATTAAATTTGATATATTAATGCAGCTTTTTAGAATATATTGCTCCCATGATTACAAACAGCCTTTTTCTTTGTTTTTTTTAATGCCAAGAACTGGCCAGGTCTTATTGAGACCATTAGTAGACAAGTGTTAATCCATTGTTTTCTGATCAGTTAACAACATCCTAAAAGAATGCAACTAGTATCGATGAATGTAATACCTGTATCCTAATCAGGGTAGAGTCAACCTTTTACCAAAAGCAGATAAAATGGCTGTATTTCTCTTTATGCATATTTAGCAAAATGAAGGTTTTCTTTTATGGCTTGTGTTTTATTTAGTTGTGTGCTACCTAATAACACCATCTTTGGACAATATAAAGCAGCCTTGCATAACCTAATGCCCTGCAGATGTTTTGGCCTACAGCTTCTATAACCTCAGTGTAATGGGAGTTGTAGTCCAAAACATATGAAGGGCATCCTGTTAGGGAAGGCTGCTACAATCTGTCATGAAAATAGTAAGTTACTAGTATTGCAAATGTATATAGTCAACTCAAAAGTATATTACAGTGTACATTTCCTCTTTTTTTAGTTTATCTCTGAATTACTGGGCATATCCATACTGAGCAAATCAATGCTACAGGGGCTGGGGTGGGTGGATAAACATGATTGTGGTAGAATAACCACAAATCCAGTAATACCAAAGATGTACAGGTGTTTTTTCCTCCCAGTTTTTGTCTGAATTTTTTGTTTTTTTGTTCCTTCGATCCCAATAGAAGGGAAAAAAGGTATGCCAACCCCAGGGCTATTATACTTTTCTCCCCATTGCACGGATATGTTTGAGGAACAGGATGTTGGATCCAAATTGGCCCCATTATACCACCTTTTGTCCCTCTCTAGTATTGGAGCAAGAACACAGGAGCAATGATGATTAGACCTTTCTGTAGCAACTAAAAGGAGGCTTGTGAGGGTGGACCAGCCTCTCTGCCTGTGGAATGCGAAATCCACAAAATCCTATGTCCTTTGGATACCCTCCCAAGAACCATAGGTTTGGGCTCTTGTCCATATTCAGAAAATAGCTTACCATGTCTCTGGCTTTGGCAAAGTGGCATGACAAAACTAACTTGTTTGGGTGATTTTAAACACTGTAGACTTGGTTAAATTATTTACCCCATATAAGTAATTTATGACCAAGTGTGCAGGGTTTAGTGCATTCACACAGTTCGTCTTTACATAGGTTGCCCCATTCACTGAAAATCAGTAACAGCTCTGTGTATGCATCCTTTGCTACTGAAATATCAGGGTATTATTCATGTTATCAGTGAATTCTGGGTGTATCTACAGCTACTAAGTGTCACAGCAACTTCTTTCTATTTACATATTTATTGTATTTTTTCTTAACATACACATGTCCAGTTTTTGGAAAACTTTATTGCTTATCCTGTGGTGAAACAAAGGGAATTGCATAGTGTTTGAAAAGAAAAAAAATCTGTAAGTCTTTCTAATGAAGGTTCTTATAATTGATGGAGTGAGAAAATGTTTTAGGTAAACACTGAAGACAGTTGCTTTTTTCTCATTGGGGTGATAACAGCAGCCTTAATATGTACTTAACATCTTATGAACTGTAAAGTGTTCAGTTCTCCATTCAGCCAATCAAGACTGGCTACTAAAGCAAAGGCATGTATGTATATAGTTTTGTTTCTACTTCCACAGAACATATTTGATCAGTTTTCTGCTAAAAAGGGAGGATGGAAGGTAATGAAGATCTGAGGAGAGATGGGTAGCTTGAATAAAGTGACAACACAATAGAACAAAAGGAGTTATACTTGCTCAAATTCAGCACAAAGCTCATATTCTAAGAACTGCTTCCTCATTCGCATCTATAAATGGAGTCCCATACATGTATTTCTTTATATTCATGGACCTGGTTTGCACATCATGCTAAGCCCAGCCATAGCTTGGTGGGGGCTCCCAGAGACAGATAGCATCTGCTTTGCTCCTTCCCCAGTCATTTTGCTGCTGAGCTAAGCCATGGCTTGGCATGTTATCTAAACCCATGATTTAACTCTCCAAGAACAAATCATGGTTAGACTGAAGACAGTTAAAACTAAGAGCCCGGGTTCAAATAACACCAGTCTGGTGCAGCAGCAAAATGACCATTGAGCAAAGCAGCTGGTATCTCCTTGGGAGCCTATATGCTTACACATTCACGTTGAATCATGGTTTAGCTTAGTGTTAGGAGAACCAAGCAACTGATTGGCTGCCATTGTTGAAATTAACAAGGATCCCTACCCATACATGAACAGTCCAGTTGCTATGGTCCGGAGCCACAATATGGAGAGTACAACATGTAACAGTGCATCTCCCGTGACAATCACATGGACTCCCACAAAACAGGACTTTAAGATACTGTTCAGTTACGGAAATAACTGCTAGGAAGAGGTAGCTGTACTGATGGCCCCAGTGTAATGCACATGATATCCTTTGTAATTGTGAGCATGCTTAAGAGTACCTTATAGTATCCTATGCAGAGGTGCTTTTAAAATATATTTTTCAGCAACTTTACACTTGGCACAAAATACCAAACAACCTCCCTGCAGCGAGGCTTGATTGTAACATTAGGAATTGAACCAATCATAATTTCATTAAGCAATGCTGTTATGTGTTGGACATTCCAAACAAGCTCTAATTGGTGCTGAGATTCCCAACATAAGAATGCACAATATAAAATTCTGAATGTGATGATGAGGCTTGGTTGAGGGCAGAGATTTTCTATTACACTCTTTTCCATGAGTAATGTGTAGCTCTGCAAAGAGGATTTATCCCATCTTGTCAATTCACACAGATGCAGAGTGCTTATTTATACAAATTAAATAAATAAATAAATAAATAAAATTTAGTCACAGGGAGTAGGCCCAGGGGTTATAGTGATAAAAATTAATAATCTAGAATTAAGAGAATTGCTTTGTGTATTTGCTGTCAACTTCTGACAGCAGTCATCTGCTGGGCTCTTAAGAAATCACTGAAGTGAGAAAAAAAAACAGGGAAAGCAGGAGTGAAGGAAAACCCCCACAAAAATAGGCAAGTCCCACATGATTCCCCCGTATAGCAAGTCTCACAGCAGCCATATTTTATTTATATTTATTAGTCATTTGTTTCAGAAAGATGAACACAAGTGACTTACATAAACATTAAAAACTAGTAGAAAATATTTTCTTCTGTGCCTTTAACACATAAGCACTCCAAGTGGCAGCTTATCATAGATGATGAAAACAATATAATCAAACAAAAAGTACAAAATAAACAGCAAAATAAAGCTCTTCACGAAGAGTGAAGGAATATACAGTTCATCTCTGCCCATGTTGAGTCAATTCCATCAATATCTCCTAAAAACATGCTTCTTACTTACCTTGACGCTTTTCAGATTTGGCCATAAATTATTTTTCTCAATGATAGCAAAGAGCAATAGGTTTAAAATTCTCCACTGCCCCCACCACCAAATGGTGACAGAACTATTGTTAATCTTTGTCTCGCTGGCACATTAGTAATTGTCTTCAAGTTCATGTCCAATTCACACCTTGAGGCTTGATTTCTTGAAGCTTATTTTCAATTTGGTTTCTCTTCCTGTCTTTCAAGAGCTCAAATGTGTAGGTAAAGTAAGTAAAAGTGGTAAAATCTTTCTTGGTCACCACCATTTCAGACTTCAGATAAAAAAATGTCCCTTCTGAATCCTCCATGTTCTATGAAAAACAAGTATATTGGGGAAAGGTACTACCCTACCTTCTCCCTACTGTCCTAATACTCTTCTATGTGCTAAAGAGATTTTGTTTTTTATTCCAACTTAAAACATATGCAAACAATACCCAAACCAAGTTTATTACTATTCATTGCCTCTGCTGCACTTTTTATTTAGATGCATAGGTTACTGTTTTACCTATAACATTGGTTCATGAAGATTCCTTTTTATATTTTTGTTTATACTTAATTGTCAAGTTATAGTTCAGAATTGCCTTTTGCTTGCTTAGACACATGATCGCCATTTTTCACATAACCATCACATGCCAGGCCTTCCAAAGCCAAGCATTAAGCAAATTATTCTTACTTTTAGGACTTATAATTTGTAAAAGTTTACTTCATTAATTTTTAATATAGTTGAGAATATTTGAAATGGGAATCATTCAAACATGATCAATCAGCTGCCTCAAGCAATACTCGGGACTACTGCCTGCTTTTAAAAAACATTTTATTTGGCTAAATATAATTGAAGCTTTTTAACTTTAGACTAGCCTCAACTGTTTCATTTGCCCAGTTTATAAGCAGTACTGGCAGCAGCCTGGGTGCTTTTTGGCCAGGGGGGGTACAAGAGACTGCAGGTGGGAGCAAAAGAAAGAAAATATTAGTTGTGTGATCTGCCTTCTCTTATACAACCAGTGGATAAAACCCTGTAATTCTTTCACTATGTTAATCATAATCATTTTGAAAACCAGGAATTTCTAACCTTTATGAACACCAAATCTTTAAAGGACACAAAGAATGTGTTTACACAGTTTCATGTATTTTGGTGGACTTTTATTAAGACAGTTTTAACACAAGGATTTCATATTCACATGGCAACAAATGACATTTGAAGGCAGCCACACTTCTGTATTGACAAAAATAATAATGTTCAAGAAAAGAAAGGTCTCATTTTTAGGGTGCATATAATACTTACCTTTAAACTGGAATAATGTGTTTGGTTTCCTATACCATACAAATGTAGGAGACAAGACAACCACTATATTTTCACGATTTGCTCTTTATCCTCCAGCACTCTCTCAACTGGTTGCTAATCCCACATTGTTTATGGAAATAAACTAAATTCTACAGGTGTTCTATTAAACTGCATGTCCAAATTAATGTATGAGACATAAACTGCCGGCAAACAGTAGAGGTTTTGCACTTCATAGTACAAAGTGAATGCATGTTAAAATTCTTAAATGTATGCACTCAGATCCAGTGCCTCATTGAGTGTTCCAGTGTGCATCTGGGCTGCTATCTACATCTACAGAGAAGATCAATCTATGTAGGGGGCTGGGATCCAGAACTGCACCCTGGGTTGAAGTGAATAGGGCAACCTACATCTTCAAGAGCTCCATACTGTCACTGAAACAAACACAGGGCTTTCAAGCAGGGTGTACATTACTATGACTTTCTAACACAGTGTACTACTAAGCCAATCTCTCTACATGAGTTCCTGAGCCAAATCACTCAACTGTAGCGCTAAAGCTCATCTGCTTTTACCACTGTCCCCTATGAGTAAAGGAACTCTGCTCTAAAAGTGTAAACATAGCAGCCAATGGATTCAAATGTTTCACAAAAGGAAAAAGGAAAGCAACTACAAACTACCAACACCACTGTTCAGTCATTATCCCTGGAAATGGAAGCCCATACTGTTAATCTACCAGGCATTTTTTTTCTTTTTTTTTAAGGAGACCACCTTCCTGAAGTGACTGGCTACCTTTATCACAACACACAAGAGTTAAGAACAGGCAGGTTTTCTTCCCACCCAGGTGATTTGGTTTTGGACTTCCAGGTCATGTTATTTAAACAAAAGCAGAGACAACTTGAGTTTAGCCTTCCCTTTTATTCCTTCATTCCATCTTCTCATAGAAACATTACTTTCCCTCGCTATGAAATAAAAAGCAGCGAACTGACAGTCCCAGGAAAAGAAACTATGTGTACAGTAAGGAAGGTGGCATGCCATCACATATCCATTTAAATGTTTTTTTAAAAGTGCAAGAATTTTGTTTAACCAAAACTCATATATTGTATAACAAATGTAGTTGTTCACAAGGAAACATCTGCCACATGCAAATCCTCGTTCACTTAAATACATCCTGCTTGGGCACCTTTAAGTTTCTCCAGCGCCTTAGCACCACTCTGTATTTATCACTGTCAGACTTGTCTGAGGCTTTCTTTAAGACAACTCTCATAACTACAGCAGTTTCTGTTTCTTTGTCCTCTCCAATTACCAGATCCAGTGTGTCACCAACTTTTACCTGAAGATGAGACGGGGAGGGGAAAAATATAACCATTAGTTAAGGTTTGAGTAACTTACTTGGCATTTTGATCCTTGCGGTCTCATTTCATTTGGGACCTTAGAAAAGCAAATAAAGCAGCTACAGAATATCTGCCATGATGAAAGAGTTGTAATTTCATCAGTGAGATTTCCAAGCTAGTGTAACCCAGGAGTCTTATGGCACTTTAAAGACTGGGGGGGAAATCAGATGCTGGGAATCAGAAGTGGGGAGAGTGCTGTTCTATTTAGGTCCTGCTTTTGGGCTTCCCATAGGTATCTGGTTGTCTGCTGTGAGAACAGGATGCTGAACTAGATGGGCCTTTGACGTGATCCAGCAGGACTTTTCTTATGTTCTTAATCTATTGTGGCACAAGTTGTTGTGGACTAGAATTCACTTTGTCAGATTCAACAAAAGCTGATGCTATAATTGAAGGGTTAAGACTGTAATCTTAATCCCCGATCTGTGTTGCTGAAGGAGGTGAGGAACAGGCAGAGGTATCCCTCTGCTGGGCTCCACTGGCAGGTTGGCTCTGCCACCATTGAGGCTACCAACACACATTGAGGCTACCAACACAGTCATGGGTGGTTAGGAAGCTACTGCCAATGGAAGTTGGCATAAGGCCCCCAAAGAGGCTCTTGGTGAGCTTACTTAGGGTCAGAATGTATCCACTGGGTCCCTCTGCTGCACAAGCCTGAAAGCGATGCAGGAAAATGGGGTGGGGGTAAGAGAACCCCACACAGACCTTCTGCCCTGGACGGCATGAATGGTAGGAATTTGGAGGCAGCAGTCACTCTGTTGCTGTTCCACTCCGCTGCTCCCAGCCAGGCGTTTGGGTTGCTCTGCCTGCCTTTTAAAATGTGCCTTTGGATGCATTGAGCTTAACAGAATTACCAGAGAAATCAAATTGTGACCGCATTAAAAAGTGCAAATCAGTAAAATTCATAAGATTTACATACTTTATTCAAACATGTGAAAACTGGTGTGTTTTCTTTCTTTTTGATATGGCTGGGTGGGCAGGGGAGGTGGAGACAAAACAGAGGAAACAGACAGGTGCAGGGGGGGAATGAAGGTTGAAAACAAAGTCTTGGAGTATGGAATAGACTATGCACAGCCCTCTCCTATAGTTGTCTTAATCACTAGAAATAAATTCACATCCTTCTAGGACCAGAATGGCTTCCTTTTTATTCCTGTTCTTCAGTATGACTCACTATCTTTTGACCACAATGATATAGTCAAGGTAGGATAGCGTGCAGTCCACTTACCACTGAAATTGTCTATTCGCTTAGAATAGTTATGAACTATTTGATGTTTTAGAGTCTTCCTAGTAACTATGTGGCAGTGAAGACATGGCAAATTGCAACCATTACCCTAGGTCCTGATCCTGCAAAGAAGTGTGCACTTTATGTGGAGCTATTATTCTATTAACATAAATATTACATGTGTGGAATGAGACACGGCATGTGAGTCTTTGCCAGTACCAAGACCTTTTAAGTTTTTATCATGCATCCTCTTGTTAGTTTAAGACAAGCTAATTTCTGGAAAGCCTTACCGCTCTGCTTTTCTTCCACAGTTTTTCTCCATTCAGCCTGAGTTCACCATTATAGAACGCATCTTCCACTTTGCTTTGAAACAAAAAGAAACCTTACTTTTTATGTATTAACCACTGCTAGTATTCCCTTAAAAACAGCAACCAAGAATCCACACAGCCACCTTCCACCATTTCTGCACCTCTGTGTTCTAACATAGCAGACTTAGTGACACAGCATTTAAGCAGATGCAAGAACAGGGCCTCATAGGGAGGGGGGATCAATTCTTAAACCTAAGTAAGACTTTGAATAGATGCAAAAACAGGGTCTTATAGTTTAATTCAAACTGTGGTTGAAAGTGGTTTGTGAAAAATGACATTGCCTGCAATGCTTTAGGGCTGGAGACAAGATCATTGGATTGCAAGTTAAAACATTTTTTAAATGTTTAATTCTTCAATAAATTTTTTTTTAGTTTGTTTGTTTTTAAGAGTATTAGCTAATACAAAGGCTGTTTATTTTCAACTGAACAGTCTATTCTGGTAGATGTTTCAGCTAAATGCCAATAAAATAAAATAAAAATAAAGTATTGCCTAAGGGCGCAATCCTGCTGTTTATGCCATACTGAGGCATGTGGGATATGACAGACCTCTAGCTGAGTTAGCTGGGTCCTGGCTCAGCCAGGCTATGCTTGCATAAGCCCCTCATCCCAGCTCAGCTGAGAAACCCAGCCCAGTGTAAGGGGATCCCGCAGAAAGCCTGCAAAAGGGGCATTCCAGGGGCATGTTGAAGGAGGAGCTGCGGGTCCCATGTGGCTCCCTCCTGTAGCCCTCCATCCCAGCAGGGGGTACCCCAGGAAAAGGGGTGTCAGAAGAAAACATGTATTTTGTTTCCTTCCACCGCACCCTGCCAGCACAACCAGCATCCTCCCCTCCAAGAGGCCACCAAGCGGCATCGGGATGTGCCAGCCCTTTCTGCCAGTTCTGCCTCCACCAGCTTTGCTCCCACCAGCCTCCCGTAAATTGGATTGCTCTGTAAATGGATTTTATAATTATAAAAGTGGCAAATTCCCATTGTCCTTATTGCTGCTGAATAAAGCAGATGATAATCTACTTAATCTTACGATATATTTTATTTGCAAAGCACTGCAAACTACCATACTTACTTTCTTGCAATATCTAGACCCGCTTTCATTATCATATCAAATCGGAAAGATTGTACTACTTTTTCAAGATCTTTGTAATCTTTCACTACAGCAGAATCATCTTCAAACTCATCTTCGGAATCACTTCTCTCTTCATCTTCATCTTCCTCCTCAGTCTCCTCATGCAAAGTTCGTTTTGTGTTCTTCCGAGAACTTTTGTTGCTTTTGAGACGTACAGAAATCCTTGGCATACTTCTGGGCAATGGTATTAAAAATACATGGCATTTTATAGGAGAAATGCAGAAATGTTTGGGGGCAATTGCTGTTACTGGCTGTTGGCTTGCAGAACAAAGAAACCGCTTCCAGGGTGAGCAGAGTTTATAAGGAGATGTCTCCAAGAGCCCAAGCCAGACATTTAGATTTCTAAAAGCACCAAGAGGCAGTCTGCAACCCGTCATAGCATATCCTAGAAGAAAAGATTGAACACTCCGTTGTTGTCAGCAATTAAGGAGTTTTCCAAACTTCCTAAAACCTCAGTCATTTTTGGAAAGTTTAGTAATCCACCTCTCTGAATGTTAGAGGAGGATATTAGAAGAATTTAATCACAAAAGAGTTTAGGTCCGTTATTTAAAAAAACATGTCAGAGGGCTAGTTTAACATAATAGTTATCCACTACAGATCATAATGCAGATAGTTAAGCACTTTTAAAGCCCATTTTCTCTTAATTCTCCTATTGTAACCAATGGGAATGAAAAGTGCTCTATTTAGGCTGAATCATACTAGTATGACTCCTGCACTTGCATGAAAACGTACTTGAAGTGAGTCATGCAAGTTGCTCATAGAAATCTTAACTGTATAACAACCAACCATATAAGAAGGGAATCAGTTACCAACTTATTGTGTGAATGGATCATACGCACTACATTCATGGAATGCAGTCCCAACAATTCATCTTGCAGTTGTAAATATATGTGTACTGATATACCTGTTTGGTCACACACATGCATGTATGCCTATCAATGGAACTACACCAGAATAATGGGTGGATAACTTGTGTCATACATTTCTTTCAACAGAATGCTGGTCACACTGCTAACAGTAAGACTTCCTAGTGTATAATATAGGATGTAAAATAGGCCAGAACATTACACTGAAAACTGAAGTTGGAAGTTACAGCACAATAAACTTATTATTCAGTTGTCTATGAACTGTTACATCACTCTTACTTTCTATTCCTACAAATTGAAATTTTAATATTGTGAATTTAAAGGCAGTACAATTAAATATTAACACTTTCATTTCTGTACCAGACCCATTCACATTAATGGTGCTTTTATTTATTCATTCATTTATTCATTCAGTTTAGTCTTCCCACTTGAGCAGGTGGAAGACTAAATTTAGGTACATTCATATGCAGGTGTTCTAACCTTTGTAGTAACTTCAGCATTAAATACTGTAGTTCAGCAGCACGAGTATCCCTGCACACAGTTCAGAGGCAGCGTAACAGCCTCCCAGCCCTAACTACCACATCATACCAAGAGAAAAGTGTTGTTACTATCCCAAAATCCCTTGCATTATTTTCAGTTCATACATAATCCTTTCCGCATCCTATACTGCCGAGCGAGAAATGATTTAATATGAGCTGAAAAGGCAGATATTCCTCCAAAGCTACATTACAAAGAATTGTACAAATTAATTAAAGCCACGTTCCACAAGACCAACCCAATATTGCTGTTTTAGAACTTGTCCATTGCAACTCATATTGCAGCATAAGAAGGGGGCCCTTCTCGTTGTTCCATCGTCTGCAGGCTGTGGTATAACCAGGAGGGCCATACTGGGGCTGCTCTTATTGGAGGCAGCGGCCACTTTGTGAAATGAAGGAGAAATGTCTACTCCCCCAAATTAGACTGCCTGTAAGCTCCCATGCACTTAAGGGCAAAGGACCTTTTCTGCAGTGGTCCCACTTCCCTGGAATCCACTACTACCTGCACTCCAACAGGCTCTGTCGCTTTCCATGTTCAGGAAAGTCCTAAAGACTCACTTCTGTTCAACTGCTTTTTCCAGAGTTGTTTTCTTGTGCTGATGGTTGTGGTTGCAGTTGCAGTCAAGTAGTACTATATTTTAGTATTTGGGGGCTTTATATCGTCATATTATTATTGCTGACTTTTATTAATTATTTTATGTTTATACAGTATTATGTATTATTTTGTATTTTATTGTAAGTTGCCTTGATAGGGTTTGACCCTTAACAGCGACCTAAAATATTTTAGAAATAAATACAATCTAAGAGGCTGGGGAATCTTTTTTCCTGCTTCATTTCACAAACCTAATGTCCAGCTGTGTGGATGGGATGGACAATATAACTTCATTTTTTCTGGAACAGCTATAAACCACCAACACACATGTGAACAAGGTTATACTCTTCATACAAAGATTACTCCAAGTCAGTTATTCTGTACAAACAAAATCATTTTTAAAGCCCACTGTTTATAAACATAGCATTAAAAGGCAAAGGGATGAGAAAGTCTACCCTTTTCCCATTTCTAATCACTAAAATGTTGGAGCAAGTTTCTAAAGACTGA
Organism: Rhineura floridana; assembly: GCF_030035675.1. NCBI lineage: Eukaryota > Metazoa > Chordata > Lepidosauria > Squamata > Rhineuridae > Rhineura > Rhineura floridana. Next base: position 83,949,850 of record NC_084483.1, on the reverse strand, counting down.
AGTGTAATGAAGCAATTAGTATTGTAATTGTTAATTTCTTAAGGGTGTTTTTTTTAAAAAACTTTCTTTTCCCATATTGTTAACAGAATTGAGCAGGGGGGTGGACTCGATGGCCTTATATTCCAGCTCTATGATTCTATGAATATTATATTTTGCTTTTATAGTTAGCTTCACTGAAATCTGCTATTGCAGCCAGATCCCAGATATCATTTAGACGCATACCCCAATAAGTTCAATAGGCAAGTAACCTTAGGGTTGCAGACGTGCTATGGAAATAAATATAATTAACAATGAAATCCTACATATGTCTACTCAGAAGTAAGCCGTATTGTACAGCGGGGCTTACTTCCAGGAAAGCGTGCCCAGGATTGCAGCCTCCGTTTAAGAGCCTTACTCCCAAGTAAGCACACGCAGGTTGACGACCAATCTCTCCTCATTCGCCTTACGTTGCAACACTAAGCCTACAAGTCCCATTGAAATCAATGAGACCTACTTCTTAGTAAATATGGCGAGGATCGTGCAGCTTGGGGAGGTGGTTCGAAGTTCACGCTGCTGGGCGCCCACCAAAAGTGTACCCCCCCGGTTGCTCCAACGTGTGGCCCTCACGACTTCGGCCTCTTTTCACCCGAAACCAAGAGTAAGGCCAGAAAGGACCTCTTCTCCGCCCGACGAAGACAAGTCAATCGCGGCCGGCCTCACTACCTGACTCCGCCGGGCGCCTGCAATGCCGACCCTGCCGCTCGTCCGTCCCCGTCCTTTCCCCTCTTCCTCGCTGCTTGGTGGCAAAGGAGTAGCGGAGGCGGAGCCACTCTCGGTCGGCTGCAGCCAGCCCCCTCTGCTGGGGAAGAGCGCCTCGGAGGACTCGACCGCCCGATCTCATTATTCCTCCTTCCTTTACTTGTTGGGAAACAAGCCCGGCAGCCTGGCCGATCTCAAGTCGACACGCTTCCTCGAGAGCCGTCTCTGTCTCATGGAGCTTCGCGGGGGTTACTTCTGGAAAAGTTCGCAGACGAGTCTAGCTGGCGATCCTAAACACGCGAGGGCCACAGCGGGTCTAATAAGAAGAGGCAGGGCTCCGGGTCTGCACTCCGTTCACAAACCACAAGTAGCTGATTTGGGCCATTTGACAACCGGGTAAACCAAACAGTCTATGGGGAACTTTACCTTTGTACAACATGCACCACTCCCGGGCTACTCATCCCAGTAGCGTTATTCCTGAACGGGGTGTCACAAGTTGTGTAGACAGCCGTGCAACACCTCCAACATCCCCACGCATGTCGTCCCTCTGCTCCACGTCTCACCTTGAATTTCTAAGCACTTGTGGGGAGGCTTATAAGCGCGTCTCGGCCGCAAAGTCAGATACTGCCAGCTGCAAAACAAGATGAACCTCGTGGGCTGAACCACTCGTTGGAAGGGGTGTTGGAATTGAGCAAGAGCAACTCCTGTTTGGGTTCTTTTGTTTGTTCTCCAGAAGGAAGATAGAGTTAGGGTCCTCCAGCTGTCTAGGTGTGCCTACCTTTATCTGTGCTCTTCTCTACCTAACTTTTTTCCATTGTAAACTGATGATATGCTCAGGGAAGCTCGCCTGCCCCTCCTTCCTTTGTCTCTGTCCAAGGAGAGAGTAGACATCTCTGTCTTTGTTCTTTCTCCTGAGCCATTAGAGCAATACCCAAGTCTGGGCATTGCGCCTCCAGCTTAGTTAGAACAATGTATGCCTTTCCTATCTACTATGTATTTCTATAAATAAGGTAGCTTTTCTTATTTTACTAGGTCTTAAGTCTCAGTGAGCTAAATGCAGGGTAAAAGTCTGCTTCCAAAGTAAATACACACACTGGCACACAAGCAGCTCAGATAGCTGAATTACTCTGCATATTTCCATAACAAAAATGGCTGTTCCAGATTAGAACTCCGATTCATTAACTTCATTTCCAGCCAGAGCTGTTTCAGTACTTCCACTACTGTCTCTTCTTAATGGGTACCCATTCTGCTTCTCCAGAGTATTGCATTGCTGTTTCTCAATTTCAGTGAAGGTGACTGGCAAGCAAATATCCTGATAGTCCAAGAAGTCACCTTGCACCAGGTTCTCATTCATAGTGAGCTGATAAAGCACTACAGTGTGGAGGCTTTGATTGTGACTCTCTGGTCCATTGTCAAGTTCAAGACCCTTTCCCCCCTCTATGCCAACTTGAAAACCACATAAATCCAACATATGCAATCAACTCCTTTTCATTATATTGAAAAAAATATGTATGCATGCAACTACCTTGGATGCGTACAATTTAGAATCAGAGTATCCTTTCTACCTGAAGGAGGATAGACAGTTTCCAGACAGGCTGCAATCCAAACCCCTTTGCACCAGGCTACAGGGGTTTGGCCTGGATGAAGGTGGCCCTCCACCAGCCCTGCTGGCCTGGCCTATAGATTGACACCAGCCTTTTTGGATATTGGTGATGTGCATAGATACACTTCACTGCCTTGCACACAGAGGAAGCTCTGGGCCAGGCAGCATCTAAGGGACAAAACTGGCTACAAGAAAAAAAAATAATGAATTGCTACTAAAATCTAAAAATAGAATTCAGCATTAATCTTTCCAACAGTATGAACTTTGTAATATATATATTAGTAGCAATTCACTTTTTTTCTTTACTAATACCCAATTTTGTGCCTTAGTCTACATCTTGAGGTTGGATTTTGTATTTCTTTTTCTTTGTATCTCACCGGGCAGCATCTAATCCCATATCACATAGGACACTCTCCCAGATTCATGGGTGTATGATATGCATTTGCCCAAAGCATATTACTTATACAGTTACTTATTCTTTTCTACAAATTTTGGCTGTTGGTGGAGTATATAGACACACTTGACTGTGCCTTGCATCCAAGGTAGCTTTCGGCTGTGCAGAATCTATTCTAATATGGGAAGGGACCTTTGGGACTGAAAACTAACAGAAAGTGCTTGATTTTGATTTTTTTACCCTCTTCTTTTCCAATACCTTTTCCTTTTGTGTTGCGTATTTTAGATTGTAATCCAGAGGGCAGGGAATGTCTTTGTCATTCGCTTTGTAAGTTGCTCTCGGAGCTTGAAGAGCAGCATAAAAATGCTTTAAATGTAAATGTAAAATGTGTCCTTAAAAGCACACACACTTGGCAAAAACATGTATTGAATCCCAGAGAGTGGCTGAAAATGAATATACTACATTTAAGAAGTTAATGAACAGGATTGTGTGACATTAAATTAAGTAAACAAGAACAATGGCTAATTAAAGAAGGAGGCTAACTTAAATTTTGTAAAAAATCCAAATGAAATGATCATGACTGTGAAACGTGTTTTATCTTTACCATGGTGCCATCCATCCTAAGTCTGCACTCCCAGAAGATGTAATGATGGCCACCAACTTGGATGGCTTTAAAAGAGGGTTACACAAATTAATGGAGGACAGGGCTATGATGGTAGCTATAATCTTCCACTGTCAAATGAAGACAGTATATTTTTATTTATTTATTAGATTTATATCCCACCCTTCCTCCCAGTAGGAGCCCAGGTATACAGGTGCCCCCCCCAACGTTGCTGAACCACAATTCCCATCAGCCCTGGCCATTGGCCACGTCTACTGGGAACTGTAGTTCATTAACATGTGGAAGACCAACAGTTCCCCACACCTGGCAGTATGCATCTGAATGGCAGTTGCTGGGAATCAGAAATGGGGAAAACCCTGTTGCACACAGGTCCTGCTTGTGGGCTTCCCATAGGCATCTGGTTGGCCACTGTAAGAGCAGGACACTGGATAAGATGGTCCTTAGGCTTGATCCAGCAGAGCTGTTCTTGTGTTCTTACTCGCCAAGAACAAAAAGTCTCACACTCACCTCCCTGAAAATCCCTGAGAAAAACACTGGATATTGCAAAGAAAACCTGAAGAAGAAATGCACCACGTTTTAAAAGAAGAATTACAATCATTTAGGCTATTGTCAGGTTCCAGGCTTTCAAAACATTTGAACAGAACGTTGTGAAAACTGGCTGCAGAGCTATCATCACCTGGCTTCATCCTCCTGACCTACAAAGTAATGACAAAAATAAGCTTGCATAAACCAAATGTCCTGCTTATTAAAACTGTTCACATTAAAATTAAATTAGGGGCAATAATTTCCCTGTCATGACTCATAAGTGATTTTTATGGCCTATTTCATTATCTGACAGCAGAGATTTAGTAGATTTTTAATGGCCGTTGTTAGAGTCAAATAGCTTTCAGAATGAATTTTTGTTTAATTATTTCTCTGCTTGCCCATAGGCACAAATCTGTGCAGTCCAGATCATTCTTGGATCCTTTGTAATAAATGATAATAATAAAAATCAGACACAGACACACACAGAAGGGACATGCTTCAGAATTTCAACATTTGATTTTTTTAAAAATATTGGAATTTTGTCTTCAAACGATGATGACAATCAAAATGCTAAAAGGGACTGAAGCTTACAAAAAGAGAAAACTAGGGAAGGATGGTTTTTTAAATTCAAATAGACTTCTAAGCCACCTTTTAAAATATAAGTCTCTTTTAAAGATGGCATGCAGGCTATGATAAACATATTTGAAACAAAACAAGAGTCATTTTTAAACATTTTTAAACACATTTTTAAAAAGAGCATCATACTCTGAGGGGAGGGAGTTCCATAGATAAGGGGTCAAGAGAGCCCAATCTCTTAAACCCCACTGCTGCTGCTTTATGGTGGTTTATAAAATTACACAGGGTGTGAAGACAGATTTTACGTCTTTCCCCTTAATACTAGAACTTGGTGTCAGCCAATGAAATTGTCAGTAGAGTCAGGACAGACAGAAAAAAGATCCTACTTCTCATAACACATAATTATGGGCTAAGTTTCCAGAGGCATTTGGTCTGCCACCGTGAGAAGAGAATGCTGGACTAGTAGATAGATCTTTGGTCCAAGTGTATTTAAATCTAGATTATTTATTTTGTAATGAGGAATATTCTTCTAAATTGTTTTGTAAACTGACATCTCTCACCTACCGCAATGCTTTGTATTTTGATATTTTGAATATTTGTCGTAAGGTGCTTTGGGCACAACGCATTGTGGAAAAGCAGCATATAAATAAACTCAATCAATCAATTAATCAAAACTAGCAGGGTTCTTATGTTCTTAATTAATTCATGGATTGTGCTGCCAAATGATGTGTTAGGGTTGCCAGGTCTCCAGTTTTTGCCTGGAGATTCTGGATTTTTGGGGTGCTCTCCAGGTCTCTGGGTGAGTCACCTTAATCTCTGGACTCTCAGCTTTCATTTAAAAAAAGTCAAGCTTCTAGATGGTGTAAGATATACACCAAAACTCAGTCACCATCCCCCGCAACTTCAGTTAAATGAGCTTGTAGCTGGCTGCTCTAATCCCACCCTTTCAGGTTTGTAGCCAATAAATGAAGTCAGGGTTGTGATTGACAAGGCAGTAACTAGAGCCCTTTGCAAGTCAGAAAACTTGTTTTTTCCTACTTTTCTGAAAAACTCATCAATTGAGTATATATAGTTTTCAGTCTTTTTCTCTCTTGTGTGCAAGAGTCAAACAACTTTAAATATTCCTGGGCTGTTGAAGAGGGCACTGTTTTGAAAACCTTCCCAATATGATGCTTTAATCTAATACTTGTTTTTCTGGGAGTAAAGCTGCAATGCTAATCCCACATACCCAGAGTAAACCCCATTGAATTCAATAGGACTTACTTTTGAGTAGACATGGTTAGGAATGTGCTGTAAATTGATGTGACTTTGAGTGAACATAGCAAAGAATTGTGTTTGTGTTGTAAATCTTTCTCTTCCTGTCCAATCCTATTTTTAAGGCAATTAGGCAGGGCTTACATAGGTATCACTGCTTTTATTATGTAGGAAGCGAATACTGATTTTTTTTAATGTTCAGCAATGACCAACTGGTTTTGACAATAAACTATTATATGGGGTGTATGTATTTTTACATCTCGTGTGTGTGTCTGTGTCTGTCTTTCCAACAACCCTATGAGGTAGAGTTGCAGACTGGAAACCAAGGCAGCTCACAATAAGAAATAAATCCCTTTAAATTTCCATAACCACAAAAACAAGTATAAACAGTTGCAAAACAGCTTAAAGTGGCATGATTCTGAATTTTGGGTTGGGTGAATGAAGTTCCTTATCACATGAAGTTGCAGTTCTGTGCAAGCTTCCCTGTTTGAGTAAGCCCCACTGAATACATTGGGACTTGCTTCTGAGTAAACAAATGTAGGATTGCACTATAAATATCTTTACAGGTTGTGTAAATAAACTTATTTGATAGTCAAGCTTATATAAATATTTCTTCCCAATAAGTATCTGATTTCACACTATGGTTGTACATCATTATTTACTCTACAGTTAAGTGTGCTCTTCTTCTTTGGGGCAGTCATGATTCCCCTCTGTTGTTTTCATCCTGAGGGGCAGATTAGGCTGAGAGATGGTGAGTAGCCCATAGTCACCCAGTAAACTTTATAGCTCATTTCCATTTTTTAAAAAAATGTTGTTGTTGTTATGTGCCTTCAAGTCGCCTACGACTTATGGCTATGAATCAGTGATCTCCAACAGCATCTGTCGTAAACCACCCTGTTCAGATCTTGTAAGTTCAGGTCTGTGCTTCCTCTATGGAATCAATCCATCTCTTGTTTGGCCTTCCTCTTTTTCTACTCCCTTCTTTTTCCCCAGCATTATTGTATTTTCTAGTGAATCATGTCTTCTCATGATGTGTCCAAAGTATGATATTTTAAAAAATAATTAAAACAATTTACATGCAGGAAATGTTTATTAAGTAAATCCACACAATGCATTTAAAGCACATCCAACGTACATTTAATGCACATGACTTCCCCTAAAGAATCCTGGTTTCCCCCTCACAGTTATAGTTCTCACCACCCTTAACAAACTACAGTTCCCATGATTCTGTTGTGGGATTTACGTGCTTCAAATATGTGTTGAATGTGCTTTAAATGAATGGCGTGGATCTGCACTATGTATGATGTGCATTCATTAGTGAATTGAAAAGAACAATTTTTAAAGTAATGGTTTTAAACAGGGAAAGGGTTGTAGCTCAGTGGTAGGACATATGCTTTGCATTCAAAGGTTCAAAATTCAATTTCTGGAAAAGACTATTGCCTAGAATCCTGGAGAGCCAATGCTAGTCCATGTCATCAGTACTCAGCTAGATGGCACCAAATGGCCTGCGTCGGTATAAGGCAGATTCCTTTGTTTCTAAAAATGGAAAGAGACCCAAGAGCCACAGTGACTCCAAAATTTATTTATGTATTTTAATTACAACATTTATATACCACTTTATTGTAAAAAAAACTCAAAGCAGCTTACAGAAAGAATTAAAACAATAAAATTATTGGCAAAAACAGTTAAATTGATTTAAATTGTGTTTTAAATTGTATGTGTTTTTAAATTTGTATATTTGTTTTTAATGTTTTTAGTTGTTGTAAACCGCCCAGAGAGCTTCAGTTATGGGGCGGTATATAAATACAATAAATAAATAAATAAATAAAATAAATACAGGTATTTAAAAATATTCAAAATAATAAAACCAACAATGAGTTAAAAATAGATAAACCATAATAGCTTCTACACACGTGGGTAGGCTTGCCTAAACAAAAATGTTTTTAGCAGGTGCCAAAAAGAGTACAATGAAGGTGCCTGCCTAATGTCAATATGCAGGGATTTCCAAAGTATAGGTGCTGCCGCACTAAAGGACTGATTTCTTACAAGAGCAGAACAAGTACTATGTGGCATCCGTAATATGGAATGCAGATCTTGAACTTGGCCTGGTAGCAAATCAGCAACCAGTGCAGATTTCAGAGCAGAGGTAATATGTGCTGATAGGGTCTCACTCATATCAGCAATTGTGCCACAGCATTCTGCACTAACTGCAGCCCCCGGATCAGGTTGTGCTGCTGCATGGGGATTTCTGTGACCTTGTCTAACTGGCTGCCAGGATTTTTTTACTTTTGGTGTTTGGTTAGGAATCCTGACTGGTTGTGGGATGCTGAGTTTTCTGCCTTACTCATAGGAAACTTCTTGTGGTTGGTATGGTATTGCATTTAGGAAATCATTGTTACGAGGCAGGGCCATGGAGCCTGCTAAACTACGATTCCCACCCCACACCCCCACCTAATGGTATGGCTGATTATGCTTTCCCACGAGGTTTTGTGCAAAGAGTAACAAGGGCAGAAATTAAGATACAAAACTAAAGCTACGGCATAAATATTCTGCATAATTGTTATCTTGTTCTTTGGCAAATTTCCCTCACCCACAGTGAATCCCATTGTTTGTTAGGAGCCTTAGTTTTCAGGGTCAGTTAGAGATACACACACACATACACAACATCACCAGACTTTCATACCCTCCTTGGCAGGAGGGGGAGAGAGGAAAAAGTATTTTAAAACCAAGGCTTGAAGGTAGAAAAAGAGGAGAGGAAGAAAGAGGAAGGGGGGCTAAGGAACATCAGAGCTCCCACACACGTGTATGACGCTCTCAAGGAACGCATCAAGGACTGCAGGGACAGAACCGGGGAGACTCTGGGTCTCGGTGCAAAACCTTGAGACCAAGAGATTCCTTCCTGGTTTTGGATCAGAGCTCTTCCACATAGCTTCAGCTGTATTCAACCGCCCACTCCGGGCATAGGATAGGTAATCTCTCCTACCTTTCATCTCTTATAGTCATCATCATCATCATCATCATCATCATCATCAAGTTTATTGTAGGGCCATAGGCCAACACAACATACAATACCAAACATTTAAAATATATTAGCAAATAAAAACAGTGTTAAAAGTATATAAATATATAATCGTATAGAATTTAAAATATAACATTAAATTGTGTCAAATCTAGTGAGCACTCACATGGTAACAATCCAATAAGAATTAAATATAGGCAGCTATCTTGTTTGTAATTCTGAAACAAATTTGGCTCTTAATTTTTGAACAGCTAGTGCAAAGAGAGATACGTTATGAGTAATCTCTGGATTTAAATCAGAGAGTAAAAGGAGTATTTTGTCTACCTCTGTGCTCGTCCCACCGATATCAAACCACTTCCATAGCAATTTTGCTCTAGGAATCTGATATATTGGGCAATTTAAAATTATATGCGGGAGGTCCTCTGCCCCGTTAAAGCCGCAAATACATTTTCTTTGATCCTTAGGAATGTTTAATATTCTTCCCTCCCTTTCTGAGCTGGGGAGAGTAAAAAAACGGATTGCAGTAAATGCATGCCTAAGGGGTACAGGTAGTGTCTGAATAAGGTAAGAGGAGCATGTATAGTAATAGTAATAGGGTCCTTTGATTTCTTTAGTATAAAGTTATGAATGAGTTAGGATATTAATGATTAATGCTGCCATGCACCCAAGTAATTCTGTAATGCTTTCCTACTCTTTCACTCAGTAAAATCAAGCTTTGCTTTATTTTGGTTTGGACCTGCATTTCTTGGGTTAAATATATACACCATTTAGGCACATTTCAGGGCAAAGCGCTTGTTTTATCCCTAGCAAAAGATCCCCTCCTCTTAAGGAGGTGTGTTTCATGGGACATGAGGGTGGCAAATTCATACACTCAGGTTCCCAAGAGCACTTGTCGTAGCATCATCACTGTCTTTTGTTTTTCTTTTTCTAGTTGCATTTCATTTACCCTTATCCTCACTCCCTTTCATCCATAGAAGCAACAACAGTGGTTCCATGCACTCAGCTCACCCTCCTTAAACCCTCTGATGATGCACCTTATTGTTTGCATTATGGTTTGTTTCTTGCCCAATAGTGGTAGAAGAGAATTCACATCCAGGGCAGCGTGACTGCAATTGTTGTGTTCCCAAGCTGCTGCCTGTGAAGGTAGACCAAACCATGTGTGTTTTCTATCTGTCAATTATTATTCACTGGAATTGGGTTGGCTGTCAAAGTGAGTTTATAGCAGCCCACAGGGGAGACAGAAAAGAGTAGAGAATCTTCTTACTCTTACTCATCTCTCAGACCTCTTTCTGAAGTGAAGGGTCAAATCTGTAAAGAAGTTTGGAGCAGCCACATTAAAAGATAAGGGCAGGGCATTCCAGGCAGGGGGTTGCCAACTCTGCTTGGATATGGATATCTTTGGAGAGGATCCCTAGTCAAGCTTTACCAGCAACACATTCCAAACCATATATACTGAGAAATAAGTCCTGTTGAGTTCTATGGGGCTAGTCCCTTAGTAAATGTGTTTAGAATTGCAGCCTTCGGAGCATCTATCTTTACTCCTGAGTACTCTCATCTAACATCTCCACAACACTAGGCTCCATTCTTCCTACAATGGCTTTCTGGTGACTGGCCTGTCTTGAGGGCACTTAAACCCTTTTTGCCAGCAGCAAATTGGCTAGATTAAATGTTCCCTACCCAGGCTTCATCATTTTAGCTAAGATTTCTATCTTAATTTCCAGTCAGAGAAACATTTTTGTTTGAATTGTATGCACCAAGCAACTCTGGTTGATGTATCATGCTTAATGACATCACTCAGGCCTGCCCTGTGACATCACTAGGGCCTGCCCCCAGAATCTCAGGGTTTGGGATGCTTCTGACCTGGCAACCCTAGATAATCTTGGCCTTAGATAGCTTCAAAAATGGGATTAGGCATATTTAAGGAAGACAGAACTATCAATGCACATTTGCCTTGGCAAATAAGGAAAACCTCCAGGCTCAGAGAAGGCATGCCTCTGAATAGTAGTTACTAGGAATCACCAATGGAGAATGGCTGTTGGCTTTGTCCTGCTTTTGGGCTTCCCAGAAGCTTCTGGCTGGCTGTTATGGGATAGGGCCATAGTTCAGTGGTAAAGCATCTGTTTTGCATGCAGAAGGTTCCAGGTTCAGTTCCCAGCAACTCCAGGTAGGGCTCCAAAAAGCCTCCTATCTGAAACCCTGGAGAGCAACTGCCAGTCAGTGTGAACAATACTGAGCTAGATGGACCAATTGTCTGCCTTAGTATAAGGAAAGCTTACTACCTTCCTTTGTACTACTGCTGCCAGGGATAGGATGCTGAACCCTTGTTCCAACCCAGCATGGCTCTTTTCATGTTCTTACGTTTTGCCACAAGATGACAGAGTCACTTAAGAGAACATTAGGTTCTCATAAATGAACCAGGTGGCAGCCTCTAGTCATTCCAGTGAGCAAAGCCACGTTATGCTTAGATATTTTTATGTCAAACTATAAGCCACTCACAGAGCAGTTCTGCTGTTTGATGGGGCTCAAGAGATTGGTGGAAGTCCTGTTGTGCTGGCAGAACTCGAGGTACACCACTGGTGCAAACCATACACCAGTAGAACATCCCAGATTCTGCTGCAGAATGGCCAGAACAGGATAGGACTGGGATTTGGGCAGTATAAGCAAGGAGCACACTTATTCTGCATCCAATGCTTCTCCAGGCCATGGCCATGCTCTCTGATAGACTGAGCAATTTTCTACTCAACCTGCCCCTTGATCTCAGTGAGAGGATTTTAAATAAAAAAACTCACCCCAATGTTTTTTAAAATTCCATCTCTCTGTTGCCTGTGTTTCTTCCTTGTTGTAGGTATGGTGATGTGATGGACATGTCTCTGGCTCAGCCTTCATGATTGGCTTCTTCCATGTGCGAGTGGTTTGTGGACATCATTGCTCCCCTTGAGGAGGGCTGGGGGTGTTTCCAGAGATGTGGTGAGGGTCTGCCTGCTGTTTCCCACCCATTTCTGGATTTTTCAAGCAGTGTGTTTTCTCCCCTCCCATCCTCGTGAGTGAATACTGAATACCATGGATGTTTCTACCAGTGGTGCATCTCACCACTATCTTGCTGGCATAAATAAGATTGCTCTGTCAATCTTCTTGAAAAATTATTAGCACATTTTTTATTTCTCTTGCTCATATTCCTCCATTTGAAGAAACTTTCCCTCCCCCGTTGCTCTTGGAATATTTTATATATAATTGTTGTGAGTGCAAAAGATACACTAAACTATTTTAGAAGTGCTGCACAGCAACTGTCCTGTACGCCTTGCCTTTTATTGTCGCCCTGGGGGCTTCTCTACCGCACATTAAGCAGGTGGCGAATGCAGTGAAAAAAGGAAATAGCAATCAAATTAAGTGCTAGTTATTTTTAATATCCTTATTAGCCATGACAGTTACACATTCCACCAGCAAATGTTAATTAGTTTGAATTATTTGCTTGCTTTTGTATTCTCATGTGTTTTGGTTCTGATTAATTGCTGTACTACTTGACAGAGGATGTTCTTTTACCTAATTAATAGTACCTAATTCTGTAGATATATGTTTGACTAATAAGGTTAGTTTTCAGTGGAAGGATGTAGTTTTCCCCCCACTTGTGTTTTAGAAGTGTGCAGTGTAATACGTAATCTCTGGGGAACATGTTCAACTGATCACAATGAGGGTCATTCCTAAAAAAGCATGCACAGTCTCTGGCTTGCACATATGTGCTAATTTCAAGAGAAAGGATATTTTATAATGGTTCAAAAGCCACATTTATTCAGTATAGTACAAATTCCATTAAATTATGGATGCATGCCAGGAGGGCTTTTTGTTTGCCTGCTGGATAATTCAGCCCTGGTCAATATGGCCTCAGTCTCTGTCATCAGAAATAAATCAAGTGCAGGGCTAACTACAGATATTCTCAACTATGAGAAAAAATGGCGGCAGCCGCCCCACCACAACATCAGCACGACAGCCACCCTCTTTAGCCCCCAGCTAAAGCCCATCCTGCTCTCTGATCAACCTGCCTCCCGGAGAGATGCTCCACCTTCAGAACTATGGACACACAGGCCCACCAAGCCTTCGGTCCTGGAGCCTCACTGCTGGCAGGCACTCCCTGCCCGGGAGGAAAGAGAGGCAAGAGAAATGGCAGCAAGCTGCACCAGGGGAGCGATCACCTTTTACCTGCTTGTCATCTTCCTCCATGGTCAACTTCATTTCTGTTTTCTGACACTTTCATAGTGCGGGGAGGGCGGCTTACAGGCTTCCCTTGGTGAATTCTGACTTTCATAATGTGTTTATGTATATGTTTATGTATATGGATATTGTTTATGTATTTTGCTTTGTAAATTAATTTGATTTTTTTATTGTGCCTTGTGTATTCTGTTGTAAACCTCTTTGAGATCTTTTAGATAGTAAGCACCCTATAAATGGAAATAATAATAATAATAACAACAACAACAACAACAACTATTCTGCAACCTTTCTGTAGACCAGCTGAATGGAGCTCATGGACCACTACAGTTGAGCACCTGTGACAGATGATCACTGGGAGTGCTGTGTGTGTGTCTAAAATTCAGCACTGGGGGGTTCTTTCCTGGAAAGTTTAAGAAGAACCCTGATGGATCAGGCCAAAAGCCCATCTAGTCCAGTATCCTATTCTTACAGTGCCCAGTCAGATGCCAATGGGCAGCCCACAAGCAGGCACATAAGGACAATAGAGCTCTCCCCAGTTGTGATTTCCTCTGACAATGGAGGTACCGTAGTTGTTTCCAGTCATAAGATGGCCTGCCATGAGGTGTGGTAGTGGAGGACATTTCCTTTCACAGCGGCTTTTCCTCACATAATTAAGACTGTCTGAGCATTTTATACTTCACTGGGTCAAGGTTTATTAAATGCAGGTGCCCATGGGCCAGACATGGAACTTGAGGTGGAGCACCATTGCTGCAACACAAGAACCAGAATGGGGTCTGGGCAGCAGCAAAGGTGGGGGGTGTACTGGGCTGGTGGCTGCAGGCACAAGTACATATCCATTTATGTCCAGTGCTTCCTTGTCCTCAGTGCTGTCCTGCTCCATCCTCGTTCAAGTAAGCAGTTGTACCATCACAGCTGAGAGGGTGGCACAGTGGCACCATCCCACCTCCCATGCTACAAGTGCCATAGTTTCAATATCAAGCCAGCTTCTCTCTCTTTCTCTCTCATCCCAGCTTCTGATTTGCTTAACACGCAGCCCAGTGAAGAGTTAGTGGAGATATCAAAATCTTGCTCACTATTTTTGTGGAATGTTGGTTTATCCTACTAAAGGTATTATCTGACCATGAGTTTTGGATGTTTTCCCCCCCATGGACCAAGAGTAGCTGATTGTTAAATCACTCTAGCCACTGGAGCTCTGTCAGGGGAATAGGGCTCACCTCTCAGCGCCATTCACAAACTACACTTCCCAGGATTCTTTGGGGGAAGCCATGACTGTCTCAAGTGACAACAAAGTCTGGTGTGGGTGTGGCCCCCTGATTAGGCAAGCCCAGCAGCTGTGAGTCTGGCTTTTAGAACACTGAGGCCACATTCACACCAGACATTTATTCCACTATTTTTCTACTTTAAATGCTCATGGCTTCCCCCAAAGAATCCTGGGAAGTGTGGTTTGTGAAGAGGGCTGAGAGGGCTGAGAGTTGCCTGCTATCGGAATTTTTCAGGTATCATTTATTACGGAAATTAGCGCTAAACTTCCAATACATTCCACCAGAATTCCGGGGCTACCTGTTATGTCGTGTGAAAGCTCAAATTTTATGCGCAAATTAACAGGAAATAAATTGTCAGAATAACAGAATAAAGTGCAGTGTGAAAGGGGCCTAGGTCGCGCATCAGGACAATCAGATGCTGTGGCACCCCCATTTCTTTTAAAGCATTCCAGGTGAAACAGGTGGATCATTATTATTATTTATTTATTAGATTTATATCCTGCCCTTCCTCCCAGTAGGAGCCCAGGGTGGCAAACATCTGCTTTGCATGCTGAAGGTTGTAGGTTGAATCCTTGGCATCTCCAGGTAAGGCCTGGGAGAGAACCTGGTCTGAAGGCCTGGAGAGCAACAGCCAGTCAATGCAGAGTCTGTAGAAAATACTGAGCTAGTTGGACCAATAAGTAGCTTCCTATGTTTGCATGTTCTGAGGGCTCCTTCAAATCTGGATCTAGCCTTCAGTCACAAATGGTATGGCAGGGGGCCTGTTCTTCTCTCCTAGTTGTTTCATAAGATGGGGAGAGCTGTGCAAGAGATGATGTCACACAGAAATTAAAAAAGAGCTGATCTGAATTCCTTTTTGTGTTTTACTCTTTGTTTATAAATAAGCAGCCTGACCACAAATATCACTCATTCTTTTTTCATATGTGCCCAATTTTTGATAAATAACATGTCAGGAACACATTTTGGCCACCAGATAGCAGCACTTTACCATAAAGTATTAGACTCAGGCTCTAACTGTTGAGTGATAACTACAAGACTTTGTACAATGGCAATGTGATGGGTCAATAATTCTCCCATCCACTCTTCTTGCAGCAAATACCAGCAAATATCAGTCATAATTCTACCTTCTATCATTCTCATCATCCCAACCCACTGTCCATGCTTGTTGGGTCTGATGGAGTCCAGCAACATTGGGAGGGTCACAGGTTCCCCAGCTCTGCCACTGTTTTTTTTCTATCCACAAGGTATGTGCACTATTTTTTAAATAGCCCTGCCATAGTAACACCGTTACTTGGGAATACTGTGGGAATCATGCTGCCTATTTCTTATTTTCAGCTGGTGCAAAGTGCCTACCTGAAGTCTTCCGAATTAGGGAGAGTTGTACAGCTGCCTCTCTTGAGCACAGGGGCATGATTTCCCTTGGCCTGTGAGCAGTCCTGCCAGAGAGAAAGGAATAGGTGCATGTCTGCTTCAGGACAAAGGCAGGAAGAACTTGAGCAGCTACACTGGTAAGTGTACAAACTAGGGCTATGCACCAGATTCTGGCGAGGCCTGAGCCAAATTGGGCCCATTTGGACCTCTTTGGATCTCGGTCAAGTCAAGTTTTGTCAGCCATGATTGGCTACGGGTCGGATTGAATGACCCACTGCGACCAAGGGCTGTCAGGCACAGGGCATCAGGCAGGCAGAAGGGGCAGCCGTGGCTCTCCTTTCTGCCTGACCATCGCTGTCGCCCCACAGGATTGCTGTGGGTGCTCATTTGCAAGGTGCTTTCCAGCAGGAAAGCACCTTGCCAACCTGCATTGCTCAGGTTCGCTCCCTGGGTTCATCTGCTGATGAGCCCAGGAAGTGAATCTGCACAGAATTAACCATGCTATGGGGGGGAAGGAGACACAACATCTCCTTCCCCTCCCCTCCCCTCCCAGCTGTATGTTTAATGAGGTTTTTAAAAAAACAAATAAACCCCTAATTAAACATTAGCCCCACCTCCCAAACTTATTCAGGAGTGGCTCTGAGCCAGGGCATGTGGTTCTCAGGTTAACTTGGGGTGTGTCCACCTGATGCCCTTTTCTGGCTTGGAGCAAATAGAGACAGGGTGTCTTTGCACAGCCCTAATACAAACTATGCAGTGGTGATATAGTTAATGTAGATCTGGGGTGGGGAACCCTTTTCAGCCAGAGGACTGCATTCGCTTCTGACCACCCTTCTAGGTGCCCAGTGTCAGTGGTGGGTGGGGGGCAGAGGCAAAGGTGGGTGGAGCAACTAATGGAAATTTTACCCTTGTACGTAAGTTAGGCCTCATCTGTGCTATCCATTTAAAGCAGCGTTATACCGCTTTGCTTCCCGCAAATAATTCGGGGAACTGTAGTTTGCTAAGGGTGCTGAGAGTTGTTAGGAGACCTCTATTTCTCTCACAGAGTGACAATTTCCAGAGTCCCCTAGGAAGAAAGATTTTAAATCACTTTGGAAATTGTAACTCCATGATGGGAATAGGGGTCTCCTAACAACTCTCAACACCCTTAGCAAACTACAGTTCCCAAGAATAAAATGATATGATACTGCTTTAAGTGCAGATGGGGCCTTATTAGTTTGTACACACAGTCACACAACCTTCCAGTCATTATCAAATGACATATGCCAACCAGGCAAAAACACTTGAGGGGAAAATGCAAAGCAGGGCTGGGGAGGGGTGTGTGGCTAGGAAGGAAATGCAGTGCCAAGAGAGTCCTCCTGAAGGCCAGATAAGACCTCTGGATGGCTACATTCAGCTTCCGGGCCTGAGGTTTCTCATCCTTGATGTCATCAATGAAAGTAATCTTAGGTTCAGTTATATTGTTTTCAAATTATACTGACTGATTTTGATTTGTACTTATACTGATCTGAACACAGACTAAGATTATAGAGTATTCTAATCAATGAGCTATTCCAAAAATGTGGTAATTCTTAGACCAAGATCTGATTTCACAGAAAGCTACTGAAAACCAGTGTGCTGAGATCATAATAATCACTCTTAAAATAAGTTAGGCACAATCCAGAAGAATTATCTGCCTGCAACTAACTGCACAATCTTTAAGCATTAAGTCTGCGCCTGTGTTGGAATTGCTTTTTAAGATGTTTTTAAAGATGTTTTGTTTCAATATGTAATATTAATATGGAATTCTTGTGGAATTCCCTCCCTTTGAATATTAGGCAGGTGCCATCTCTGCTATCTTTTCGGCGCCTTTTGAAGACTTTCCTCTTTCAACAAGCCTTTTAGGTTGAGACCTATCCCAGTCTGCGTCTGTGTTAGAATTGCTTAATATGTTTTTTAATAATGTTTTTAACCCTTTTTTGAAGTTGTTTTTTTAATGTTATTAACGCTGTTTTGTTTTAATGTATTTTAAGATTTGTTTTTATGATGTTTTAAAGTGTTTTTAGCGCTTTGTTTGCCACCCTGGGCTCCTGCTGGGTGGAAGGGCAGGATACAAATTAAATAATAATTAAATAAATATATATATTTTAATGTGTTTTTATGATGTTTTAGAATGTTTTTGTTTGCCACCCTGGGTTTTTACTGGGAGGAAGGATGGGATAAAAATCTATCTATCTATATATCTATCATCATCATCATCATCTAGGAGCCTTCCCCCCCCCCAGAAGTTGAGTTTTTCTTCAGAAGCTGATTTAAATGGATCTAGTGAGTGTCCTTTAACTTGCTGCTCAAATCCCGTTAGAATTAGAATTGAAAAGATGAGAATAGCATTGTGCAAGTCTTGATAAGCATATTTGTTAGGGAATAAGACCTATTAAACCCAGAGGTATTAAATTCCAAGTAAATCTGCATAGAACAGTGCTGTGTATACATTTCAGATTGCATATGTGGGAATCACATGCTTTCAATGCCCCCATATTTTAAAAAACACAGCAATGCATCCTGAACACTGAAACTAACCTTGCAAGAAGAAGACTAGCTAGGCAGAAAATGGCAAAATCGGAGTACAGTATGTTTTCAGAGAACAAAGGAATGTTTTATATTTAGAGTGGCAGCAAAATAGTAGTGACACACTGTAATTACGCCATGGTGGTTGCTGACACCCTCGCCTAAATATGGCATATGGAGTTGAAGAGCTAAAAATGTTATGTTATGTTATGTTATGTTATGTTATGTTATGTTATGGAAAATGCAGCTATGAGATGGCGTATCTAGCCACAAATCTGAGAAGCCTAGCACATGGCTCAACATCAGCTGAGTCACAAATAGAGCAAAACAGTTGTGCAGCAAAAGTCTTAAAACTGATTGAGAATGTGCTTGAGGACTACTCGGTTCAGACTCAGAGCCATACCCAGCATTAAAAATCTCAATTGTGGAAGCATTTCTTCACTTTCTGGACAAAACCATAACATTGTAGAAACCCACAACAGGAAACAAGGCACACAAATGGAAAATAGCATTTCTGGGCACACTGAAACTCCCTAACCAGGAAGTACATCTCCACAAATAGTTTGAAGCCATGTTAAGAAGGCATTTCCAGATTAGAGTGTTTTAAGGGTGTGGGGAAAACAATGTGCAATCATTGCTCAGCTGCTGAAGGGCAGCCCAAAATCTTCCCTCAAAGCAGTGTAGTTGTTAGCTCAGCCATTGCAGGGTTTGAGATGCCTTTCCACAAGTTCAGATTCTTGTTGTGGGGATATTATATTTTACAAGCATGCAAACTGTACCCCCTAAAAAAAAAAGCTGGTAAAATGTGAGTCACTCCTAGTCAGCTAGCACTTCCATTATGTTTGCCCCTTATTTCAGGTGCTCCAATTGACTAGTGCCCTTAACATTGATTGGTAGCAGGCTCAGAAAGTAGGTGAAAGAAACATGCCTCTTCACAAAGTTTATAAGAAAGGACTTTTCCCCTGATGGCATGCCCTTCTTGTGAGCTCTTCAAGGCTGCTGCTGAGTAGCAAAACCAGACTGTTCCACTTGATCTTATCCAGCAAAGTGAATCTTACATTCTTTACATAATTGGTGCTAAACCACACAGTCTCTCCATATATATGGCACAACAGCCCTTCCTGCATTTTTTGAAATGTTAATAAAATTTTGAATGTTAAAAAAAAAGCTTTGCCAATGTCACTTATCTACTTTTGAATATGAGTGATAGCAAGATCCTCTGTGGAGAACAGACCAGTGTGGGTGGTGGGGGTGATGGAGAGATCACATGGATAAGCTCACAGGCATGTGAATAAGTGAACAACCCCACTAGAGGACAAAGGGAATCACATGGCTTCCTTGTTATCTTCATTTAGCCTGTCCTTCTCATCTTACAGTATCCCTCAGCAGCTGTGGGAAAACAAGCAGAATCAGCATCATGTGTCGAACTTGCTCTTCTGAAGCTGCCCGCAATTGTTGTCACCCTGATGGGAAGCACAACTCCAGAGGGTAGTGAGGAGGAGTGACATCATACACCAGCTAGGAACTAATGGAATCAATAAAACACCGGATGACAAGGGGAACTGTGCAAACAAGAACACTTCAAAGATAATGTATGTGCTGGGAAAATATACAGTACAAGGTATTGTTGAGATAGGGCAATTAAATTTCATCACACTCACACACACACACACACTGGATCCTGTTGGAACTCATTAGTTGCTACTATTTACAAGCTAGCTCTACCCCCAAGAACAGGCTAAAGGAGAGCTACTTGAGCACTCTGAGTGGCTGTTGTGCGGCACAACTTCAAAAATTAGGAAAGACCAGGGTCCCAGAGCTTGGAAAAGTTACTTTTTTGAACCACAACTCCCATCAGCCCAGTCCAGTGGCCATGCTGGCTGGGGCTGATGGGAGCTGTAGTTCAAAAAAGTAACTTTTCCAAGCTCGCCCTACCATTAGGCAGAGTGAGGTAACTGCCTCAGGTGGAAAATGCTGGGGGGGGCAGTGCAGGCAGTCCTGCCCCCAAACTGTTTTTCTTAACCCCCCTGTTTAGTTCCCTTCTGTTGGAGAGCATACTATGTTTCCCATGTGGCCTATCCTAGCTCCAAAACTAGAGTTCAGGATTCAGTACACAGAGTTGTGAAATTTTATAATCAAGAAGATAATATCTTTGTTGTTGTTGTTGTTGTTGTTATGTGCCTTCAGGTCTATCATGACTTATGGCGACCCTATGAAACAGTGACCTCCAATAGCATCTGTCATGAACCACCCTGTTCAGATCTTGTAAGTTCAGGTCTGTGGCTTCCTTTATTTTAAGGCATGTGGAAAATAACTGTTTGCCCTCCCCACTGGGTAACCACCCCTATCCTTCACATGGTCAGAATCAGAAGGCATAATAGGAGCTAAGATTCTAGGGAACCTTTGCCTCAGCACCTCCCATTTTACAGAGCCCTACCTTCTTTCTTTCTTTCTTTCTTTCTTTCTTTCTTTCTTTCTTTCTTTCTTTCTATGTGCTGCTGTAGGAGTTTATGGCAGGGTTCACAAACTGTTTCACCTCATATTACCAGGAATTGGGCTGGGTGGTGGGTGGGAGGAGACTAGAACAGAGAGCAAAGAAAAGAGGAAAGGTGCTGTTGGGATTATTTTTTCTGTTCACTGTGGTTCAGCTTGCAGCAGCCTCCTACTGCATGGAGTTTATAGCAGAAGCCAAAGATATATATTCCAATATGTTCGTGGAGGGTTTGAAAGTAATCTATTCACACTGCAAACTCTCTGATTTGCTTTGGCAGCACCAAATATGTGTTGGCATTCCTCCTTGCTGGACTAAGTTACGTTGTTGAAAGTACATGTTGACTTTAGAGTTAAACAGAACTCTTCATGAGTTGCAACTTGTCTTTAAGACTGAGATTGATCCTTTGTCATCTGCCTACCCAACTCCTGTCTCCCTTGCTTTATGCTGAGGAGAACACAAAGCATGCTACTTGTTTCTGGATGTGGGAGAATGTCCCTTCCTCTTCCACCTACTACCAGGCTAGTAAAGGATGGGGTGGATACATAAATGTGCTATAGCAGGGCTTGCCAGCATTATGCCTGCAGATGCACATGTGCCCACAAAGGCCTTCACTGGGACCCACATGGTCTCATTCCCCTACTGAAATTAAGCTTGAACAAAGTGTACTATGGTAGACAATAGAACAGGTTTACAGTATGTGCTTGGTTGCACTCAGTCTGTGGTGCCCATGACAGCTTCAGTTTACAGATGTGGCCATGGGTCCCAAAAGATTGGCAATCCCTGTGCTATAGAATCAGTGGGTGAAAAGGCCCTTCCCCAAGAAAGCATATTCAGACAACCAAAAATAAAATATACCATTTTCTTATCCTTTATTCATTTGCATTGAACTTCAAAGCTTAATATCAACTATATTTTATCTCATTTGTCATCCTCGCCAACACTGCAGTGAAGGCCATTATTATTTTCAATTTACAGTCAGAAATGTATGATGTTTCCACATGCACTTGCAAGCATTCTTTGTATGTCCTGCGTCTGCTGTTCTACATTGGCAAGATTGTAAACCTACATTGGCAAGATTATAAAATTCTTGGACAAAATGCTTTGTGCACGTTCTTGGTTAACATTTGGTGAACTCAGTGAGACATCGGACCAAACCATATATTACGCTGTGACCCTGTGTTTGGAGCTGCCAACGTAATTCTTTTCTTTTTTTAATGTATTTATTTATTTTCAAAATATCAGATACAATCAACAGGTAAGTAAATAGTTTTCCCCCACCCAGCAGAATTTCCTTTTTCTATAAGTAGCTGCAAAGGGGATGCAATTTGCATCAGGACCACAGTGCAGGAGAGGAAGGCCATATGGACCCAATCCAGATCTCCTTAGTTACCATTTATCAAATGATTTGGGGTATTTTCCCTCTTCTTTTCTTTTGCCACTTATCAGTGTTGATCTGATCGGTGTATTCATGGCAATAAAAACTTCTCATTACATTTTGAACATTATGGCACAGGAGATGGAAATGTATGAAGTTTTTACCTTAAGATGGAAACGTCTTCCTCTTGCTTCAGCTGCATTGGAGGAAATGAATATGACAGAACATGCTCTTGGAAGCACATTCACATTTCCCCACTCCTTGTTCCTCCATTAGGAACAGATGGATTGTTTGTGCTAGCTCAAAAAGCCTGCCGTGGCAGCTAATGGCAAGACATTGACTTCTGTAGCAGGGTTCTCCTGATGACCTCAGGCGGTGCTTGCATGTGGGAACAAGTCCCACTGAAAGCAGTGAGACTGACAGTGAGACTGTATAGGGCCATGATGTAAAAGAGTAAGGGGAGCTTGCATGGGTCCAGCAGAAGTCCAGAATTGCAGGCCCAGGGCAGATGCAGCCCTCCAGACCTCCCTGTCTGACCCTCAGGAGGCTCTCCAGGCCACATGCCTGCACCCAAAGCCCATCCCTCACTGGCCCCACGCCCCACCATCTTTGAGTGTTTTTGCTTGGCTGGAACATGTCCTTGAACTCGGATAATGCCTCTTGCATGCCGGGATGGAAGACAGAGAAGGGTGTGTGCGCGTGTGAGTATGTCTACTAACCTTGTGTACAAAAGTAACATTTACATTTATTGCTCTTCCCATTTTTGCCTCTGGCTTCACCCACCATTGGCATGCAGCCCCCAGCAATGTGGCCCCCAGAAGCAAATACAACCCTTGGGCTGAAAAAGGTTCCTCACTCCCAGACTACAGTTTCTGTGGGCCCATGAGAATTTGAATAGGTTCCCAGCCTATGGCTGTTTACTGTGCACAAGCAGTGTGCTGGTCACACTGCCTGATTGCTCATGCTTCACTCCTCCCTGGTCTAAATGGGAAAAACAAAAGAGGAAACTGCAATAAATGCTTGGCTTCACATTACATCTGGATCAGGGATTGTGGTTTATTGCTTCTAACAAGCCATAATTCGTAAGGCAACAGCAAACCATAGTTTAAGGGTGGGTAGCAAACCAGTTGTGTTGGGGAGCCACAAACCATGATCCCTGGTTCAGATGTAATGGGAAGCCAAGCTTAACTGCAGCTTCCTGGTTTGTTTCCCCTTCTTGTGCCAGGGGGGGAGCGTGCCTCTTCCCCACCCACCTATCCCTGCCTTCCTGCAGCAGATGAGGGTGATGTCTTTTTCACTCTATACATGATAGACTATACAGTACCTCCCAACCTCTATGTACAATATTTTCACTCACAGCCTGAGCAGGCATACCACAGTATCCCAGCCTTATCTCTGGTGACCCTGGGTACACCCACACCCACTGTGGTTATATTTATTGCTGGGTTGTATGTGAGGCAAACCTCTCCTTCAAGAGTTACCCTTATGGTATAAAGCTGCCACCAGTTTCAGAATGAAACAGCTTTAAAATATTTACCAAGAGACTCTGAAGAATTTATTAGATTAAGTACCATTTGTTATTATGCCACCTCCCTATCTAACATTTATATGACAGACAGTAACCAAGCTTTGGTTTGAGTATGGAACAAGGTAGACAAAATGATATTTTATTATTTACATACAAGTTTTTATTTATTTATTTATTTGATTTATATCCCACCCTTCCTCCCAGTAGGAGCCCAGGGTGGCACATTTTAAAACATTAAAAATGGTATTAAGCTCTGTATATAATTATCACTGTTGTTATGTGCCTTCAAGTTGACTTCAACCCATGGCAACCCTATGAATCAGCGACCTCCAACAGCATCTGTCACGAACCACCCTGTTCAGATCCTGTAAGTTCAGGTATGGGGCTTCCTTTATGGAATCAATCCATCTCTTGGTTGGTCTTCCTTTTTTCTACTCGCTTCTGTTTTTCCCAGCATTGTTGTCTTTTCTAGTGAATCATGTCTTCTCATGATGTTTCCAAAGTATGATAATCTCAGTTTCATCATTTTAGCTTCTAGTGACAGTTCTGGTTTAATTTGTTCTGACACCCAATTATTTGTCTCTTTCGTGGTCCATGGTATCTGCAAAGCTCTCCTCCAACACCACATTTCATATGAGTTGATCTTTCTCATCCACTTTTTTCACTGTTCAACTTTCACAGCCATACATAGATATTGGAAATACCATGGTCTGAATGTTCCTGACTTTAGTGTTCAGTGATACATCTTTGCATTTGAGGACCTTTTCTAGTTCTCTCATAGCTGCCCTCCTGAGTACTAGCCTTCTTCTAATTTCTTGACTATTGTCTCCATTTTGGTTAATGACTGTGCTGAGGTATTGATAATCCTTGACAAATGTAATGTCCTCATTGTCACCTTTAAAGTTACATAAATCTTCTGTTGTCATTACTTTAGTCTTCTTGACATTCAGCTGTAGTCCTGCTTTTGTGCTTTCCCGTTTAACTTTCATCAGCATTCGTTTCAAATCATTACTGGTTTCTGCTAGTAGTATGGTATCGTCTGCATATTTTAAATTATTGATATTTCTCCCTCCAATTTTCACACCTCCTTCATCTTGGTCCAACCCCGCTTTCCGTATGATATGTTCTGCATATAGATTAAACAAATAGCGTGATAAAATACACCCCTGTCTCACACCCTTTCTGATTGGGAACCAATCAGTTTCTCCATATTCTGTCCTTACAGTAGCCTCTTGTCCATTATAGCTTGCACATCAGAACAATTAGATCCTGTGGCACCCCCATTTCTTTTAAACCATTCCATAGTTTTTCATGATCTACACAGTCAAAGGCTTTGCTGTAATATGAAGCCCCACTTATCTGAGCAGCATGGATAAGCGGGGCATAGTTGCGAGGAGGGAGCGATGCTGCCGCGTGACATGCGGCAGGGAGGGGAGGGGCCATGGGCCTATTTAAGGCCAGGCCGCCCCTCCTACCTCCTCTTTCAACGAGAGGAACATAGCAGAGAAAGCTGCAGGACAGTCGGCGGCTTGGTTGGGCCTATTAGGCCTAATTGGTTACCCCCAGAGGGGGTTTTGGGAGCCCCAACAGCTGTGGGTGGTAGCGTTGCGGCGTGGCTGCGACTGGAGCAGGCCTCGTAAAGGGGCCTGACCAGTGGGCCTCGTAGTGGGGCCTAGCAGCGGCACGTCCGATACCCCCCCCACCTAGCAGTTGTGGAGGGGTTGATTGAGGCTTTTTATTGAGCAGCGCCACGTTAGTGCTGCTGCTGGTTAAAAGAAAGACACAGGAAGTTTAATAATAAATGAGACTATACTGGATATACAAACAAAATTAAATATAGTCATGCTAATACACTGGTTAAAGACAGACTCATGCACATAAAGGGAAATTAAAAATAAATCAGAATAAAAGGGACGAACAAAAGAAATTGTGTCTAATCCTTCTAATTTAAGTTCCCTCTGAGCACTCTCCCCCCAACAGGTTCAGCTTAGACCCCCCTGATGATATACACAGGTTGGTTCTTTATTATATTATTATAGGGTGGATGCATGATGTGATGGCAGAGCCCTTTCGTGAGGCTTATGACTTCTTGCTAGGCCCAGGCATAGGTACAACTTCTTGCTAGGCCCGGGCATGTATGAGGTTTGAAGTACTTAATTATATGATTATTATACTACATACTAGTATATTGGTGGGGCCTAGTGAGACTTTTTAGCCTTTGGGCCTTTCATAGTTATATGATAATAAGGGCGGAGATAACAGTTCGCTAGAAAATGTCTAAATCGCTGTATCTTAAGTGAGCGGTCCTTTTTCATTCCAAGTGTTAATTTCAGGCTATTTGTTCACTCTGAGACAGAAGAGGCATTTACCTGAATTTAGTTAGGAATGGAAAGTTTAGCAGATGGTAATCATATTGATTGGGGAATAGGAATAAAGAGGAAAGCCCGATTTGCCTAATAGAGATCCCTCATATTACAGGATCTTAGACTCTTATTGACATAGGGCTGCCTTTTAAGGTCCAGGCAGACTCTTCCCCCCTTTACTGAGGATTGTGGCACCAACAACGAAACATCATTACCTGAAATTACATTTTAGTTAGGACTTCTGATATCATTACCTGGAATTACATATAGCGTGCAACTGTTGCATTGGCTCATCTATTGGAAAACCTGCTATAGTGCAGCCACATATTGGTGACAGCAACACATCCTCAGCATCTGCTGCTCTTGGATTTATGATATCATTTACTAGAAAGGGATATAGGATGTTAATTTTGCATTTTGGACATCTATTATGATAGGTGTTTGGAAGCCTACAAGGGGGAGGCCGCTGCAGTTGGCCAAATATGGGTGGCAGCGCCATATCTCCAGTATCTGTGCTTTGGGGAACTGGGTTAGCTGCACTAAAATGGTGGCTGGGAAAGTGTGCTTACTCATAAATTATTTCCTTTCTTTATGTGAAACAGGGAAATATGAGGCCAGTGGCCCTCACAGCAGTGAGGAGAAGCACCCAGCAGTAGCTGCTAAGGAAAGCGTTCCTCCCCTGTTAAGCTCAAGGTACTGGGACCTTGCTTGCAGACTGCCCAGTTCCTGGGGAGGTTTGTTTTGTTACGGGGTTTTCTTTCAGTTTCTGGATCCCATATTGTAGTCTCAGGGCTTGCCTTAAGGGCCTGCGCTCTTAAATTTGTCTTGGGCATAGACGCAATGGCAATCAGTAATGGCTTCCTACCAGTTAGTTAATGCACTGCCTATGGGAAAGTATGACATCTAATCTGTTTTTTCATCTACTGTGGGGATACAAGGGGATTTATACCTGCTGGGTTTTTGCCTTTTCAGTCAATTCTATGAGGTAGAGCATTACATATAGGCTGCTCTATTCTCACATGGAGCGCTTCAGCTCCTTCCTTGAAGGGGCTGTCGGGATGAGAGGGTTAAAAAAAAAAATTTGGATGCATGTTAACACCTGATGTCACAGATTATGGAATGGCTATGTAACTGGTTCATCTTAATGGCTGTGTCAATGGACCATCCTGCCCGGTGTTAACCTTCCTGGGCATACCACCTAATTCACCACCAATCATACTCATGTGGTCAGTCAGTAAGGGTTTCATGACAGTTAGGCCAAGAAAGTGTTTCTTGTCTGCCTTCCAGGTATTAGAGGTCTTTTCCGGTGGTTTATGAGGTCGTAGCAGGACTTCCACAGCCTTACTACAGGTTCAGGTTTGTGGCTGTATAATCATTTAATGCTTGTTGTGATCAAATATTGATCAAGAAATTAGAGCCAAACTGCAGGTTACATTTTATATTCTTGCCCAAATCATTTGGTCTAGTTTTCCCACACTCCTGGGGAAGAACTAACTAACTTGCTGTAGAATTACGTGACATAGCTCAGGGCTAGAGCCTCTGAACTGCAGGCTGAAGGTCCATAGCATCTCTAGGTAGGGCTGGGAGGTAGAACTGGAAGTCCGTGGATGCATCGGGGTTTTTGTGCTGGCTGCAGGCTTGGACTTAATAGGCAGTGAGGCTTGGGAACTCTCCCGTCCATTTTAGGTAGGGTTATGGCCCTTGTCTGTTCCTTTGTTCTCTAGTGCCCAGATTTTAATGTTTTCATTTGGGGCATGGTAAGGTAGACTCAGGTGGAGCGGTTCAGCTGTGCTGTGCAACTGCACATTGGGAGATTGGGGAGCAGAGTCAAAGATGGCCATAAGCCGGTCTGTCGTCCCAGCATGCTCAACAGCTATCAGAATGCAGGAGGGGTTTTTCCCAGGACTTCTGGACCGGCAAGGGCTATGCACCAGAGTGGCCTATTCAGTGAGTCACCTGCTGGGATTGCCTAGTGAATGGCTGGAGACTGGGCCTCTCAGTCCAAGCACTTCGAGGTAAAGGCTGATGAAGCAAAGTTTCTAGATATTCTAAATGACTATTCCCTAGATCAGTTGGTCATGGAACCGACCAGAGGGACGGCAACCCTGGACTTAATCCTCAGTGGGGACCAGGACCTGGTGCGAGATGTAAGTGTTGTTGAACCGATTGGGAGCAGTGACCACAGTGCTATTAAATTAAACATACATGTAACTGGCCAATTGCCAAGAAAATCCAACACGGTCACATTTGACTTCAAAAGAGGAAACTTCACAAAAATGAGGCGATTGGTAAAAAGAAAGCTGAAAAACAAAGTCCAGAGGGTCACATCACTCGAAAATGCTTGGAAGTTGTTTAAAAACACTATATTAGAAGCTCAACTGGAGTGCATACCGCAGATCAGAAAAGGTACCGCCAGGGCCAAGAAGATGCCAGCATGGTTAACGAGCAAAGTCAAGGAAGCTCTTAGAGGCAAAAAGTCTTCCTTCAGAAAATGGAAGTCTTGTCCGAATGAAGAAAATAAAAAAGAACACAAAGTCTGGCACTAAATTGTTCAGGGTTGTTAAAACAAAAAGGGATTGCGAAGAGCTCCAAAAAGACCTCTCCAAACTGAGTGAATGGGCGGAAAAATGGCAAATGCAATTCAATATAAACAAGTGTAAAATTATGCATATTGGAGCAAAAAATCTGAATTTCACATATACGCTCATGGGGTCTGAACTGGCGGTGACCGACCAGGAGAGAGACCTCGGGGTTGTAGTGGACAGCACGATGAAAATGTCGACCCAGTGTGCGGCAGCTGTGAAAAAGGCAAATTCCATGCTAGCAATAATTAGGAAAGGTATTGAAAATAAAACAGCCGATATCATAATGCCGTTGTATAAATCTATGGTGCGGCCGCATTTGGAATACTGTGTACAGTTCTGGTCGCCTCATCTCAAAAAGGATATTATAGAGTTGGAAAAGGTTCAGAAGAGGGCAACCAGAATGATCAAGGGGATGGAGCGACTCCCTTATGAGGAAAGGTTGCAGCATTTGGGGCTTTTTAGTTTAGAGAAAAGGCGGGTCAGAGGAGACATGATAGAAGTGTATAAAATTATGCATGGCATTGAGAAAGTGGATAGAGAAAAGTTCTTCTCCCTCTCTCATAATACTAGAACTCGTGGACATTCAAAGAAGCTGAATGTTGGAAGATTCAGGACAGACAAAAGGAAGGACTTCTTTACTCAGCGCATAGTTAAACTATGGAATTTGCTCCCACAAGATGCAGTAATGGCCACCAGCTTGGATGGCTTTAAAAGAAGATTAGACAAATTCATGGAGGACAGGGCTATCAATGGCTACTAGCCATGATGGCTGTGCTCTGCCACCCTAGTCAGAGGCAGCATGCTTCTGAAAACCAGTTGCCGGAAGCCTCAGGAGGGGAGAGTGTTCTTGCACTTGGGTCCTGCTTGTGGGCTTCCCCCAGGCACCTGGTTGGCCACTGTGAGAACAGGATGCTGGACTAGATGGGCCACTGGCCTGATCCAGCAGGCTCTTCTTATGTTCTTATGATTTTCCCACTTATTCCAGGGACTTCAGAGTCCGCCGTATGTTAGCTGGGTGGGCTAGAGAACACCCTGCCACCCTCGATCCCCGTTGCCCTTTCTCACGGGACAGTTTATTGAGTATGGTGGGCCAGTGAAAAACAGTATGTTCCTCAAGCTATGAAGCCAGACTATTCCAGGCAGCTGCCCTTATGCTGCTTTCTTGGAGCTTTAGGATAGGTGAGGTGGTGGCCGGATCCAAGGGAGATTTGTCTCGACAGGCCCTCCAGCAATCAGATGTCTCCATGGAAGGGAGTTGTACCTGTATAACATTGATGGACTGGCAGTGTTGCTGGACAGGGATGCAGCAGCTGCGCACCCTATCCTGGGCTTACAGTTAGGCCTCAGTCAATGGGCTGCAGTGTGGTGGCTTGGCTGGCGAGGAATACTTTGGGACGGGCTCCTACCCACTTTGTCCCAGCTTGGTTCAGTGCAGACATCTCCGCATGTGGTGGTCATTCCCAACTCAGTATTTGAGGCAAAGCCCTCAGGTGGCGGGCATGTGCAGACATGCAGTTTGGGACGCAATGATGGCCTCGGTTACCTAAGGGCATGGCCCTCAGTTTGGCAGGCATGTGCGGACATGCAGTTCAGGAGGCAATGGAAGGGCATGACCCTCAGTTTGGCAGGCATGTGCGGACATGCAGTTCAGGAGGCAACGGAAGGGCATGGCCCTCAGTTTGGCAGGCATCTGCGGACATGCAGTTGGTGAGGCAATGGAAGGGCATGACCCTCAGTTTGGCAGGCATGTGCGGACATGCAGTTCAGGAGGCAATGGAAGGGCATGGCCCTCAGTTTGGCAGGCATGTGCGGACATGCCATTCAGGAGGCAACGGAAGGGCATGGCCCTCAGTTTGGCAGGCATGTGTGGACATGCAGTTCAGGGGGCAATGGAAGGGCATGACCCTCAGTTTGGCAGGCATGTGCGGACATGCAGTTCAGGAGGCAATGGAAGGGCATGACCCTCAGTTTGGCAGGCATGTGCGGACATGCCATTCAGGAGGCAACGGAAGGGCATGGCCCTCAGTTTGGCAGGCATGTGCGGACATGCCATTCAGGAGGCAACGGAAGGGCATGGCCCTCAGTTTGGCAGGCATGTGCGGACATGCCATTCAGGAGGCAACGGAAGGGCATGGCCCTCAGTTTGGCAGGCATGTGCGGACATGCAGTTCAGGAGGCAATGGAAGGGCATGACCCTCAGTTTGGCAGGCATGTGCGGACATGCAGTTCAGGAGGCAATGGAAGGGCATGGCCCTCAGTTTGGCAGGCATGTGCGGACATGCCATTCAGGAGGCAACGGAAGGGCATGGCCCTCAGTTTGGCAGGCATGTGCGGACATGCAGTTCAGGAGGCAATGGAAGGGCATGGCCCTCAGTTTGGCAGGCATGTGCGGACATGCCATTCAGGAGGCAACGGAAGGGCATGGCCCTCAGTTTGGCAGGCATGTGCGGACATGCAGTTCAGGAGGCAATGGAAGGGCATGACCCTCAGTTTGGCAGGCATGTGCGGACATGCAGTTCAGGAGGCAACGGAAGGGCATGGCCCTCAGTTTGGCAGGCATCTGCGGACATGCAGTTGGTGAGGCAATGGAAGGGCATGACCCTCAGTTTGGCAGGCATGTGCGGACATGCAGTTCAGGAGGCAATGGAAGGGCATGGCCCTCAGTTTGGCAGGCATGTGCGGACATGCCATTCAGGAGGCAACGGAAGGGCATGGCGCTCAGTTTGGCAGGCATGTGTGGACATGCAGTTCAGGGGGCAACGGAAGGGCATGGCCCTCAGTTTGGCAGGCATGTGCAGACATGCAGTTCAGGAGGCAACAATGGCCTCGGTTACTTAAGGGCATGGCCCTCAGTTGCAACGAAAGGGCATGGCCCTCAGTTTGGCAGGCATGCATGGCATGCAGTTAATAAGGCAATGTCGGCCTTGGGTATGTCCGCTTTGGTCAGACATACTCCCGCGAAGGGTTTGGCATGGTGTCTGGAGCCCGATAGGGATGGACCAAGCGCGAAAGAAGGTCAACCGGCAAATTCGGTTGGCTATTCTGGGGCAAGGGGGGTTGGCTATTTCACACCCTGCATTCAGCATTGGATGGGTGAACTGTACAGGGCCGATGGCGTTCACCTGTCTGACGCAGGTAACGTCTTTTTGGCAGACCTGCAGAGGTGTCTGTGAAAGGTGCTTCTCGGCAGTGGGTAAAAGGGGACTAAATAGAGATTTGTCCCCTTTTTGTGGCGGGAAGGTGCGGAAAGGGAAATAGGTAAGGACAGCTCGGTGGCCCCCTTAGGCACCTTTGGAGGTGATTGGCGGTTCCAGAGGCCTGTCTGTCAGAGCTTTGCAGCTTGAGGGCAGGATATGGGCTGCTTTTGGGGCCAACTTAACTCATCCACCCGAGGGTTGTGCGGCCCCGGGGGGTGGTGACCTACTGGGTGTGGCTGGCAGAAGGAGTAAGCAGATGGGGCTTGCCCTTGTCCCAAGCAGGGGCTGGTCGCCCGTGAGCTGTATGGCAAGATGCTTGCTTATAGATAGTTCCGCACCTAGGTTTCCCTCTGCAGGTCACTTTAAAAGGTGTTTTTGTATAGTTTAATAAAGTGGCCCTTGTTCAACCCAAGCTGATGTGTCCTTGTCTTATTTCGCCCCTTCACTCGCAATTATAAAGCACAGGGTGATTTTCTTCTGAAATTCCTTGCTCCGTTCCATTATCCAATGTATGTTTGCGATATGATCTCTGGTGTCTCTTCACTTTCTAAATCCAGCTTGGACCCCTGGCATTTCTCGTTCCATATGTGGTAAGAGCCTTTGTTGTAGAATCTTGAGCATTACTTTACTTGCATGGGATATTAAGGCAATAATTCGATAATTACTGCATTCCCTGGGATCCCCTTTCTTTGGAATTGGGATATATATTGAATGCTTCCAGTCTGTGGTCCATTGTTTAGTTTTCCATATTTCTCGACAAATCTTTGTCAAAATTTGGACAGATTCAGTCTCAGTAGCTTGTAGCAACTCTATAGGTATGCCATCTGTTCCTGGTGATTTGTTTTTTCCAAGTATTTTAAGAGCAGCTTTCTCCTCACATTCTAAAATTTCTAGTTCTTC
The DNA here is from genome assembly GCF_030035675.1 of Rhineura floridana. Lineage (NCBI taxonomy): Eukaryota > Metazoa > Chordata > Lepidosauria > Squamata > Rhineuridae > Rhineura > Rhineura floridana. The sequence continues at coordinate 83,917,291 of NC_084483.1, read as the reverse complement.
ATCATACGGTACCTCCATGAATGGATCTGTCATCCTTGCGTCTCTTTTATAGAGTTCTTCAGTGTATTGCTTCCATCTTCCTTTTATTTCATCTCGGTCAGTCAGTGTGTTCCCCTGTTGATTATTCAACATCCCTACTCTTGGTTTAAATTTCCTTTTCATTTATCTAATCTTTTGGAATAGGGCTCTTTTTCTTCCCTTTTTGTTGTCCTTTTCTATTTTTATACAAGAACTATTGTAATAGTCAGGGCCGGTCCCAAAGGGCATCCAGGTCGGGCCCTGGCCAAGGGCCCCTTGAGCCACAGAGGCCCCTGAGGGGACTCTCAATAGGATGGGGGAGGAGTAGCACTTTTCCACGATCCACGGCAGATCCACAGATCGCAGAGAGGGAGCTCCTTCCACCCACCCGTCTCTCCTATCTTTTGAGGCTGTGTAGGCTGCGCACATAGGACTGCCATTAACCAAGATGGCAGATGAAGTTTCCCTAAGGGGCTGAAGCCTCTGGCACCATCTTGATTGATGGCAGCAATGCCCACGCATAGCAGCCCACATAGCCGCAAAAGACAGATCCAGTGAACGGATGGGCGGAAGAAGCTCCCTCCCTGCAAGAGACAGGTAGGCATGTGCGCTTGTGTGTGTGAGTGTGTGTGTGTGAGCACGCGCTGGGGCCCGGGGCAAGCTGGGGCCCAAGGGCCCTGGCATGTCTGGAGCCAGTCCTGGATAGTTCTCTTTGTCCCTACGTAGTAGCCACTGTATTGTTATTTAGGGTTCTGACCATGTTTCTATCTCCTTTTGCTTTTGCTTTCATCTCTCTTTAACCATTTTAAGAGTTTCTTCAGTCACCCATTGAGGTCTTTCTCTCTTTTTAACTAGAGGGATTGTCTTTTTGCATTCTTCCCTGATCATGTCTCTGACTTCACTCCATAGTTCTTCAGGTTCTCTCTCAACTAAGTTTAAAGCCTCAAATCTGTTCCTTATTTGATCTTTATATTCTTCTGGGATGTTATTTAAATTGTATTTTGGCATTATGATTAAATCTAGTTAAATCTCTTTATCCCTTAGACCAAACTCCACCCTCTAACCAGCTCCTAATCTATTTATCTAACCCCCAGAATAAAACCAAGTGAAGTCCTTTAACTGACAAACCTCAGTATTTTAAATATTCCTCACTCATTCCCTCCACCCAACAAGAGAATTCTTCACCCAATCAGAAACAGGGTAGAAACACACACACTGTTGCATCTCCACCTCTTTCTTCTGAGGGGGGCACACAATGCTAGTGAAACCTGTCCTTTCTTACTGTAAAACCTAGTGGGAGGAGCTTGGATGAATTTTTTAAAAATCAGCTTCAAAAAGATTTGCAGCTGATCAGCAGATCAACCCATTCCCCCTCCAGGTATGGCTAATGGAGATGCTTTGAACTGGCAACTAGGGTGTTCACAGCCACATTCACACCAAACACTCACTATCTAACACTCCATTTTATCCCTCCACTCTCTACTTCCCATATTAGAACAAATATTATTTGTTTATTTATTAAGCTTCTGTCCCACCCTTCCTTCAAGAAGGAGCCCAGGGCAGTAAACAAAGGAGAAAACACTAAATATTAATAAACATCAGCAGTACATGGATAAGATAAGTCCCTTGTGAGGCTACAAGGAGCAAAGCAGGAGTGATCAGGCCACGTACTAGCACACTGCTCATTGCAACAAGCCTGTGGCCCTGGCTAATAATGGGATGCAAAGTCAGCCTTTCGGCTACCTGGACAACCTCCTTATAGCTTTAACATTAAAATCAGCACCTTGACTTGGGCTCCGAAAGTAATGGGTGGCTAGAGGAAGAATTCTGGAAGTCATGGGAGGGCATTCTGCTACATGTGTGGCTTCTGAATATGCTTCAAGGGCACCCCCATATGAAGAGCATTGGAGTAGTTGAGCTTGGAGGTTAGAAAAGCATGACTGACTGCTAACTCAGCGTTCAGTGTGCCAATCTGGTATGGTGGTTAGACTATTGGATTAGGATTTGTGAGACCAGGGTTCAGATCTGCACTCCGCCATGAACTCTGAGTGGCCTTGGCCCAGTCGCTATCTCTCAGAACCTACCTCTCAGAGTTGTGTAAGGGTAAAATGGGAAGGGGGAGACCTATGTATGTCACCCTGAGGTCTGTGGAGGAAAGTGGGATATAAATGTAATAAGAAATGCATAAATAATGTTCCTCAAGTAGAGCCGCAGCATAAATATAAATTATCTTTGAAAAGTTCCTGCCTCCTGGAAGTCCAAGAGTATTCAGGAGAATGCTTAGGCTCACCTTTTGGGAATGAGGCCAGAACCTCTAACCTTCCACTGATTTTCAGTACAAGCCACTATTTTTTCTAGCCCAAACACACTCTCATCGTTCCAATTGAGGTGGAGGGATCTTACATTTTTCTCCATAACTCCCACATCCTTATGTGATGTAGGTAGTTGAGAAATCAGCACCAGAAAACTGGCCACAGGTGAAATTGGCTAGAGAAGTATCTAGTTTTCATGTTAGCTGCTTCTTCAGCTTTTAATGATTACACATTCCAATAAATAAATAAAAGCCAAAAGCACATTTGTCTTCCTTTTACTAGATAAGTCTGATTCCATATGAAACTGGTAGCCAACAACAATTAGGCCCAAGAGAATGCTGGAAAGTTCCCTTCTAAACTTCCTCCCTGGCTGTTAGCTTGACATGGAAATGCCTTAGTAGATCAAACAGCTCTTGCTGCTAAGGGCCTATACATTACCTTCAAGAGTTGCTCACTGTTACCGTAACTTTTAGACTAGAAGTTATATAATCTAGATTAGAATTTTAGACTAGAAGTTATATAATCTAGATTAGAATTTTAGACTAGAAGTTATATAATCTTTCAATTATTTTCAAATTAAAAGAATAGTTATACAATTATAAGCCAGTGAACCCCCTATGTCATGAAAGCTGCAGCTGTTGAAATTCCCTCTTCCACACAACTAGCCACACCTGCATAAGCTTCCTCTTCTACTCAATTTAAAGATGCAGGAGCCCTATCCTCTATTTGATCTGAGCACTCTACGAAGAAAACTCCATGTGGGGATTTCTTTTGATTGAACATGAATGGGATTGGTCATCCGCCTAATAGAATTCAGTGGGACTTACTTCTAGGTAAACATGCATAAGATCATAGAAGACTGCTGGTCTGGAGGATTACTCCTGATGGGTTATCTACAGATAGTTGCTTAGGGAATATGGTATAACTTTTATCGTAGTTCATTCCACTGTTGGGCAGAGAAATGCACAAAATGTTCATCAAGGTGGCATATAATGAAATCCTGTATGTGTCTACTCAGAAGGGCTTACTGTCAGATTAGCATGTATCAGGGATGTAGTCGTCCAGGGTCTCAGGGGGGGTCTTAGACCCCTTACTTTTAGAGGAGCAGGGATGCAGCAGGGTCCCTGTGCTTCCAGCATCCTATGAGCCAAGCAGCATGAAGGGGGAGTGAGCCACTGAGAAGAATCTTCTAACATGCTTCCTTGGAGCCAATCAGAGTGAAAGGAGGTGAGTCAGCCACTGAGAAGACTCTCTTCAGTAGCTAACACTTTCTCCTTTCATGCTTATTTGTTCCTAGAGATGTCTGTTGTTGTGGGAGAAGGCACTAACAAGGATCTCATTCTCAACCCTGCAGCAAAAATGGAGGGAGGGGGGAGGATTGTGGCTGTGATTATCATGAATGGACTCTGCACTTCTGAATTTGCCACTACACTACTGGTGGATATAGGACTGAAGTCTTCAGTAGTTATGGATGACAACCAGAGGATACAGCCCATATTTTACTGAAACCAATTGCAAATTTCCATTGCTGTTAATACATTTGTTAGAGGCTATTGGGGATCATAGGGGTTAACAGGGAAGTTCTCTTGACTAGCCAGCCATTTATGATCATTCTGTGTTGCTTCTAAAGTTTTTTATGCTGTACACCATCCTGCTGTTTTGCAAGAGGGTGGTATATAAATAGTTTTATAAATAAATGAAGTGAAATAATATTTATATTTAGAATAAAATCCTATATATGTCCACTGTGTTTAAGGTGGCTTGCTATCTAGTAAATGTGTTTAAGCATAAAATTGCTATGTTAGAAAACCAGCCTATTATAAGTTTGTTTTGCCAAAGGTTTTTCCCTTCCCTGAGGCAAGAAAGTCTGAGATCTGGATGACCATGAAACACACTTGTGAAGAAGGAGAATGTAGTCCTTTATTGAAGAAAAGCTGTTGGTTTGCAGGCAAAAGATAGCCCTTAAAGCAACTAATGATGAGCACAGAGCTTATCTTACATTCTCCTTTTCCTTGCTGGAAACCCCAAACAGCAAGAAAGATCCCTTATGGCCCCATTTAGATTTACACTGTGCCGCTCTTTCCCTGCAGGCCAGTGCCAAGGCTTCTAGCCAGTGGTCAGGGTTATCTGCCCAGATCAAGGGTCCTTTATTTATACTCAAAAGACCCTCTGGGAGGTGGCACAGGTGGCATATACCTGTGAGATTTTTATCTTTCCCAGGGGTTAGTGTCTTTAGAACTCATACTTCTGATGTTTGTTTATTTCACAGTGACCTTGGAGCTGTGCTCGCCAGAGCTAAGAATGCAGCTAGGAGGACTTTCCCCCCTCCCTCTCAGTGTGTGGAAGCCTTCTTTCTCCTGTTTGTTTTGACTAATTAAACCATATTTCCAAGCCTTGGCTGTTAGCTTCGGCTGAGACAAATAAGCTTCTTCCTACATGGGGTCAGCAAGCTGGTAAATTCTTGACTAGAGTTTTCTGTTTAAAGCAGAACTCCAGCACTAGGAAAGCAATTTGCAAAAGCAATAAGCATCCTATAAATCAGGGGTCTGAGCCAAGAATTATGGGACAGAGGGAATGGGGCATGCCACACTAAACCTCCTTGGTTACATCAAGATGACTTCCAGTTTTTATTTGTCCCTACAAAGTTGAGCCAGGAGGAGTAACAATCCCCACCATAGCTGGGTTGGTTCAGTTGTTGTTAATGTATGAATTGTGTTTACATATGTCTCAAGGCATTTATCAAACATACCATAAAACAGTTAAAATAGTTTTAAAAACAGCACAAAAACCAACTGAAGATAGGTTTAAAAACTATTCAAAGTCAACACCTAAGGCAGAGACCTTTTCATCCTCCTAGAAAAGCTTGTTGAAACAATTATTATTATTATTATTGTTATTGTTAATTATTATTATTATTTATACCCCGTCCTTTTTCCAAACTGGAACTCATGGCGGCTTCCAGATAAAAATAAGTACATATCATTAAGAACCTATAAAAATATAAAACATATAAACATATAAAATCAGCATTAAAACAGGATTAAACTATTAAGATGTTAAAACCAATTAGATATACACTTAAAATACTGCAACCCTGTTTAGGAGCATACAAGTAAAACAATAACATACATCATCCTCTTCAGTCACTACCCTTAAAGCCTTCAGTTCCAAAGGCCTGCCGGAAAAAAAAAGTCTTTAGCTGTCAGCGGAAGGACTGCACAGAGGAGGCCATTCTTGCCTCCCTAGGGAGGGAGTTCCAGAGCCTAGGGGCAGCCACCGAAAAGGCCCTATCTCGTGTCCCCACCAGTCGCACTTGTGAAGGTGTTGAGATCGTGAGAAGGGACTTTCCTGAAGATCTCAGGGCCCGGGCAGGTTCATATAGGGAGATACGGTCTGACAAATAGCCTGGACCTAAGCCGTATAGGGCTTTATAGGTCATAACCAGCACTTTGAATTGTGTCCGGAAACAGACTGGCAGCCAGTGGAGCTGTTGCAGCAGGGGAGTTGTATGGTCCCTGTAACCAGCCCCAGTTAACATTCTGGCTGCAGCTCGTTGCACCAACTGAAGTTTCCGAACAGTCTTCAAAGGTAGCCCCACGTAGAGCACATTACAGTAGTCTAAGCGGGATGTAACTAAGGCATGTGTCACCGTAGCCAGATCAGACTACTCCAGGAACGGGCGCAGTTGGCGCACTAGTCTTAACTGTGCAAAAGCATTCCTGGCCACCGCAGAAACCTGGGCCTCCAGGTTTAAGGCTGAGTCCAGGAGCACACCCAAACTGTGAATGTGCGTCTTCAGGAGGAGTGTAACCCCATCCAGCATATGTCTTCAATTGTTTCTGGAAAGTACGAATTAGTGTCCCTCTGTTCCTGTCTCAACAGGGAAGATGTTCCACAGAACAGGGGCAGGATGCTCTGAGTTATAGCAGTCTTCTGATAGTTTTTAGGGACTTGAAGGAGAAACTCTCTTGCAGAACACACTGCATATATAAGGGACAAGGCAGTCTCTCAAGTGGTGCACTTCCTATCTACATTTGCCTTTTCAGATAGTCATAAATAGCAGACTTGCACTGGGTCAGACCACTCTTTTCTTGAGTCGTGATCTTTTCTCCAACTCTAGTACCTGAGATGCTTCTAACTGGAGGTTGAACCTGGGACGTTCTACATACAAGTCACATGCTATTGCTCTGCCACTGAGCTATAGACTTTCCCACCCCTCTCCAATTTCAAATATTGCCTTTTTGCTCCTATAAGAGCAGCTTTTGTGAGGGTGGGAAGCAGGAAGGGAATAAAATCCAAGAAAGAGGAGTTCTGCCGTGAAGGCTGAGTATACACTTGTTTACTTTGCATCCAATGCACTCCCACCACTAGCTTAGAAGCTGTGTACACACAGCGTTAGCCACAATCCTTATCGATCCTGTATCTGTCCTGTCATTTCTTATGAAATACTACTGCATTTGAATGCTTTTCCGCCAAAACCATCTTTGATCCGAATTGAGAAAACAAAAGACCCAGCTGCATTTAAAGCCAGTAATGTGTATAGAAGAGAAGCACAGAATTCATTTCCAAACAGTATTAAAGTAGGCACCACAAACACAAGATCACACCATTTGACTTTAGTTTTTATCCACAAGAATTACTACTGAAGTAATTGTTCTGAAATCACATACCAATTAAAAGTTACATGCCTCTCATAAACATTATTTGAACAACCTTTAACCTATACAGTTGCACCTTTGAGGAAGGGGCCTTGTTCCTTTAACAGCTGCATAACAGGCAGAAACATTTTTTATTTCTTTCAGGAATCAGATGCAGTGATGAAGAAAAATTTATTGAAGATTTCTGTGTGATAAAACAGTATCAAAGGCAAAGGAAACCTTACCCTTAAAAGCGAAAAAAAGAAAAAGAACGAAAAAAGGTGGAGGTTAAAGCATCCTTCCCCAACCTGGGTTGTCCAGATATTTTGGACAGTTTTGGACTACAGTTCCCATCATCCCTGACCGCTGGCCATGCTGGCTGGGTCTTATGGGAACTGTAGTCCAAAAAATCTAGAGGGCACTGGGTTGCAGAAGACTGAGTTAAAGTTTTACAGGGTAACTAATTAGTATTACATTTTGAATGCAAAACTTTGATATTATTCAGTGCTCACTAGTGATTAAAAATTGCAGGTGAAGATTTCTTTGGCATGGAGATGCAGAAGTGAGAAATGTCTTACTATCATGCCACTGAAAAAGGAGTAGGATGGCAAAAGTGAGCCTTGAACATCGTCTACATTTCAGAGTTCCACATACAGGAAAGTGCACAGACACACATAAATGTCTTACTCCAAATAGCAGACATTAAAAATATTGTTTCCTGTTAAGAGTTGGGGAGGAGCTGTGGCTAATTATCTGAGGGAAGGGAGTTATCATCCTTCTGTGTCTCCTTACCACTTACTACTGCTGGACTGAATGGGGGGAGCTCACCCAGAGATATAGGCTTTCTTTAGGTAGGCATTTTAGCTGGGACAACAACAGTGGTGAGTAGATCAAAAATCCACGCCAGCACCAAGAACCCCAACAGTTATCAAGAGCAGTTTTAACTACTGTCACGTCTAGGAACTTATTTGCAGGACTAGGGGTCAGTGCTCAGATACATCAAAAGTAATAAAGACAGAGAGCATCACCTACAGATCTAGTGTCATTCTACAGTCATACATTTCAAGAATGGTTAGGCTGTTAGGAACCTGCACTGGCTTCACAAGCCCTCCCTCATAGCCTATTAGGTTAACTAAGTAATGAGTGAGAAGCACTCAGTACAAGATCAAAGGCACTCTCTTCTTTTTCAGTGCTCCCTGTATTTCAGAGGTGCCCTCTGCTTAAGAAGGGTTTAAATTCTAAAGCTCTGGCTCATGTTAAGTTCTGGTCACTTATTGGGTAGTTTTACTAGGGGGGCAGATGGGTTTTAACTTCTTGGATTTACTCCTCTGAAAGAATATGCCTGAGCAGCAAAATGGGCGTGTGTGTGTCTATGTGTCAACAGTGTCCTTATTGATAGCAGCATTTTTGAGCTTGTGTTCTGGGGACACAAAAGGACACCCCGCATATCTTGAGTGGAAGTCTTAATTGAAACTAGAATGCAAGGGTTTAGCCCCGCAAACTGCTTACTATATGTCATTCCCTTGGAAAAAGTGATGCCATTGTAAAATGAGGGACAGTGTATCTCTGAGCACATTCAGAGTGGTTTCCTTTTCACTTCTGAATTTAGTGAACCATATGTGTCTGCGACGGAGATAACGCTTACAGGTCAGACAGCGTGAGACCCGGCACCTTTGGTGTTGAAATGGACAAGCCCCCGAGATGAGGCACCCGCTTCCCTTTCCTATCCTCTCCCCTTACTTGGAGGGGGGGAGATATCTCTGAATTGCTGAGGGGAGTTGGGGATCAAAGGGAGCGGGCGGGCTGAAAACAGAGAGAACGAGGGAAAGAAGGAAGCCCATTACGGGTTAAAAAACAAACAAACCCAGAGGGGAGGTGCGGTGGGAGGGAGCGTGACGGGTGGGGGAGAGAGGAGAGGCGGTCGAGAGGGTCGTCGTTCCGCCCAGCTCTGCCCTGCCCTAGCCAGCTGGCGAGCGCATAAAAACCCTCTGCAGCCGCCTCCACGTTGCATCTCCGGAGCAGCTTTGGAGAGACTCGGGCGCCAAGGGCGTGATCAGGCATGGGGACCGCGGTGACTACGAGGCTCGGTTTGGGGCTTTTGTTCCTAGCACTTCTTGTACCCGCTCTGGTGAGCCTTCGCAGCGATCACGGTGTGGAACCGTCCTGATGGTCCCCCACCCTGGTTCTCTTTCCCCACCCCCTTCTGGGTTCCTGAGGTTATTTTTCTTGTGTGTCCCATTAATTCCTCTGTGGAATGAGCTGGTTGGCTAAAGTCGCATCCCGAAGAATGGGATCCCTGATACGGTCGCTTCAGGGTTAACTTCAAAGCAATCCAGTCCCTTATCCTACAGTATGCGCGTATAAATAATCGAGGCAACAAAAAGCGCCGGCATCCTAGGGAAGATGCTTGAGTTCTGCAATCCTTCAGAGAGCTGCGGTCAAGACCTAAAATTAAGTTTTTTTCTCTCTGTCCTTTCCAGATCTTCATTTTTGGAGGCTTGTAAATCTGCCATTGCCTGCCTTCTGATTGTTTTGGGTGGTTGTTTTTTTTTTTTGGTAACCAGGACTGACGTGTCTCATCTTTTAAAATTGTTATTAAATGGCACTTCTCTTCCCCGACCCATTTTTCTAGATACAAGATTGGCTTAAAAGAGGAGTACCAGATTTTTCGAGTGTCTCGTTTCTTATGGTACTCTGATATAAGGGGAGAGTTTAACCTTAAGTTGGTTAAAGCCAAATGCATTAGCCTGGGAATATATAAGTGTACAAGTTAAACAAAGTTCTGTGCTGATAGTGTGGGAATACTGTATAGCAAGATTTTCATTTCGAAGAGTGCTGTAAAGTAACAAAAGCCTGCAATATTCTGCCACTGACTGAACTCTCAAACAAAATACACAAGGGGGGGGCACATATGGATGACTGTCCTTGAGACCCTCAGTGAGTAGCTTTCACAGTAAATAATCAGTGTTATGTTGTGCAGGAGCTGCTTAATGTAGAATCTACACTGTAGAGATGGTGAAGGAAGGTAGCTCCTTTACTGGAAGATGAACCTGTTTTTGATTATCTAATGGTAGAGAAAATGGGTATTGTGTAACATGAGTGTCCACAGGGGGATGTAAACCATAATTCCTGGCTTTAATTTTTAAAAAGAGTAGTATCTAATGTTTGTGGAATCTGAGATATGAGGCAAAATCTACAGGCACTGCTTTTCTCATTGTTAGGTGAGAAACTAGCCTGCTCCCCCAATTCAGTGTTTTGTGTTGCCCCCTCAAAAAAAAATCCTGCTGATGCCAATGTGTATGCATTGCTTTCTCTGCTAAATTTACCTAGACTGGCTTCTGTCTGCCTTTCTGAAGTTTGTTACAGACAAGCAGCTGTTTAAGGTTCTAGGAAAGTAATCCTATGCATGTCTACTAAGAATTAAGTCCCATTATGTTCAGTGTAAGCTGCTCCTAGTAAGTGTGTCAGGTTGTAGCCCCATAACTATCTTGGATCATACATTTTTGTTAAACTGTGTCTGGCCACCGCTTTGGAACCGTAAAGGCACTCTTCTCAAGTCTTTGTATACCAATCACATTGGTTAGATGTAATAGAGCCTGGGGACCTGTAGGGAGATGTCTTTTTAAAAGAGGGTTTCAAATATGCCGCAGGAAAAAACTGTGTTTAATGACAGGCTGTTTAAGTAAAGGATAGCAATGCACAATTTTACATCTTCAGGAGCTCTGAAAGCCTACTGGCTTTAGATTTTAGTCTGTTTCCTCAGATCCTTCCATATTGTCGTTCTGGTGGAAGTGGCCTGACTAGCTCATCATTTTAAAATGATAAAAGCTGTGCTGTGTTAATACTTCTTGTAGCCAGCTACAGAAAGTGGATGAGTCATCCTTTTCCCTGTTTTCCTCCCTTACTCAAAGAGACAAAAAGTTGAGGGGATAGGAGGAAGTGTGATAGCGAGTTTGGCCAGGAGAAAGGTTAAGTGGTATAAGGCAGCAAAGACAATAGGCAAAGCTTAAATATGATCCAGGAAATAACTTTTGGAAGTACATTTGAGAAGTGACTTGGTGGAAGGCTTTAAAAGATTTCTTGTGAGAGAGTAGGATCTGCTTTTTGATGTTTCTTTTAGAAAACAGGCAAGAATTGCAAGTAGCTGAGCTGGCCTGCACTAGCGGTAGCTTCCAAATACCCAGCATCTCAACTCTTTGAAGTTTCTCCCTTACAATTAATAAGAGACCTTCTTAAGGCAATGTTTGATCTGAAGGTATGCAGCAAAATGCGTTTCAATTGGTCTCCTGAATGACAGTACTCGCCACATATGCTGTCGGCATAGACTCTCCTGAGATTAAAGTCAACATGCTACAGATATTGTGTGTTCTTGTTATGTTGTAATGACAAAATGTTACACAATAAATGATATCTGGTATATTGCCACAGATCTAGCCTGCAAGAACACATTGAATTTTAAAGACAAAGCAGGTTAACTGTGTAAAGTTGCAGCCTCGATTTCCCGTAAGTTTGAAAATCGAGTCTTCTGTTATGCAGACCCGATTGCAGCCATACAGCAAATAGATTTTGCTGTCTCTTTTGAAACTCTGATCCTGTATATGTGCGCGGTAAGCTTCACTGGTAGAGCTTGCTTTAAAGTAACCGCATATAAAACTAAGATGAGTAGGGTCGCATTGACTTCAGCTTGTACTAGTATGTGTGGCGTAGCTGAAACATTTCAAATCTAAATGTTTGCAACAGTAATCTGTTACTCCTTATTGTAGAAGAAAACCTCCCTTTTCCTGTGTCTTGCAATCCAAAACTATTTCCTGCATCTTCCCAGCTTTCAGACATACAAAATATTGCTCAAAATACTACTGCAGGATGCTAGAGGCACAGGGACCCTGCTGGAGTTTGATACTGGATTCTGGCATAGCTCTCCATAATGCTAAAACTCTGAGTAGATATAGGTATGTGCAAGTAGTACCTTTCCAGAATTGCTGGCTAGACAGTGCAAAATACTGTATGGAAGATGTCTATTACTTGACTAGAAAGAGACAACAGTATTTCTAAGTGTTTCTTCTGTCTCTCAGCTTGTAACTGGAAAAGACTTGGGGCGGGGGAGTTTAGTGCATTTAGGCTGCAGACAGAAGGAAACTGTGTTCAGAAATACAAGTAAACTTGCAAGTGGTGTATATACTCATCACGCTGGAACTACAGGCAAAACTAGTTTTTATGTTTTTTGCTAGGTTTCTTTTTTAAATTTTATTGAAACCCATTTGACAAATGGTGGCCAACACAAAAGAAACTTGTGTGCTATGGAAAATAAAAGACTTTAAATGCTTAAAACTGCCTAGTACTGTCCCTAGTGTTAAGAACTGACTCATCATGCAGTCTGGTCTCCAGTCGTGTGGCTACTTAATCACCCTATTAGTACTATTTTTAGGGTCTTATTTATTTCAAATAAAAAAACTTTTCTATTGTCTCTTTCCGTTTTAACAAAATGTCCAAGATAGTTAACGCTGGGACTCTCTTCTGATTAGTCACGTAAAGGATTCCATTGTTAGGGATGGATCTTTTTGGAAAGGCATTGTGACTCTTCTGATTGTGCACATTATAGATAGTAGCTTTCCTAGATAACAGATGGAAATTATGTCTGCATAAACTGTTGAATGCAGAACACAAGTTGGAAATGGTATTTATTGTGGTTTTATAATCTTTTTTCTTCGTATTTAGATAAGTGACAATAATGCAACAACTATATCAGCCTCGAACAATAATTCAGGTCCAACATCTGTACCAGTTGGCACACTGAATAACACCACCAAGGGACATGGAAGCTCTCTTCAATCAACTACTGGCCTCTTCATTCTCTCAGTCTCTCTTCTATATGTTTGTTAAGACACCCTGGCTGGGAAACTTCCATCATTCCCTACCCAGTCCCTGAACCACCTGAGATGGCTAGACCTTCCTGTCCCAGCATGAAAAAGAACCACAGAATGCCTGCACCAAGCCAGTGCAGCTTATGCTACAGTTCAGTTATTGGTACCAAATAGACTGAGAATCTTGTAACAGCATCTGATGATCCAAAACCGTCTTCCCTGAAAAACAACTCGGCAACCATTACGTGTCTGAAGGCAGTGGGTGGGCTCCAGTATTCAACAGGGAAATGGAAAATACAAGACAAGAAGTACAACTTGACTAGCCATGGATAACGACTATTGTAAAAAACACAGGTGAAAGTTTATGAAGCAAATAAGAACTCTTTACTTGGAATGCAAATTAAGCTTATAAAACCACTAGAAGATAGAAATGGCACTGAAGTGGTTCAGTTCACTTAATTTCTGCTCCGTTTCATATATAAGGATGTATCTGGCAGAAAAAGAGTTCCATCCAACATTTTGCTTTGAAATTGCTAGCTTAAGTTGAGCAGATCTTATTTTAAGCCTCTGTTAATATGTGGTTGTTCTAAGTAAGCCTGTGTAGTTTTACAATATATTGGAAAATTACTTCTGCTGTGGCAGCATTTCAGATTTTTCTATTTTAATCAGCTGTAAGTGAACCATATATGCTGGCAAAAAAGGTGTTTGAAGAGCAGTTCCAAATGACATGCATAAAACTGAACAAGGGATCAAACCTCCACTGCTAAACTTGAATAGCTATTAATTTTTTCATTCTCATGGCAGTCTCCTTCTACAATAAAGCCTCTAGAGTAACTTCAAAATATCAGTTTTGATTTGGTGCCATTTGTATCCTATTCTATTTTATGCTTTAAATATATAATGTGCAGAAGAATGGAGAGTAGCTTTTTCAGAGGGGGGGAAGGGAAGGGGTTAAGTCTTCAATCATCAAGAATCTTTAAAGTACATGTTTCAAATACTGGATCCTTGAAACCAATAACATTTTCAAGGACACTATAGATAACAAATAATTTGAACTAAAACTGGCATTAAGATGCAGGTTGAACTAAATGCTTGGATTTTCAGAAATATGGAGAAGCTTGTTGACAATACCATGTCTATGGAGCGTCTTGTCCAGTTACTTATGAGATCATAGCTTTTAAAGAGAACCCATCCTTTGATTTGGACAGTGTACCCGAGACCTAGCCTTTTGCATTGTCAAGTAACTGTACAGTGAACTCCATAAAATACTATGGTAGGGTATATGTGCACTTCTTCCTTTTTGTATCAAGTACACTGTTTTGATTTTGTGACTGTGATTATGCTTTAAATTTAATTGGGTAAACTGTAAATAAAAAAACCCTGAACTAATATTTGTGTACTCTGGTGTCTCTTCCAATCAAGTCTTCAACACTCTGCCATAACTGATCCCATTTTCTCTTAGGAATGAAACTAGCAAGATGTCTACAAGAAATAGCTGGAACAAGGAGAAATTGAGTTCAGTTTGCTGACATAGTGTTGGGTGGGGGATGATACTCTGGTAGTAGAAAAGAGGTGCTCACTTGCACTGCTCTTCTGAGTACAGGCATGGCTTAGCTCTTTTTAGATCAAAGGGCCCTTCCATACAACTGTATAATCTGCAATGCTACAGCTTTGTGTCCTCGTTAATTCACCGTCATCCATATGATGTTGCAAGCTAGTACGGATTTTCGTGTTCACAAATCCGCATTAAAATACCACAGGAAAAACTGATATGCTTTCCTAAACTGATTGCATTAATGTCTGTGTGCTCAGATGCAATGCCACAGTTTTTCCTGCAATAGGCGGTCCATGGGCCTTCCTCCGTCATATGCCATGCTCCTTGTCTCCTTCCCACCCAATAGTACATCCACAAACCAGCACATGCGTGAGAATTAAGAAAAAAAAGTTTCTGTGCTCTACTGAAAAAGCACATGAAAAGCAAACAACCGTTATGGACCAATAACTGAAAAGGGGTGGACTTAGACAATTTAGACACACAAAGAAAGCCTACATGTATGGATGCTTGCTAATCAGGTTTTCACAGTAATCCAACCACAAACAGGACATGTATGGATCTCTAGGCCACCAACTGAATATGGAAAACATGGATTTTGCAGTTAGGTATGGATGGGCCCAAAGTGTCTGCCATACCTTTGAAAAAATAGAGTAATGCTCTTCGAGAGTACTGTTTTTGTGCATCACGGAGCTAAGTTAGTCCATCTTTTTGTTTTCCTCGTCATGTACTGCTTGACAAGAACACAAAAATAATGACATCAACCTAGAGACACAATGGTTTTAATTCTAGCTGCAGTTCTTTCTGTTCATGGGTAGGACCAAGGCTCAGCAGATGATCCTGCTGGCTGAAGGTGGGGGAAGGAAAGCTTCCTTCACTCTCCACCACTGTGCTGCTTCCCTGCCGAACCCTCCAGAGCAGACTTTTCCGGAGACTGGGAACAGGGAACTGGTGATCGTTTTTTCCTCCTTCTGCTGGCATCCTGGGAGATAAACTCTGCTTACTTGACACTTCCAACAGCAGCAGCTGAGGTAGGACCTAAGCAAGGGTCTTTTTTAATGAATCAGAGAAGATGTTAGACATGTAGTGTGAATGGGTATCTGTTCATCAGAGTTTCCTAGTTATGTGCCCAGTGTATACTAAAAAAATGCAGTGTAAACATGGCGTGTTGGGAAAGAGACTGGTTTAGGGTTCCAGAGCACAGGAGATGAATTACTTGTCCTCCCCATGCCCTCCTCCTTCTAGTCATATTAAAACCTAATGAGTTCTACCTATCCTGGTCATTGATTTGGAAAAAAATAATCAGGTAACCTGAGAAGGACTGCTTGTGTAATTTAATCACTGGACAATGAAATCATTGAGGAAGCAACCAAATATGCCAGAGAGAGCAAGATGCCTTTATTAAGCTAGAGGGGAAGTGGCAGGGCCTACACATTGAATACCCACTTCCATGTTTAATCAAAGAGTTAACACAGCAGTGCCCACTATACATACAGCTCTTGATTTTACCAAGTTAATCTGGATAATACATCTTGTGAGGCTTCTCTTCCCCAACCCTGCTTCTTTTCAATGGCACGGTGGTGATTTAACCTTCCAAAATCTCTAGCAATACAGGTAAAGCATAAAACTGAAGATGTCTGTTAACTACTATTTGGAAATCCTGAATAACATTTTAGTGATCCTTCCTCAGACTCAAGAATTTCTGATTGATAAGAACTTTGTAGGGTTTTTTCTTTTCAGTTTTTAGATTGCGCAAGTAGAAAAGAGCAGTAAATACTCTATTAAATCCGAAGCTGCTGACATTAAGATCGTGCATCGTAAGTTGTTGACAGTAGTCTTGATAGAAAGATTGGGTCTGTACACTTAGGAAGATGTGAATACTTTTATGTCTAAAAGTGAAATTCGCCGTCTTTATATTGATAGGCATGGATACTTCCCAAGAAATAAAGCAGGGACTCTTAAAATTGTATGTAACATTGGAGATTGTAATGGGGCTATCAGTGGCTTACTCCCAGAAAAACGGGTGAAAGACTGCAGCCTTAAATGTCTTGTGTGTGTGTTCTACATTTTATCTGTCTTTTGACCACATGAATAGGCCCTAAAAGTGGCTAGTAATGGTACAAGTTGAATACATTCTAAAAATTGATCATTAAAACAAAAAGGACAGCAGCATAAATTGACCAATTGCCTTAGTAACTGCTGAACCACTTTCCCATAACAGGAATGCTAAGGTATGGTCTTGCGTTAAACTTACTCTGCCAGCCCTAATTTTAAGTTTTTGAGCGTACAGATGAAATGGTTCCAGTTTAAGAGTACATTTTAGCAATCTGAGCAGGCTTTTCCAGTCTTCAAGTTCTCCTCTCTCTCTCTCCTCCCCCCACTCACTGCCCTGGCACTTTTTCAGGAGAGATTATTTGATTCATGCTTATAAGGCCATTGATTTAGGCTCGTTATTTGTCATGCATTTATCAAAGTCACTTCATTCCTCAGTTCAGATTACATCGGATCCCGTAGCAAACCTTACAATGGAACATTTGTGCCCAAGAGCTTCGGTACATATTTAAACATGCATACCTTAAAAGTCATTTTTGCCACTGTCTGCTCTTTGCTTCCTTTCAGACATCTGAATGCTCAGATTTCCACTTATGGCTGAAATAGTTACTGCAGTAGACATCGTTCAATGACCATATTGTGACAGAAACAATTGCCAACATCTCTCTCTCTCTCCTTTTGTACAATAAAAGGTAACTTTGAAATAGGATCTCAGCTTGTTTGTGCAGAACATTTTTATAGTACTGGAGCTTCTAACAGACAATTACATTGGCCTACCATGATTTGATGTTATATGGGGGTTAGTTATTTAAGTCTACCATTTTGTTTGCAATAATTTAGAGTGGCATTAAGCACAGTTTTAGTGTCTGAAGACTTACTGGTTGTATTATTACACTGAGGCCTTGAAAGTAACTGGATCTCCCATTCAGTTATCAGCTTCTGATTAGCCAAGTGAAACTCTGAGCTTCCTGCTCATGAATGCATAATTGGGCTGCTTTAGTCTTCATCAACAGGCTCTTAATGAATGATCCAGGGCTGTAGAGGAAATGGGATTGATTCTGTACTGTTTCGGCAATTCTCTTAAGCGTTTCCCTCCTCCAGAAACAACAATTTATGCCCTTCAGAGACTCCTGACACTGCTGTAATGTTTATACTGCATATAAATGAATACATTGTTTTTCCTTCCTCCTAAATGTCATCTTTCTTGCTTCCCTGTATTAGGTATAAAATGATTACAAAATTAAGAATTAGACAAGGCAGTAATATTATGCCTTATATATACTTTGCTTTGTTTTAAACTGAGTATACAAACTATCAATGTTCCCTCCCATAATCTAATGGGAAAGGCTTATTCACAAATCAATGCAAAGTGTTTAATTTTTAGTTGTGATTCAGAGCTCATGTCAAACTTCCTCCAAAGCATGTTCCTGACGTACCTTCTGTTTGCTTAGAACCCACCTAAGTTCCATTTCTCAGCAAATAATCCTCCCGGAATAACAATTATGATTGTAATTGTTATAAATTTATATATTGCTATTCATAAAAATAATTAGAATATTTAAAAACTAGCAAAACAAAATAGATTTAATAATAAAACAATCTTATATGTCAGCAGTAAAATGACAAGGCCTTATAAAAAAGTCTTCTGCCACTTCTAAAAAGGCTAGCGGGAAAAAGGTTAACAAACTTCTCTTGGAAGAGAGTTCCGAAACATCAGGGCTGCTACAGAGAAGGCCTTGTTCTTTGTAGAGAGTAGCCTAGTCTCTCTACATTGGAATAAAGAGCAGGACCACTTCAGAAGATCTCAAACAGTGGCAGTGGTGGGGTGCTCATATGGGAGAAGACATTCTTTGAGACAATCAGGAACCAAGCCATTTAGGTTTTTAAAGTCAAGAAACAGCATTTTGAATTGGATATGGGCATGGAGTAGCAGCCTGTAAAGATGCCTTAAATGAAAATGTCCATTGGCACCTGCCAACAGAGTGGGGCTTCTGCATTCTCTACTGGCTGAGTTTCCAAGCCATTTTCAAAGCTTGCCCCATGCACAGCACATTACAGTAGTCTAATCCAGAAGGGACCACAGCATGAATGATAGTTGCCAGTAGCAGGCTGACAATTCAGCCAAAACTGATAGAAACTGGTTTTCAAAAACGTGGAGTCTCCACAGGTTGAAAAGGTTTCCCGCTTCACACAGTTGCCTTCCATTAGTTGAAAGGTAACTGAACCAGTGACTTAGGGGGAGAAGGAGCATGAGTGCTTGTCCCCATTGCCCCCGCCCAGTGTGGTAACTTTGCTGGATTATGACCACTTGACGAGAACTTGAATCTCTCACTATTGTCAACTTTCTATTTGGGTTGAATTTAAATTGCTGCTCTGATATCTTTATGTCCCATTATTATATGTTGAGCAGTCAAATAATCATACATAAAATCAGCAGTTAACAAAATATGTTCTCATTCCCCTTTTTAATCTGTCACTTCTTCCTTATTTCCTGTGCAACTATGTCTATGCCTGTATATTCGAAGGTTCTCAATAAGGGTTCCTGAAATGCAGTGCATATTTTTCCAGACAATGACTTGCTCTGTGCATGGCCTCCAAAGACTCTCCCCAGACCACACCCCCTCCTGAGCCATATCCTTCACTAGCCCAGCTTGGCATCCTCCTTGACTGTTTTTCCTGGCTGGAATGTTACCTTCAACTCTGGTAACAACTCTTGCTTGCCTAGATGGAGGATAAGAAAAGGATGTGTGAATGTGTGTAGAAACTAGGCTACTGTACAAAAATGAAATTCACCCATATTGTTTTGCTCACTTTGCCTCTAACTCCACCCCTCACTGGCATGTGGCCCCTAGAAGGTTGCCCAGAATAACATGTGGCCCTTGAGATGAAAAAGGTTCTCCACCTCGCTCTATGAGAATTATATAGCTGATGTAGGCACTTGGGCAATTTTAATGCGCAGGGCAATTGTCTAGTTTTTGTCTTTGGACTGATGTCTGTACGATCCTAAGGCATCTCTGAACTAGTGCAAATAGCTTGACAGCAGCTTTGTCTCATCTTATTTTCTGTTTCCTGCTATTATTGGGATTAATTATTATGGACTGAACAGATTTATACATTGTTAATGCTGTCTTGATATGAATTTTGATTTTGGACTTGTTTTATATGTTGAGATATTGTTCTGTTTTGTTATATTAATTATCATTCTGATTTTTGTATGAATTGTTTTGACCCGTACACACCCCGCCCCTACTCAAATTGTTAGCTGCTCTGGGCTTCCCTTGGGGAGGAAAAGCTAGCTATAAGAAATAAATGAAATGAAAAGAAAATGAAAGGAAGTTCCTCTAATGCCAGAACGAATCTAGCCTTCTGTCTATTAACTTCTTGCACCATTTACTTTGAAATGTAAAGTTCCAGAGGAGACTGTTGTTTGGGTTCTTGCCTTGCTATAGGCAGTTAGGTTACCTGCCCACTGCATGGTCTTGAGGAAATTATTCCGCTCTGTTCGGAATTAGTCTGTAACTGGAGAGGATGCTGATGTCCTGAAACATTTAACACAGCTCTTCTCTTTGTTACATAGCTGGCTTAATGTTCTTCTTTGCTCACTCACACTATGACCAAAGAAGAGAGGTTTTTAGGCATTGATTTATCCAACAGTTACAGTGCCTTGCAAAAGTAATCAAACCCCTGACCAATGCTCTCATATTACTGAATTACAAATGGTACATTGCAATTTCGTTCTGAATGATATTTTATTTTGAAACACTGAAACTCAAAATCAATTATTGTAAGGTAACATTGGTTTTATGTTGGGAAATGTTTGTAACAAACATAAAAAACCTGAAACAAGTTGTTTGCATAAGTATTCATCTAGGCAAATTGTCAGCATTTAGCAGTATGTCTCTTGAGTTTTCTGATTCTCAGAACTAACTATGACTATGGCTGTGTACACACCATTTGTAGAATAAAAATGTAGTTTTTCTTAATATGGAATTCGTCATGCTTGTTCTCAACATGCTGCTTTCAATCTAGATTGCTTGTACATTGTAGATCCTGCTGTCCAGACAGGTGAGTGTGGTTCTTTGATATATGTTTGAAAACCCTCTCCTTGCTATCTTGTATATGCCCACCCATGTCATTGGACTTACACATCCTGTTGCTGGGACTGCCTACATCTGTTTCAAATGGACACACAATGGAGGTAATGCAGAATCAATCTGCAATGAGGTTTTATTTTTTGAATGAAATTGGTTTACCAAGAAATCTTTTCAGGGACAAAAATATGCAATAAGTCTAGATTTTATATGGACTTGGGTACAAAAAGCAAGTAGTCTTCACTGATTCTAGAATAAAATGTCATCTGTATGCAGTCTCTGTTGATGTTAATATTCACAAAATTTTGGACTTTTGGACATTTAGGTTGTGTACACATGTACTCATTTGTAGCACAAAAATGTAGTTTTCTCAATATGGAATTTTTCATATTCATCCTCAATATGCTGCTTTCAATCTATCTAAATTGATTGTAAACCCTGCTTGTGCAGATGGGTGGGTGTGGTTACTTGATATGTTTTTGACATCGCCCCCCTTGATTAGATTACGTGCTTGAAAACGCTCCCACACCCATAATGTCACTGGACTGGTGTGGATACCTCCCCCACCTATGGCTGGGACTGCCTACATCTCTTTTCAAATAGACACACTGCGGGGTAATGTAGAATCAATCTGCAATGAGATTTTATTTTTGGAATAACACCAGTTTGTCAATAAGTTATTTTCAGGGGCAAAAATATGCAATAGGTCTAGATTGTGTGTGGACTAGGTAGATCAAGAACTCTGTTTCCATTTATTCTAGAATAAAATGTGTGTGTATGCAGCCTTAGAGTGCTACACATATCTGAGATTTAAAAAAGCTAAATAACTGTGCAATTAGATTATGGATCCTAGAAGGATGTAGTCAGTCTTGACAACATCTGTCTATTTATCTGCCACTTGTTTAGCACTACAGAAACTAGGTATAAAGAGGTATGCCCGTGCTAGAAGGCTTATGGCTTGATCAGTCAGGCACAAAAAAGGTGTCCTGATAAAGGAATAGCATGGATAAAATAGGATGGGATAAGCTCCTAGTGGACAACACAGGAAAAGATGAGCATGGTGATTTAGCAAGGGCTTTGTGGGGCAAATGAGTTTTAAGAAGGGGATTTAAAGGAGGAGAAGTAGCTGACTCTTTTTCTTTCATGTTGCCCTGTTATGGCATCAAAACACTCTCATACTGAACCTTTGCTCCTGATTACAAATGATGTCCTTGTGCACATAACTTTTTTAAAAATCCTATGTAAAATTGAGGTTTTAAATTCCTTGGTTCACAGAATTCTTCTTTTTCTTCATCTCCCCTGTACTTCTACATATAGACTTGCCAACATTTTCTCTGCTGCCCCCTGCTTCTCTGCTTTGAACAGCACCCATCTGCGGCTGGTGAGAATATTGATCTCTGTGCAGCCTGTGCAAAAACATCACCTGCTGCTTTCTCCAGGTCAAACTATTCTGAAAGGCACAACAGGCCTTTTCCTCTGGTCGATAGGCAAATTCAGTATGATAAAGGAAAGCCTCAAAGGTCCATTACTCTGGTCTTGGTTTTCAACAATTAATCAATTTATTTTACTCTGTGGAGCTACCCAAATGTAAGAAGAAGGAACATAAAGAATATGGTCTGATCCTGGGAAAGCTTCTTGCACGGAAGTCCTGTTGAAAGTTTACAGTTAGGGTTACCAACCGTACTCTTTTAACAGTACATGCACTCTTTTTGAGATGGTGCAACAGCATACTCTTACTTTTCACTTATTGAAGCCAAATGTACTCTTTTTGAAATGACAAAATGATGGTAACCCTACAGTGCAAACCTATACCTATTTTCTCAGAAGTAAGGATTTAATCCTATCCTAATGTACCTGGGAGTAAGCTCTGTTGAATTCAATAGGACTTACTTCTGAGTAGACATGGTCAGGGTTGCTCTGTAAGCCATGCTGTGTTCAGCAGTGCTTACTGCCTAGTAAGTGTGTCAGGATTGCAGCCTTGATGATGACTTGGGCAATAGTTTCAATCCTTTACAGCAGAGGGATCCCAAACTTGGGTCTGTGGTTTACCAGTGTTCCACAAGCTTCATTCAGGTGGCCCACAGTGTCTCTGTGAAGAATGGTGGGATCGCTGGCTGTGAACGGTGGGCACAGTGGCTGCTCAGTTGTTCTCAGAACCTGGTGGCCTGCCTGGAGAGTGAGCGGCATGGACTGGAAGTGGTGGGGGAAGAGGCACTTGAAAGAAATGAAGAGGACTAGCAGCGAAGTTAGTGGGAGGCGAGATGTTCAATGTTGATATGGAATTCAATTTGCAGTACAAAAAAACACAATATATAAGAAATAAAAGAAGAAATAAAAATACAATTAAAGCCCATATAGCATCTAGCATAGCACACTATCAACAGGGAGAAAAATAGGTAAGTGGTCTGCCAAAACCCTCAGCAATTTTCAAGTGGTTTGTGGGGATAAAAGTTTGGGAGCACAGCTCTGTAGTATAGTTGGACCCCCTGGTGAGCCAAGATTGGCCTGCTGGCCAGAGGTTCCCCACCCCAGCTTTATACACCCCAGGCTGGTCCTCTCACCATGAAGTTAGCTAGGCAGAGCAATCATTCTGGACATCCTGGTTCAGGAGCAGCACTGATTCCGGACTCTAATTTCCCTCGCTGTATCTAATTAAAAAAAAAAGAGCAGGGGATCAGTGCCATTTTTACTCTTCTTGTTGCTTCACTTGCATAAATACTTGACCTAAACATCAAGAATAAGCCTGTGGAACAGCCATCCTTCTACAACTATACCACCAACGGGAGATGCCACAATTGGATGCTCACCCAGTAAAACTTCCTGGCACACAGAAAGCTAGCAGAGTTTGTCTAAGTAGAAACTTTGGTTGTTATTTTTTCCTTCAGTGGCCAATAATCTCTACAGAGGCTCCAAAATATAAACAGCTGTTGTGTGGATTTTATCTAGTTTCGTCCCTCCCATCCTGCCCCCCCCATGTGCCACCAGCCGAGTAGAGGTTCCCTGCAAAGTTAATTTGCACCTTCTCCAGTTTCTTCCATAGTTCTAGCTTTGTATACCTGGAGTGCTTGGAAAGAGAATTCTAATCCTATGTTGACTTTACATGGGAAAGTCTCACACATTGTATTCGGGACAAAGACAGAAAAGGAAGCTTTAGCTATAATAAACAGAAAATATCTGATGAGCCCCTACTGGCTTCATCTTATGAAACTATTTTTATTTTAAACCCATCCTAATCACATGACTTGAATGACAGCCTATGGTTACATTGCATATGCACACCTGTTAGGTGCACTAGTTATGCACAAGTATTAATTAAATAGAAATGCAAAGTCAGTCAGATCCTGAAAAGACCAAGATTCATATGACTCAATGTAACTGGTATCTTTCAGGTTGTATGTGCTATGTATAAGTTCTGTGGTCATTCAGGGTAACCTGAATGCTGCAACACCATTCACTCCAGGTTTATTTGTAAGTAGGTCCTATTGAATTCAGTGAGACTCAGGTCAAAGTAGATGAAACATTATTTCTTCCTCCTTTTCTTTCTTTCTTTTTAATTTTCGCTATAGGCTATTGGTTCTATAGTTTTCTGGCATGTTATGGGAGGCTTTCAAGACAAAAATCTTCAAGAACAGGAAAATCTGACTAAAAATCATTTTCCTATCTACTACAGGAGTCCTTTTCAGGTGTTCAAAAGGAAAGAATGTGTGTGGGTTTAAAGTACAGAGGGGAAGGGGGTGCACATTCAAACCCCACCCCAACACCCCCCATTTCTAGGTATCTTTCTTCCAGATTATACTTCTGTTGTGGGAAAATTGCATTGTCTCAGGTCGTGTTCTTATTTTTGTCCCTGAGAAAATTTGCTTCTTCCTGCAGGTAGAAGCCAGTCTAATTGCTTCTGTGATCTCTGGTTTGTATTTGGTTGTAGGAGTGTCACACAAGCCTTTATTTTGGTACTTTGCATGATGCTGAATGTAGAAAGCTTGAGCCTAAGCAATGATAAACTCTTTGCCTAGGAAGAAACAAGATGAGGTATATAAAGCATTTGAGATGCTACGTCTAACATGTTGAACTAGGACATGGGTTAGTCAATGTGATCCCTCCAGAAGTTGCTGAACTACAACTCCCATCATCCTTGACCATTGGCTATGCTGGTTGGGGCAGATGGAAGTTAGAGTCCAACTGCATCAATACAGCACAATGTTGACACGGGGAAAACAGATGAAGCTTCAGGGTAAATCACTGTCCGATCTAACCTGCCTCAGTGAATCAGTGAAAAAGTTAAAATGCAGCTTTGTCTGGCTGGAGGAAGAGTGGGAAGCAAATGTAGTAATTAAGGTAAAATATCCCTTTAGTGGATAATAATCCACACTGCAGAGAATATCATCCTAAAATGTGCATATAATTCAATCCATTTCCCACTCTCCATCAATGGATGATTTGGGTAAAGGCAAACATAAAGCAAAAGCTGACTCCATGGGAAGTGTCATTAGTGGGAATCTGAAATGAAACACTTTCTTTATGCTGACAGTAAAGTCCTTTGGTCACAAAACTAATTCTAGCTGAATGAAGAATGAGGGAAGAAAGGCATGAGATTTTTAACTAATCACATGATGGTATGTGAACTCTTCCAAGAAATCATCTGTTATGAGAGTTTTGATTTCTATTCCCAAAGTGAAGTGCACTTTTGAAAAGGAAGGACAGAATATGGAAATACAGCCCTTATTCCTAAGCGTGCATATGATCCAAAGCAAATTTCTTTGCAATTTCATTGACAGCTCTACCTGTAATCAGATCAGGCTCCATGGCAAATAATTTTCTTTTGTGAAATACCACATATTCTTCATTCTTGTGATTGATAAGCCAGAATGAACAGGCATTGTTGTGGCAGCAAAACAATTGTAAGGAAGATCTTATTCTATAAGGAGGCTCATCCAATAATAAAAGTGATCATAAAGGAATCATGCTGTTATCGTAAACATCAACAAAGGCACTTTCGCCTACAGCAGCTAGAGTCTGAAAAGAGATTTTTCTTCTTATTACTGCATCTTAATCTATTTCTCACCTGCAAACATAAATCAAATCAGAGCCAAGGCTTCACCCTGTTTTAGAGGCTGTGAATGTGTTTTTTATGACTAACAGTAAAATTGATACTTGAACTTTGGCTGATCTATGCATTCACCACCACCACTTGATTCTACTGGTTCACGTTGGGGGGAAAATAACAGATTCACTGCCTTGCTTTCTACATATGGAAATCCATATAGGATATCAGAGCTTGGAAAAGTTACTTTTTTGGACTACAACTCCCATCAGCCCACTCCAGTGGCCATGCTGGCTGGGGCTGATGGGAGTTGTAGTTTAAAAAAGTAACTTTTCCAAGCTCTGAAATACTATTGCACATGGGTTTTTGAAATATTGTTGTTGTTGTGATTGTTGTTACTATTATCTTGATTTATTATCAGCCATTCACTCTAAGATCCCAGAGCAGATCACAACAATTTAAAAGATAACGTTAAAAACAGTTTAAAACAAATTACAATTACAAGAATTTGGTGTGTCCTAAAAATAAACATCTCAACTGTCAAAGGCCATGATAAAGAGATGTGTCTTTAGCATTCAAGAAAAACTGTACAGTGAAGATGCCAGACTTCACTATGGGAAGGAAGTTCCACAACTTAGGGGCTATCACAGAGATGCCCTCTCTTGGGCCATGACCTCCAAGCTTCTGAGGGCAGTGGGACTACCAATAGGGTCCCCTGTGCTAATCTTAGCACCCGAGGTGGTCTGTAGAGAAAGAGGCAGTCTTTCAGATGTTTGGGGTGTAAGTCATTTAGGGCTTTAAACACTAAAATCAGCATTGTGAATTGGGCCCAGAAATGAACTGGCAACCAACACTGCTGTTGTAAAACGAGGATGAGATCCAAATGGAACCCCGGCCAGTAATCTGCCGCATTTTGGACAAATTGAAGTTTCCAAGTCATCTTCAATGGCAGCCCCACATAGAGCGCTTTGCAATAAACCAGTGTGAAAGTTAACAGAACATGGAGTACAGTGGCCAAATCACGTCTGTCCAAAAGAGGCTGTAGCCATGCAACCAGCTCTCTCCTGCTCCTGCTGCACTAGTGACACAACTGAGTCTCTCTATGAAGGGGTGGTGAACCTGGATTTCTTGTGAGCTCTCAGTATTAAAATACAAGGATGAAATAACTGAAACCTTTTTAACCCACAGAGAAAGATATAAAATAAGTTGCATGTTAAGAAGCTGGGTTTTAAGATCACATCTTACTTAAAAGGCCTGGGTGAATAAAAAGGCACCTGTGCCAAAAAGATAATAAAGCATGTGCCAGGTGAATGTCTCTGGGCAGGCTATTCCACAGCTGGGGTGCCACCACTGAAAAGGCCCTCTCCCTAGTAGTCACCCACCTCACTTCACATGGTGAGGCACTTGGACCTGGGCCTCAGAAGAGGACAAGGTTTGGGTAGGTATGTGCAGGAAAAGATCTTTCAGGTATTCTGATCTCAAGATGTTAGGGCTTTAAAGGTTAAGACCAGCCCTTTGAATTGGGGCTGGAAACAGTTTGGGAGGCTTTGATAAAACATACTGTTCTGTGAATGTATTAATGAACTAAAGATGGAGTGGATTGTTGTTGTTGTTATGTGCCTTCAAGTTGATTGCGAGTTATGGTGAACCTATGAATCAACAACCTCCAATAGCATCTGTTATAAACCACCCTGTTCAGATCTTGTAAGTTCAGGTCTGTGGCTTCCTTTATGGAATCAATCCATCTCTTGTTTGGTCTTCCTCTTTTTCTGTTTTTCCCAGCATTATTGTCTTTTCTAGTGAATCACGTCTTCTCATTATGTGTCTAAAGTATGATAATCTTAGTGTGTTCATTTTAGCTTCTAGTGATAGTTCTAGTTTAATTTGTTCTAATACCTAATTATTTTCCTTTTTCACAGTCCATGATATGCGCAAAGTTCTCCGCCAACACCACATTTCATATGAGTTGATTTTTCACTTATCCACTATTTTCACTGTCCAACTTTCACATCCTTACATAGAGATCGGGAATACCATGGTCTGAATGATCCTGACTTTAGTGTTCAGTGACACATCTTTGCATTTGAGGACCTTTTCTAGTTCTCTCATAGCTGCCCTCCCCAGTCCTAGCCTTCTTCTAATTTCTTGACTATTGTCTCCATTTTGGTTAAGGACTGTGCCAAGGTATTGATAATCCTTGGCAAGTTCAATGTCGTCATTGCCACCTTTAGAGTTACATAAATCTTCTGTTGTCATTCCTTTAGTCTTCTTGTCATTCAGCTGTAGTCCTGCTTTTGTGCTTTCCTCTTTAACTTTCATCAGAATTCATTTAAATTCATTACTGGTTTCTGCTAGTAGTAGCGTTGCCAGATTCTTGGCCTGAGACTGATCCTGTATCTTTAGGAGAAGAGAAAGTCAGCCAAGTGCAGGTGTTCTTGCAACTCTGTAATGGAAAAAACCACAAGTTGGAATTCTCCCTTCCCCCTGCACAACTTTTAAAGATACAGAAGACCTCTTGGTTGCCAGGCCAATGAAATGAGGCATTCTGAAATTAATCGCCATCTTTGCATTTGGCGTGGAGACATGCTACACATTTTTGACATCTCTTTCTGGAAATTAATATCACATGTGTCAGTGTAAATTGTGTAAAAGACATTACAACACTGTGAAATTGTCGCAGCTAGACCGTAGAAAGAGAAGTGCAATTTGCACTGTATTCTTTGACCTTGCCAAGAAATGCAAATTAAATAGTTTGGGGGTGATTTTCCCCCCATGCAAAACCAATTCAGGGTTTTGTTTTTGGCTGAGGTTCTGACTCTTCACTTTATGGAGATATCAAATACTGTACTTGAGAACACCCAGCGTCAGAAACTCATAAAGCTGAAATCTTTGGAGTGTCTGAATTCACTGTGGGCTTGATCGGTTCAGTGCAGGCCAATCATCTGCACATTGAATCCCACTAGATTCAGTGGAACCCTGTTTTTCCTGTCCAGTTCAAGCTCTGTATGCCCCCCATGTATTGTCCTTAAGTAACCAGAAATTTGATCTATGTCATATCCTGTTCATTAACATTTCAGATGTCTCTCTTTCTACTGCTTAAAACCCCTCACTTGTACCCTTTGTTTCATCAGGGGGACAATCCCTTGACATTAATGTCAGGACATTAGCGCTGAGAATGAGTCTGCAGCAGTGACACACAAGGGGCTTGCTCAGGGTGAGTGTGGCTCAGAGAAAGCATATTAACAGCAGCATGCCATCCCCTTTTCAGTCATTCATGTTTCTCACTGTGCTGGCCAGAGTATCCATTACAGTGTTCAAACTATGGGGCGGTGGGGGAGAGATGAAGGTGCCATTAATGAATCAATAACGTCCTACTCTCCCCTCTCTTCAGTTTCAAACTGTGTCCCCACAGTCTTTTAGGATATACTGGGGTGGGGGTGGGGGATGAAAAGCAGAGAAAGGAGGAAGTCATGTCATGTCTGTCCCCTTTTTAATTTGAGCACTGAAACCTGATTAAAGTAAAACGTTATTGTTGTTTAATCATAGAGTGTCCAAAGAATCCTGCTGGGGGACCAAGGCCACATTCACACCATACATTTATTCCACTGGTATTCCACTTTAAAGAGTCATGGCTTTCCCCAAATAATCTTAGAAAGTGTAGTTTGTGAAAGGTGCTGAGTGTTTTTAGGAGAGCCCTATTCTCTTCACAGAGCTACAATTTCCAGAATGGTTTAACAACTAATTTGTTCTAGAACCTCTGTAAACTGTACCTCTGTGTGGAGAATAGGCGTCTCCTCACAAATCTCAGCACCCTTCACAAACTAGACTTCCAAGGATTCTTTGAGGAAAGCCATGGCTGTTTAAAGTGGAATAATAGTGGAATAAATGTATGGTGTCCATATGGCCCAAGAAAGCATGTATGGGTATGTGTGTAGCAGGTATGAGTGCAAGTAGTCCTATTCAGGCTATCTGGAAATTCAGAAATATAACATGGGGGGGGTGTCACAAGGGCAAGCATGCTAGCTCTGGTTCTGACCCCAGGCCCCAATGTCCTCTGTGAGTTGGAGGGTGACTGTCTAAAGTAGGGAGCCTGTTTCTAGAGCCTGACACAATGTAGAACCCTGTTTTTCCAGACTTCTGCATCTTACAGGGAGCCTCCATGAGAACAGGAGGTACCCTGCTTCAGATAATTGCCCTCCAACTCACAGAGAGCAATGAGAACAAGGAGTGGAACAAATGTGCTTGTCCTTGCAGCCCCCTTCATATGTTGTAATTCTGGATTTCCAGAATGCCAGAAATAGTCTTGACTATATAAAAAATATATCCCACCTTTCTTTACAATCGAAAGGGCTATGATTATTTCTGTTATTGAAAAGCCAATAATTGAATGTTTCAATCTTAAAATCTCAGTGTTTCATCTCTTTAAATGCCATCTTCATCTTGGCCTAGGTTGCCTAGTTACGGATCAGTTAGCTTGCTCATGTATTGAGATGGTGGATGAACTTCAATGAGTTCTTCCTGAAGATTCTTCCTCATTAACATTTCCCTCCAAATGACCACATCTAATGAGAATGCTGATGTTAAGCAGACATATATTGATGCACACTTCCTGATAGAGAATGCACCTACTCTCTATGTAAATGGTGTCAAGGAAATGAAGTACAGGTAACTGAATAACTCCAACACAAATGTTTTGCATTCTTAATATATTGTTTTGATCTAATTTGTAGGAAATTTTATTAAATGTTATTACTGTTATTTTTGTGTAACAGGTATTTTAAAAATTATATTAAGGGATATATACATTTTATAAATGAATGAAGGAACAAATAAAATAGTGCTACATAAAATTCTAACCAAGATACTTGTGAAAGGTAATGGGTAGCCAAAACGTAGCCGGTGGGGTATATACCCATCTCTAGTTTTCATCACTAGGAAGACAGTTAAGAAGTCAAAATGTTTCACCTTACATTATTGTGCTGATTCCTTTCTCATTATAAAGTCATTTGTCTTGGTTCTCGGTGTTTGAATTACCATATGATAATGGGGGCAACATTGGAAATATCTTTTAATAGGGCCCCATTTTTCTTTTTTCAGCCAAAAAGTTACAGTTTTTGACACAGTTTAATGGCCCTTTTGGAAGAGCAGCTGTGGTGCTGGAAGCTCTGCTACTAGCACTAATGCTCCTCCAAGCGTAAATGCAAGAGTTTGCACCCAACATTTTGACTGATGGCAATTTTAGCCTAAGCCTTTTAGTACATAGCAGAGTTGTTTTCCTTCTTTATTACATGGAATTATCATTTTGCTTTGGTGATAAGAACTGTCAGCTGGCTGCGTTTTGGAGATAGATATTTGGAAGTGTCTGTCAATCAGTGTTGCTGTCGTTAAAGTCACAGCTGTTAGGAACCACCTGACCACCTTTTCCAGATATTTTGGACAAATTGTTATCTTCCACTCAACAGTGAACAGCAGCAGGTCCAAAAGTAAGCACTTATTCAGAGAGTACATAATGATCTTATGGAATTCATTACCATACGACGTGGGGGATGATAAGTTTAACAATGGATATTGGCAGTATACCCATGAATACAAGATGCTGTGAACAAACAGCAGCGAAGGCTGTTACCTTCATACTATTCTGGTGGGCCTTCCTGGGAATATCTGCCTGGTCAGTGTTAGAAACAACATTGGATACAGTGGCTCTTGGCTTGGCCCTACAGGGCACTTCTTATCAGGGTCGGTTCCAAAGGGCAGCCAAGTGGGGCACTGGCCCGACGGCCCCTGGAGCTACAGGGGGCCCCTCTGCCGCCCCTCCGCTCCCCTTCTACGATCCGCACCCCCATGCCCCCCACCTACCTGTCTGCTGTCTTTTACCATTGCCCTTAACAAAGATGGCGGCCACAGTTTCCCTAAGGTACTGAAGCCCCTGCCGCCATCTTAGTTGATGGCAGAGATGCATGCATGTAGCACGCACAAGTGCCATCAACAAAGATGGTGGCGGAGGCGTCATCCCCTTAGGGAAACCGCGGCCGCCATCTTCATTAAGGGCAATGGTAAAAGACAGCAGACAGGTAGGTGGGGCGGCATGGGGAGGGTATGTGCGTGCGTGCACGCATGCACACACTCATGCACGCCGGGGGCCAGAGCAAGCTGATGCCCAAGGGCCCCGGCAGTCCTGGAGCCGGCCCTGCTTCTTATGTTCAAAATTAAGGATGGACGAGAAATTCAATTCAGTTCACATTTCAAGCTGAATCTATCAAACAATATGAGAACCGGAAAAAAGCAATCCTTTAAAATTCACACTTATTTGAATTTTGCAATGCAGTTCACCAACCAACCAATGTTTACAAAAATGCATATATTAGGGGAAAGTGTGCATAAACATGAATATATGAGTGAAAATAACATACAAAAAGGTATTATATGATAAGAAATTGCTTGCAAAAATATGTACATTAGTTAAAATTGCCTACAAACATGTTTACTAGGGGAGGTTTGTGCTAAATACTGGATAATTTTTTTAAAAAGGAAATTGCTGCAGAATTGTGGAGAACTGAATTTAAGATTGGAAAAATTACAAATTGAGAAAACTGAAACTGACATGGTATCCTTCTGGGCTGACTTGGTGAGATGGGTATCAGACGCACTGTTTTACAATGGTTCTGATCCTATCTCCAGGGTCATTTTCAGAGAATAGCATTGGGTGATTGTCTTTCTGCCCCCTGGGACTTGTGCTGTGGGGTGCTGCAGGGTATCATCTTGTCCCCAATGCTATTAAACATCTATATGAAGCCCTTGGGAGCAGTCATCAGGAGATTTGGGGCGAGGTGTCAGCAGTAGGCTGACGATACCCAGCTCTATTCCTCTGTATCATCTGAATCAGGAGAGGCCATACAAGCCCTGGACCGCTGCCTATACTTGGTGGTGGGCTGGATGAAGGCCAATAAACTGAAACTGAATCCTAGCAAGACGGAGGCGCTATGGGTTGGTAGTTCCCAAGTTCAGATAATTGCGCAGTTGCCTACTTCGGATGGGGTCGTACTCCCTCTAAAAGAGCAGGTCAGTAGTCTGGGGTGCTCCTGGATCCATCTTTGTCACTAGAGGCCCAGGTGACCTCAGTGGCTAGGAGTGACTTTTACCAGCTTCAGCTGGTAAGACAACTGCAGCCATTTCTAGACCAGGATAGTCTGACCACTGTTGTCCATGTACTGTTAACCCCCATGCTGGATTACTGTAATGCACTCTATATAAGGCTGCCCTTGAGGTTGGTTCAGAAGCTACAGCTGGTGCAAAATGCGGTGGCAAGATTGCTCACTGGGGCAGGGGATCGCCAACCTGTCACCCCACTGCTGAAAGAATTACACTGGCTGCCTAATAGCTACTGGGCTAAGTTCAAGGTTCTGGTTTTGATGTACAAAGCCCTATACAGCTTGGAACCAGGGTACCTGAAAATACCGTCTTACCCCTTATATACCCAGTTGATCACTGCACTTTGCAGGTGAGGGCCTCCTGCAGATACCATGTTATCAGGAGGTCCATTCAGCACAACACCAGAAACGAACCTTTAGTGTGGCGGCACCTGCCCTGTGGAACTCCCTACCCTTAAATACCAACAGGCGACATCTCTGTTATCTTTTCAGTGCCTACTGAAGACTTTTCTCTTTCAAGAAGCTTTTTAAGTAGAGCCCTTATCCCAATCTATGTCTGTGTTGGAATTGCTTTTTAATATATTTTAAAGCTGTTTTAAATATTTTTAAAACTTTAAAAATGTTTTTAAAGATGTTTGGTTTAATATGTTTTTAAGGATGTTTTGTGTTAATATATATTAAAGGCTATTTTCATGATGTTTTCGAGTGTTTTTAGTGCTTTTGTTTGCTGCCCTGGGCTCCTACTGGGAGGAAGGATAGGATCTTAACCTAATAAATAAATAAAATAATTACCAAATAAATAAAACCTGGAGCTGATTCCACTGCCCCACTGACTTGGAACCACTAGCCACCACTGATTCCACTGGTGAGCCTGTTATGGATATATAGGTGCCACAGTTACATCATATAGCTTATTTGCCAACTGCTTAGAGGTTATGTACAATTGAGTGGTGTATAAATTTTGTTAAATAAAAGTAAAATAAAACTGGTCTTAGACAGAACCTTTCCCACTCCCCCAGTTTGAGGAGAAGCAGATTTGCATAGTGCTGATTGGCTGACCTCTTGTGTGAATCATGAAGCAACGTTCCCCTGTCCAAGT
The DNA here is from genome assembly GCF_030035675.1 of Rhineura floridana. Classification (NCBI taxonomy): domain Eukaryota; kingdom Metazoa; phylum Chordata; class Lepidosauria; order Squamata; family Rhineuridae; genus Rhineura; species Rhineura floridana. Next base: position 83,883,480 of record NC_084483.1, on the reverse strand, counting down.
TCCAGGGAGTGCACAACACTGATTAGTGGCCCATATACCAATCACAGAACCATGTCTCCTGTCGATTTGAGCAGATTTCAATGTGTAAAAAAGTTGTGGCTGGGGGTGGGCATTTGTTTAAAAAACACCCAACAAATGTTTAAATGGAAAACCATGCAGATGCTTGAAAAGAAAACCCGAAAATAAAGTAGACAGCCAGTCTGAAGCATGGAAGGGAATGGTGACAAATGGATTTTGATCAGGAACCATGTATAAGTGTGAAAGTGGGAAGAAGCAGAACTTCACCCAAGGCAAGGAAAAAAGGGGGGGGGAGATGCTCCTATTTCTTTGTACATCTGTATGCAGCCTTAGCCAAAGGTGGTCAGTTTCTTCAGGGTTAGTCTGTTAGCCAGACTAGCCTTCACAAACCTAATGCCCTTCAGGTGTTCTGGACTACAACTCCCATCAGTCACCATAGACTACTACTGACGAGAATTTCAGTCCAAAACATCTGGATGGCACCAGGTTGGTTAAGGCTGAGTCATATAGTTGTTTAGGGACCAACACTATGTGTTCTTTTGTTGCAGAAACTCGCCTGCTGCACACAAGTGTTCAAGCTGCCTAATATAATTGATGCCATGATCACCCAGTAACAGCTTCATAATTATGCAACGTATATATGCTGTGTCCTAGACATACAAAATCCCCAAGGGAGATATAGCATGGCTTCCCCCCCCCACCCTTATAAGTGAAACTGTAGAGAAAAATTTCACCACACTTGAAGCAATCTGGGGCCAGGTAAAACTGCAATAGAGGAATCTGGATCTATGCTGTGGGCTCTCCTCTTTTAAGCAAACAAAGAAATGCCATGAAGTAATTAACAGTTGGAATACCAGTTGCTGGAATCTGCAGGAGGGGAGAGTGATCTTGTGCTCAGGTCCTGCTTGTAGGCTTCCCATAGGGATCTAGCTAGCCACTGTGAAAACAGGGTGCTGGACTAGATGCCCCACTGGCCTGATCCAGCAGACTCTTATGTTCTTAACTTCTTATCTTCTTGAAGGTCTTGTCTTCTTGAAGGGTCATCAACAATGAGTCCTTTATAGATTTTGACTAGGGTTTCTCAAAAAAGGATGGCAGCTTTATTTTACCCTGTTCTTTTACACAAATAGTATTCACAGCTTCATGTATCTTGAATGTGTAGATCATAAAACAATGCTGTTTTGGACAGCATTCTTCTCATCGCCCAGAACTTTTAAATGCCATGTGATTAACTTGCAATGAAACCAGGAAGCAAATTCCAGGAAACAGTTTTTATTTATTTGTAACATTGTTCATCTTGTATATCACCTGAATCAAATCACTGTAATATAAAACCAAGAAACATTGACATATCAAATTCCCTTATTGGGAAATAATTACAATGTCTGCAGCCCAGACAAAGATTTTCAGCTGAGAGGAAACCTAATCTACTTCTGTGTGGAGAAATGCATTTATATACAACATTCTGGTGCACTTTATTTTTTTCAGTAGTATCCTATGAACCAGAGGAAGGTAATGGCAAACCACCTCTGAATACCGCTTACCATGAAAACCCTATTCATAGGGTCACCATAAGTCGGGATCAACTTGAAGGCAGTCCATTTCCATTTCCATACTATGAACATCAAGCAACATTTGTTTTAAATTTCATTAGTATGTTACAGACATCAGCTATATTAATTTGGGCAGCATGCTTGTTTTCAAAATTACATTTGTTAGAGCTCAGTACTTTTTGTTCCTGCATATTCTAAAGGAGATGTACAGGCAGTTGGGGCTAACTAAAGCTAGTGCTACAGCCTTCATATTTCAAAAGGACAATGGATTCAGCATTGGCAAGTGTTTGCAATTTCCCATGAGGAATTCAGCATTCTGCCATTAATCTTAGGCCACATCTGCACCTTACATTTCAAGCAGTTTTAAACCACTTCAAACAGTCATGGCTTCCCCCAAAGACTCCTGGGAACTATAGTTTGATAAGAGTACTGAGAGCTGTTAGGAAACTCCTACTCACCTCATTTCTGTTAACTTTAATGGGTAGGACTAGCATTGAATATCACCCTAAGTCTTTTGAGAGAATAAAAAAAATCCTCCCTCCACACCATGAATACTTTCATAAACCTCTAGTACAGTCTGTGGATATATTTAAGCGCATTGTGTAGCACATTTTAATATAAAGCACATTTGAAAAAGAAACCACATGTGTGATGATGTTTTGCTGGGTACCATCTATCACTACACCTCAACTTCTGTTGGCAAGGAGCTCCTCAGTAGGCTGCTGGTATTGGAAAACATATATCGCAATTTATTTATTTATTTATTACATTTATATCCCACCTTTCCTCCAAGGAGCTCAAGGTGGCGCATATGGTTCTCCTCCCTCTCCATTTTATCCTCACAACAATCCTGTGAGGTAGGTTAGGCTGAGAGGCTATGACTAACCCAAGGTCACCCAGCAAGCTTCATGGCAGAGTGGGGATTTGAACCCTGGTCTCCCAGGTAAGCGCTCTGACCACTACACCATGCTGTGCATGGTCATGTAAATAAATACCTGTACACATGCCCACAATAGTCCTCAGGTTTCCAGAACTCAGGGAGGGTGAGAAAATACTAATAGAGGGGAGGAGACAACACACAGTGTGAATGCATCCCCTCGAGCTCTGCCCACTAGTGTGAATAGGAAACACTGAGATAGAGTTCAATTGAAAAAGCTCATGTTGGGACGAACATGTAAAAAGCGCACATGGAAAAATCAACTCTGTGTGACTCACATGCAGATTAACACACTGGTGAGTACATAGCCATAGTAAGGTTTTCCAGCTGAGAAATTCTCTCTGGTTTCCCCTCCACATTTCTTCCACAAGTTATGTTCGTGAGACAAACTCAGTTCATTAAAAAGGACATCTCCAGAACTAGGATACTACAGACACACTTGTGGTTGTGCTGGCTTCAGTGTGTCTCCAGCTCTGTTTTCTGAAGCTGGAGACATACGATGCTACTCAAACTCTACCCCTTTTTACTCCAAAACCTGGGGAAATGCAGCCCCAATGCATTTCTCTGTGAAAGCAGCTTCACACAGAAATCAGAACTAGTTGGTAGATCAACTCATTGCCACTCCATTGTGTGCCCAGTTAAAATATTTTGCTGTAGGTTGGGCAGAGACTATGATTGGCCCAGCGCTTTGCTGTGGATGGTCCTAAAAGGTCTGAGATCCCTAGGAGGGAAGGGAGATGTGTCAAGCCATGGGCAAATGCATTCTAAACTGAAGCCACAGAAAATGGTCTGGAAGCTTTTGAAGCAGCTAGTGTGTTGATACTGGTAACCCTAAACTCTCTCTCTCTCTCTCTCTGATTGTTTCCCAATAAGTCTGGGAACTTAATCTGTATTGTTTTTTTAAATCACTCCCTCTTTTGACTTTTTATTAGTTTTTAAAAATAGAAGCAAACAAGGAAGTACTTTGTTTTTCACTTGACTGAACAGAAGTCATGGTTGCAAATGCCATATCCTTGTGTTTGCACCAGCCTTGCCCTCTCATTGGCTGTCTGTCTGTCTGTCTGTCTGTCTGTCTGTCTATCTATCTATCTATCTATCTATCTATCTATCTATCTATCTATCACACATTTATTTATTTATACCTCCATTTTTCACCTTATTAAAAAAATCTAATTTTTTAAAAAGACAATCAGAATGCTCCAGGGATTAGGGGGAGTTGTGTTGACAATGTTACTATTGTGTTAGGCAATAGATACCTTCTGTAATCAACTTTTTGTTTATTCAAACGTCAGACTTAGAAACAGGGGTGTAGTCATGCAGGGTCTCGTGGGTGTGTGTCTTAGATCTTTTACTTTTTTGGGAGCAGTGTCCCATCAGGCTCCTTATATCTCCAGCATCCTACAAGTCAATCAGCATGAAAGAGGGGTGTATTAATCACTGAGAAGAGTCTTCTAACATGCTTCCTTGTCCTTTCCTGCAGATTGGAGCCAATCAGAGCGAAAGAAGATGAGTCAAACGATTAGAAGACTCTTCTCAGTGCTAACACTTTCCTCTTTCATGCTTATTTGTTCCTAGGTATTAACAAGGATGTCATTCTCAACCCCACAGCAAAAAAAGTGGGGAGGGGACATGGCTGTGATTAACAAGAAGGGACCCTGCACTTCTGAATTTGCCACTACACTACTGCTTGCAAAACTAGTTTTTTCAGAGCTTACCTGAGACAGACAGCAAAGGTTATATTTGTACGGAGCATGGGGAGGACACTTTCAAAGTGCCCCCACTCCTTTGCATACATTGTTGTGTCTTCCCCCATAGTTGTATAATCTTCAGGGATTTCCCCCCTCCTTCTGAACATGTTTGCCATATGTGAACACCTTCTTGGCATTCTTACTATTTAAATCTAGTTTTATAGAGAGAACAACAGCAGCACAGAGATCTTGCCTTGAACAAACTATGATAATCATCAAACTTGCTGCAATGAGTTTCTGTGAAACCTTTTTAATTCCTTGGGAGTACAATTGTTTCCTTCCTTGTCCGACCTCAAGGCAATGACTGTAATAGCAATGTTAGTGCAGAAAGGAAACACACAAAAGGTCTCTGTTTCCTGCATCTTGGATTTAGTAAAACAGTTTTCAGCAGAAGACATACACTCCATTTATTCTAATTTTTAAAAAGATTTCGGAGATAAAAATTTTTATAGTTAGATTCCCTGAGATAGCCACTAACAGTCTCTTCAGAAATAAGCCCCATTGATTTCAATAGGACTTACTCCCACCAGGTAAGCATGTACTATAGCCTAATTTATGGCACCATGTCTGTCTTACAAAGTCACTTCTGAGTTTTAGTGCTGGCTGGCATAGATTATGATGATGATGATGATTCCTTCTCCATCATTGGTTCTTTGATGTCATGCAATTAAAATAAATTAAGCACTACTGGAACAGGAGAGTTGCAAGCAGGAAGTAGTACCTGCCCAACACTTTACATTAGAGGGAGGGAGACTTCCCAAGGCCACTATAAAGAACAATTTATAGTTAATAAATACCACATTATGTAATTATTTATTTGCTTGTGTCATGAAAATATAAAACTTTGGCTGTAGATGACCATAATCAGGCTCCTGTTTCTTTTCTTTTTTCTTGCTGTCTTCTCTTTAAACACATACTCCATTCCTTTACCACACAGCCTAGGACACAAAGTGTTTCGATTAGCCGCACCCTGAGGGGAAATAGGTTTATCTGTCAATCAGCTGTGAGCATTTTGAAGCTGAATTTTTTTTAAAAGCATACTCAAGCGACTCCCATAAGGTTTCCCAGTAAAAAGGGTCAGGGCTTGACTAGCATTGTGTCCCAGTTTTCTGAAGAGCAAAGGGGAGACTTAGCTGAACTGGCAAAAAAGTGAGTGTGTTTCTACCCTGACTCTCATTACTTCCCTAAATATTTTGGGAGTTGTAGTTTAGTTAGGGACTGAGGGACCAATGCTGTTAGGGATCCTTAGGGTAGAAACACACTTACTGTTCTGCCGGTTCCAGTGCTTTTCCACCTCTCTCTTCTGAAAAGAGGGGCACATGACACTAGTCAAACCCAGAGCTTGGAAAAGTTACTTTTTTGAACTACAACTCCCATTAGCCCAATCCAGTGGCCATGCTGGCTGGGCTGATGGGAGTTGCAGTTCAAAAAAGTAACTTTTCCAAGCTCTGGAAACCCCACCTCCTTTTTCTGTAAAACCTGGTGGGAGCAGCTTGAGTGTTTTTTTAAAAGATATTCAGCTTCAAAGAGATTTTGCAACTGATCAGCAGATCAACCATTCCTCCTCCAGGTGTGGCTAGCAGAAACACTTTGCTGTAGGTGACTAGCGTATTCACAGCCTCAGTTTCTACTCTCAGAACTAGATTTCCCAGGTCCCTGGGACAGATGGAATAACTGCTAAATCAATTTAAGTCTACAGATGGGATGGGGAATCTAGTCTGCATTCTAAATATACTACCTTTTATAGACATCTTACAGGGGAAGAGGCCATCTGGATGGTGGATATTTGCTGCCCACGTGATACTTCCTTGAAATGGGGTGAACAAGTAAAAAATGTGGATAAGGAAAGAGAAGAGGAAAGTTTCCCAAGAGAATTTTTCTATTGCATTCTTCAGCATTTCTTAATTATTTATATTGTTAAGGCATATTTAGTTAAAAAGGCTCCCAGATCAGCTTCCAAAAATTTCTTTCTTTCTTTATTAGATTTATATCCCGCCCTTCTGCCCAGGAGGAGCCCAGTAAATCAGCAGTAAAGTAGTCTTAATGCCTTGAAACTTACCATCTAAAAAGACAAGTTAAAAGGGATGGGGAGGAGGGAAGTAAAAAACAGCCTCATGTACCAGTTCTTAAAGTTTTTGTTCTTATAAGGTCCAGCTGGGATAGAAACAGAGTCAAATACTCATGGAGTGGCCACCACCAGGGCTGTGAGTACACTAGTCACCTACAGCAAACTGTTCCATTAGCCACACCCAGAGGGGGAACGGGTTGATCTGCCGATCAGCTGCAAAATCTCTTAGAAGTGAATTAGAAAAAAATATGCACCCAAGCAGCTGCCACCAGGTTTTATAGGAAAAAGCAGCGGGGTTTGAGTAGCGCTATGTGCCCCTGTTTTCACACAAAAAAGGTGGAAACGCACTGGAAGTGGCAGAGGTGATGAAATAGCTTTGCTTCCCTCCCTTCCCTCTGCTCTACAGCCTGATGAAATGGCTGTTATTAGGTGATAGAAAGCATTAGAGCCAAAAGACTTAAATCAACAGCAGTTTGATTAACCACTTGGCATGCTAATCAACTGCGGCACAGGGAATTATACAAAATGGAAGCATCATCTGACACAAGAGTGAGCCTAGCATGACTCAGCATCTTCTGGACCAGTTCCTGAAAGGGCTTGGCAGCATCCGCAAATCACATTTCACTTCAGTGTCCAATCCAGTTACTCAGCGCCTTTTTGAAAACTGAGAACCCCGAAAGGGAGCACTGAAAACTGAGGGCTTCTACCACATCAAGCATTATACAAATGCAGAAGCATCTGCCCTTCCACAAGTTTCTCTTGTACACTAAAACACATAGGACTTTTGAATGATACAAGTCTGTTATGGATAAGCTATAAGCAGGGCCAGGCCTATAATAAGACAGAATGAGGTATTTGCCTCAGGTGGCAGATTGTGCCCCCCCCAATCCATCACCAAAAAATAAGTCTCAGTGTAAGTCTCCTATGCATATATAATACTGTTGCGCGCCTCCCCAGTCTCCGAGTGGTGAGACCTCAGGGGTCCCTGCACTCATCCAGGGTTTGGTTTCCTTTGGGAAGAAGGTCAGTGGAGACTGTGGTGTCTTTATGAAATATGGTTTATTTATTTACACACATTCCAACCTGAGCTTAGGATGGAGGGGTTCAAGGCATCAGTAGTCCAATATCCAGCTTTTCCATCTGGGTTGCAGGAGGCATCCTAAAGCCATGGTGCAGTGGGATAGCCTCTCTGCCTGTCTCCAGTTCCCAGCTGTTCTCTAGACAATTCTAAAACACACTCTCTACACAAGCCTCTCCTAGGCTCCAGGAGGGGGGCGGAGACTTCTCCTGAAGAGTTTCAATAACAAAAGGATCTTCCTGGCCCATTCACCAGTTGCTGGGCACCTGATAGGCCCATTACAAACCTGGCCACTCTATTGGTTTAACAAAAGAAGCTCATCTGACCAGCAGAGCAGAGTTTCTCACCCCAAGGCACAGGATTCCAAATGAGAGGCTGAAAGGGGACTCACAGGAATCATCCATTCCACCCCCCAAACTCACTACAATACCAACCTTGCTGTAGAACAACGCACACTTATATGCAGCAAACACTATTGACCACAGGGAGACTTTTATCCATGTAAATTTGCTTTGGATAGATCCATTAACCAGTAAATTCACTAACTGATAGTGCAATCCTATGCTTTGTTGGAAGCCTCACTTCAATCAATGCATTGTCTCCCTGTGTGCTCTGAATCTATTGACCCTTAGGGGCAATAGATATATTTAGTCAGTTGAAAGGGCTCCTCCTTGAGTGTGTTTAAGATAAACACCACTCCCTTTCACATTCTTTTATATCTCCAATAAACTCTGCTGCATAAAGCAACTCTCTTCATGCTTGTCTACTTAGAAATAAATCCCAATGATTTCACTGGGGGCTTTCTCACAACTAAGTGTTTATCGGACAGGACAGTCTGCAGCCTAACTGGCCAATCCTAAAGTGGTAGTAGAGGAAGCTTCTATGGCAGAGGAACTGCCATTTCTAAGCCCTGCCAGCTCACCAAGCTCAGGAAGGATTGTGGGGAGCAATGTCTTCCCCCCTTCTTATTACACTTTCCACCCTCCCATTGATTCCCACTGAGCTCCAGATCTGGAGTAGATTAGGGATGCCAGGTCAAAAGCATCCCAAACCCTGAGATTTCAGGGGTGGGCCCTGTTGATGTCATAGGGGTGTGCCCTAATGATGTCATAGGGGCGGGCCCTAGTGATGTCGTTAAGCATGATACATTAAGCATCAACCACAGTTGCTTGGAGCATACCACCCCCCAAAAATTATCTGATTGGAAATTAATATAGAAATCTTAGCTAAATGAGGGTGTTTCCAGGTCCAGCTGAAGTGACGAGATCATTCCTCTCACCTGCTTAGAGAGACTGGGTAAGGAACATTTAATCTAGTCTACTTGCTTCTGGCAAGAAGGGTTTAAGTGCTCTCAGGCCAGGCCAGTCACCAGAAGGCCATTGTAGGAAGAAAGCCTAGTGTTGTGGAGATGTTAGATGGGAACACTCAGGAGTAAAGATGGATGCCCCTGAAGGCTACAATTCTAAACACACTTACTAAGGAACTAAGCCCCATAGAACTCAGCAGGACTTACTTCTGGGTAGATATTGTTAGGATTTTGCAGTTTATAAGGCTTGCCTAGGGATCCTATGTTGGGCTGTGACCCATGGGCATTACTGTCTCTAGTTGTTTTCCATAAAGCCTGCAAGTTTGGAGAAGTAACTGTTATCTCTTGGCCTGAGAGTGAGCAGACATCCAAGGCCAGCGGTTGTCATGGTAACGTGAGATAGCAACTGGGAAAGTTCTAACAGAGTCTGTAAGTTGTGTCTTCTGAATATTGCCTCTGAACTGTGAGGCTGGTCTTCTGTGTATTGCCTCTGAACGGAGAGGTTCTTTTTTGTGTTTACCTTTGAAGAGAGATGTACCAGAAGGGGGGGTGAAACTCTACATGTATTTACTCTTAAGCCTTTGGCCGTAATGTCTTAATAAAGACTCTTAATATGCTCTAATGCTCTGAAGAAGTTTCTTGCTCAACTTAACTCCAACGTAATGTATGCTGTTTCACGCAACAACGCACACACGTCAACAGGGGTTATGGGCCCAGATCCACAGCACATTACACGGGAGTAAGTTGCTGGTCTGAACGGCAGACGGAATTCCAGAGAGGGCAGCTTGATTGATTGAACCAGACGGAGGTGAGCAACATGGCTGTAAACCTGTCTGGGGGAGGCTTGCCGATGGAACGGCTTAATGAAAAGAATTATGGCAGCTGGAAGCCAAGGATGCGGGCTTTGCTGATAACAGAGGATTTATGGGACATTATAGATGAACCACCCCCGGCGGTATTGACCGCGGCCTGGAAGCGCAGAGACCAGAGGGCGCAGGCGTTTATAATCTTGGCTCTATCGGATTCTCAACTGATGTGTGTGAGAGATGAGCCGTCGGCTAAACAGATGTGGGACGCGTTGCAGGATTTGTCCCAGGAATGGCAGCGGAGGCAGGAGGCGCAGAGAGCCGAGCCGATGGAAGCTGTCAGAAGCAAGGAGCAGAAAAGTGCCGAACCGGAGGAGGCAGCCGAAAGCAAACAGGATTACAAGCAGCAGCTGTTAAAGGCTTGTTATGCCTGTGGGGCTCGTGGGCATCTCCAAAATGACTGTACAGTCAAGCAAAACTCCAGGGACGGAGGCTTGAAGCAGGGAAGTGTGAACTTTGTTTGTAAACAGAAGCCACAAACTTTAGTACCTATTGACTGGCTTGTTGACAGCGGGGCAAGCCATATATTAATCAAAGACAGAAGTTTGTTTTATGTTTCAGAAGAAGTGCAAGATTTTGTGCAACTTGCGGATGGATCACAGAAACGGGTGGAAGCCCGAGGACTGGTGAGATTTAATAAACTTGGGATAATGTCAGAATGTTTGTTTGTTCCAGAATTGGATCATAATATTTTATCAGTTCACAAACTGGTGACTTCTGGGTATTGTGTAACATTTGATAGAATAAAATGTTTTCTGCAGAGAAGAGGCAAAGTTGTCTGTCAGGGTTTTATGACACAAGGGCTGTTTAGAATGACCATGGGTGTGAAGTGTGCTGATGCCTTGAGTTTAATGGGGCGGAAAGAGAATGACGGTCAGAGCTGTAAGAAGACAGCTGTTAAAAGCACACAGCCACAGTATTCATGTAATGCAGTCAGGCTGATGCCTGAAAGAGTGCATCGCAGCCGAGTTTACAAGCCACAGGGTAAGAGACGTGGCAAACGTGCACCTAGAGCACAAGAGAATGCATATTTCAGAGTTTGGTGTCCAGAAACACAAGCGCAAACATTTAAACCAGATCTTGACATAAATCTGAAAGGCACGGAGACAAAGAGTCTGGTTTTGTCAGGAGCAAAGACAGGAGGTCTTGAATGTTTTGTGGATGCAGATCAAGCAGGGGAACTGAGCAGTCGTAAGTCAACCTCTGGCATAGTTGTGATGTGGCACGGGTCATGCATTGACTGGAGCAGCAAGAAACAAAACATGGCGGCTGACATAATGACCAAGCCTTTGTGTGAGGAGAAATTTGGCAAACTGGTGACAAGGCTTGGAATGAGCCAAAGTTTGGTTGAATAAAGTTCTAGCTAAATGTACAGAGATGTTCTGAAATGTACTGCAATGTACTGAGATGTAATATGGATCTGTATGATGCAATGTATTGAAATGTATTACCTTTGTATTGCTGAAATGGAAAAGTTATAGATGCAATGGAAAGTATTTGCAGTCTTAATGGAAAAAAAGGGGGGTATGTTGGGCTGTGACCCATGGGCATTACTGTCTCTAGTTGTTTTCCATAAAGCCTGCAAGTTTGGAGAAGTAACTGTTATCTCTTGGCCTGAGAGTGAGCAGACATCCAAGGCCAGCGGTTGTCATGGTAACGTGAGATAGCAACTGGGAAAGTTCTAACAGAGTCTGTAAGTTGTGTCTTCTGAATATTGCCTCTGAACTGTGAGGCTGGTCTTCTGTGTATTGCCTCTGAACGGAGAGGTTCTTTTTTGTGTTTACCTTTGAAGAGAGATGTACCAGAAGGGGGGGTGAAACTCTACATGTATTTACTCTTAAGCCTTTGGCCGTAATGTCTTAATAAAGACTCTTAATATGCTCTAATGCTCTGAAGAAGTTTCTTGCTCAACTTAACTCCAACGTAATGTATGCTGTTTCACGCAACAACGCACACACGTCAACATCCTATGCAATGATACCCACATCAAAGTAAGGTTGGCAACCCCCTGCCTGGAATGCCCTGCCTGCCTTTTAATGTTGCTGCCCCAAACGTCTTTACAGATTTGACCCTTCACTGCAGAGAGAGGTTTGAGAAATAAGTAAGAGTTAAGAAGATTCTTTACTCTTTCCTGGCTACTCTGTGGGCTGCTATAAACTCACTTTGACAGCCAACCCAATTCCAGTGAATAATAACTGACAGAGAGAAAACACACATGCTTTGGTCTACTTTCAGAAGCAGTAGCTTGGGAACAACAGCAATTGAAGCCACACTTCCCAGTATGTGAATTCTCTTTTACCACTGTTGGGTAAGAAACAAACCATCATGCAAATAACAAGGTGCATCCTCAGCGGGTTTAAGGGGGTTGAGCTGACCACATGGAACCACTGTTGTTGCTTCTATGGATGTAAGGGAGTAAGGTTAGAGGTAAATGAAATGCAAATAGAAAAAGAAAAACAAGACAGAGTTGATTTCCTAAATGCAATACCATACCAATCACAAGATTCCTAGGAGTAAGACAGAAAACTCAGCATCCCACAACCAGTCAGGGTTCCTACCAAAACTAAATAAATCCTGACAGCTAGTCAGCCAAGATCACGGAAATCCCCACGCAGCACAACCTGATCCTGGGGCTGCAGTTAGTGCAGAATGCTGTGGCACAATTGCTGACATGAGTGAGACCCTATCAGAAATCTGCACTGGTTGCCAATTTGCTACCAGGCCAAGTTCAACGTGTGCTTTCCATATCACAGGTTTCAAATAGTACTTGTTCTGCTCTTGTAAGAAATCGATCCTTTAGTGTGGCAGTATCTACACTTTGGAACTTCTTCTGTATTTACGTTAGGCAGGCGTTTCATTGTACTCTTTTCAGCAGCTGTTAGAACATTTTTGTTTAGGGAAGCCTACCCAGGTATGTAGAAGCTATTGCGCTTTTTATCTGTTTTAACTCATTGTTGGTTTTAATATTTGGAATGTTTTTAAATACCTGTTTTAACTGGTTTTGCCAATAATTTCATTGTTTTAATTCTTTCTGTAAACTGCTTTGAGGTTTTTTACAATAAAACAGTATATAAATGTTGTAAATAAAATACATAAATAAATTTTGGAGTCACTGTGGCTGTTGGGTCTCTTCCCTCTTTTAGGCACAAAGGAATCTGCCTTATACCGACTCAGGCCATTTAGTGCCATCTAGCTGAGTACTGATGACATGGACTAGCATTGGCTTTCCAGGATTCCAGGTAATAGTCTCTTCCAGAGATTGCATTTTGGACCCTTGCATGCAAAGTATGTACCCTACCTCTGAGCTATAGCCCTGTTTTAAAAAGTATATTTTAAAATGGTTCTTTTCCGTTACTAATGAATGCACAGCATACTAGGGCAGATCCATACCATGCATTTAAAGCACATTCGACGTACATTTGAAGCACATGAATCCCACCACAGAATCCTGGGAACTGTAGTTTGTTAAGAGTGGTGGGAACTATAACTGAGGGGAGAAACTACACTTCCCAGGATTCTTTGGGGGAAGTTTTGAGCTTTAAAAGCAAGTTGGGTGTGCTTTAAATGTGTTATGTGGATCTGCATTACTTCATAAACATTGTTTGCATATAAGTCATTTTAATTAAATTTTAAAATGGAAGTAAGCTACAAAGTTTACTGGACTTGACACACCCCATTTCTGGCACCACTGGTGGCACAGCATCAGTGGCAGAGCTGTTCCTAGATGAACCAGGGAGGCCACTCTGCTGGAGGAGAGGAAAGCCCCCAGCATCTTATGACCCCTCAGCTGCCTCCCAGGCAGCTCTCAGGACTGCTCCCTCAATCAGGATATTGACTCTTATCTAATGTTTTGAGGTTGTTTGCAGGGAAGGACAAAAAGACATGTAACACATTTGTTATGATGAATGAAATATTTAACCATTAAGATGTAACTTGATTTCTTCCCTTTGGCATTTAGTGCGTAGTGCGTGCGCACGCACACACACACAGAAATGTCAAACGTAATGTCGCATCATTGTTTCTGAAATGACAGTTTCCCAAGCGTTTTTTTTAACAGCGAAGAGAGGCAGAGAAACAATAGGGTATTTATCACTTTATAGTATCAGCAAATGGATCTCACTGTCAGCAAATGTTCATTCCTCATTTCTTCATGGGTGATAATTGGCTTCATCGAAACAAAGTGTTACCCTGAATCACTGAAAGCACAATTTTGATAGATATGGAGGCTTACATTGCACTGTTGTCACTTAGTTGTATCTGATGAATTCTTTTATAAACAAGACCATGCAATATTTAAATGAAAAGGGCAATTTATTTGTATACTTGCAGGGTTGCTATCCTAAGGCTTAGGACCTAAGCAATCAATTTCCTGTCATAACTCCTGGGAGAATATTTTATAGGTAATACATTTTGCTATGGTTAAATTAAATATCTTAAATATTTCAGCGTTTCTGTTTGCCGCCCTGGGCTCCTGCTGGGAGGAAGGGCGGGATATAAATCAAATAATAATAATAATAAAAATATCTTCCAATACATGTCATTAAGTATTCTTTTTACATTTTCATCTTGATTGAAATGGAAATGGACTGCCTTCAAGTCGATTCTGACTTATGGTGACCCTATGAATAGGGTTTTCATGTTAAGTGGTATTCAGAGATGGTTTACTATTGCCTTTCTCTGAGGCTGAGAGGCAGTGACTGGCCCAAGGTTACCCGGTGAGCTTCATAGCTGTGTGAGGATTAGAACCCTGGTCTCCCAGTCATAGTCCAACACTCAATCACTATGCCACACTGGCTCCCTTCATCTTGATTATACATTATTCTTTTTTCTTACTATGCGTATTCTACAATTATTTGGAAAATAATGTCCAAAAGTTCATGTTTATCTTTAAATGTACATAACAGAAATCTCTGATGTAACAAAGGACACTTCCAGGCTATCGTTATTTTTTGGATGGGATTCAATAATGTACAGCAAATTCAGGTTGCATAATTAAAGTCTGGTGCACTTGTGCAACAAATCTGCCCCCAACCCCCATCATACTTCTTGTGATAAGGAAAGTGACCGGGAAAATGCACTGGAAAGTGTGAGATAACACTTCTTTGAGAAACATCATATAACCTCTCCACAAACATATCTGAATGAGTGCTGAATAAATAGCTGACATCATCTAACTAACCTGTCCACAAATAACGATGAATGCTCAATAGAAATGTCATCTGGAAGCAACCTTAATGCATATTTCTTTCTAGTTCTGCAGCCCATTCTGAATAACCTGACATTGGTACCAACACATGATTTAAGACAGCCAAATCACCATCTTTAAAGAAACTGATGGACAGTAAATAAAAGTTCAGCCTTCTCAATCATTCTCATTCAAAATTTCTTCCAGTGATTCAATATTCTTTTGGCATTAAGGTGAAATGGACACAGCATTTTTGTAGCAGTAACATACAGCAAGAGAGCCAGCGTGGTGTAGTGGTTAAGGTGTTGGACTATGACCTGGCAGACCAGGGTTCGAATCCCCACATAACCATGAAGCTCACTGGGTGACCTTGGGCCAGTCACTGCCTCTCAGCCTTGTGAAAACCCTATTCATAGGGTCACCATAAGTCAGAATCGACTTGAAGGCAGTACAACATACAGCAAGGATGTAATTTGAGTTATTGTTTATGCTATGTTTGCTATTTCCTGTTCATGCTGTTACAGTAGAAGGCCATCCATCTGTTAAAGGTTGTTAAGCTGTACTCTTCTGCATATTTACTTGATTGACTACAATAGATTTATATTCTACTTCCCCACCATTTAGGCCTTCAAGGCAGCTTACAAACATGTTTGAATAAAGTTGTTTCAATCCTTGACATTATGAGCTGAGATACTCTAATCTAGAACAAACCAATAGACTCCCATCCCTCACCCTGCAAATCTAGGCACTGATTCACTAACCAATAAATAACTCCTTATACCCCAGCTTTCTCTTTCAGATAAATTTGTGAAATGAGTTATTCTTCTGCAACTACCAGGATACCTTATGTTTTATTGGCTTCTTGGATACTTGCCTTTGACCCTGGTATGACTTTGGATCTGGCCAATGGATCTTTGCCTAAAAATCAATAGAGACAATTATATTTCTAGGATCCATTTGGCAAAGGTGCTACTGCTGCAAATGCATGTATTTCTGGATCACTCTCAAGTGTTGCCGCTTAGTCCTGGCAGGTAATCCCAAGAGATTGATCATCACCTATTCAGGAGATATATTTTGTGGTTTCATCTTATCCTTTTCCTGTTCAACAAGTTCATGAAGACAAGTGAACAATCTCAAGTGATGTTTCCTGAGATATTTGACGATGTTATATAACAAGCCCAGCTGTATAGTATCTCTCATTTTCATCCAACCTGGATCTTTCAAAAACTATGTGGCTATTGTCAAATAATCTGCTCAAATATCCTCAGAGCTATTTTTTCCCCTCCATGGCAATACATAGCATTTCCCATTCCTCCCCCAGTATAATTTGAAAGCACTCATTGCTTCTTGTGTTATTGTTTATATATTGGAGACCTGTCCAAGATCCACACAGGAACTGAAAAAGGAGGAGTACTTTGGAGCAATTCTTTTGGAGAGAAATGGTATGTGTGCCTCCTGCAGAATAATGGCAAAGCTCTCTTATGGATGAAAAATATTACATTGGTAACATCCCCAAGGTTCCTGTCGACCTCAAATCATCTTGCCTTTCTACAGCCCTAGAATATTGATATTTCTACATTTATTCAAATTCCAAAATAAACATAAGACTTTTTTGATGTGTCAGTGGGTCTGTGCTAGCACCTGGGCTCAGCTTGTAAGGAAATAGTAAGCTTTCCTGGGCTGGGTAGTTCGTGAAATACCCCCTAATGATGATAACAACTGTAATTTATTATTTAGTAGTAGCCTCATACCTGACTTTGCTCTGGAATTCTAAGAAAACCCCAAATCAGTGGTTAAAATCAGTGCAGTTTTGAAATGTTCAGGTTGCCATCTTGAATGGAAAAATGGATATGGACCACTGTGATGTTCCTATATTACTGTATATATGGTAAGTTTTGGTTGTTTAGAAAATACATGGTAAGTAGTGAAAGAGGAGGGGGAGTGAATGGGCAGTAGAATGCTAGATGATTGGCTGAATGTTTAAAATGGCTGAATGTATAAAAGGAAGAGTGTGAGTGGAATCGGGGGGGAGAAGAGAACTGAGTGGGTTGCTTGGTGGGGTTTGAGAGAGTTGTTTTGCCAGGAGAGAGTGAAGAAGGAGGGAGGTGGAGTTCGGATTAGTATTGAGTAAAACCATATGCTTATGTGCCTTAAGAAGAAATCTTGTTAATCTTGTTAGCTTTGTTATCTTTAATAAATACTTAATTTGGTTTAACAAAGGCCTGATCCTTGACTGGGGTTTCACAGACCAGAAAGGAGGGTAAGGTAATGACCAAGGCTGAAGGGGAACTGTAATAAATGGTGGCAGCGGTGAAGAGAATAACAATACAGTATTCAGAGTCTCTGGGAATACTAGTATTAGGATGTTACTGGTGGTTGCCTAGCAGGGGGATCTGTTGAGATCTGTGCTAGAGCGGGGAGAGAAAAAATAAAAAAGGACAGTCCGGACTGGTGGAGTCCCTGGTGGTGCCTAGTGACAGGCAGTAGCCACACGCAGGTAGGAACCTGACAGGGAGAGCCAGGGAAGGGCGTCACAACCACCTTCAAGTTGATCCTGACTTATGGAGACTCTATGAATAGGGATTTCATGGTAAGCGGTATTTAGAGGGGGTTTACCATTGAGGGATGCTAGCCCTCCCCACCTGGCTAGAGCCTGCTCAGCTTGCCACAGCTGCACAAGCCAGCCCCTTCCTTGTCCGCAACTGCCAGCTGGGGGGCAACTGGGCTCCTTGGGACTATGCAATAATGGCATCCAATTTTATCCAAACGCAAAAACCACCTCCTTGATCTCAGGAACCATCGTGCAAAATTTGGTTATGATTAGGGATGGAAGGATCTGTCAATTTTGGTTCTTCCAGTAGCTCATTTTTCCAATATTAATTTCAGTTCTCCACATTTTTTGCAGAAATTTGCGAATGTCTTTAAAAAAATCTTCATGAAAATTCATCAGCATTTTAGTGCAGATTTCTCCTAATAAACACATTTTATGCAGTTTTGACTAATGAACATATTTTTGCAAGCAATTTCTCTTAATATAATGCATTCTTTAATATTTTTACAAATATACTCATTTTTATGCACAATTTCCTCTAATATATGTATTTTTGTAAACATCATTTGGTTGGTGAAGGGAATTGCAAAATTCAGATAAATGTGAATTGTGAAGGATGGCTGTGTTTCAGTTCTTATGTTGTTTTGGAAAGTGCAAATTTGATAGATTCAACTTTAAATGCAAACCGAATCAAAGTTCTCCCTCATCCCTAGTTACAATATCTTAAGCGGTATACAAATGCATGTACTGTACAAATGCATAGTGAAGAAACAGCTTTCCAAAATATGTAGTAGGTAGAACCACCTAAAATATCCTAAGTTCTGTACATATGAATAAAATGCAAAATACATATGATATAACTGATGAAAAAAAATGTTGTTCTGCTTTGTTCCAAATTGTATTATCTTCTATCTCAATTTGAAAAGCAACTTTTTTTTTTTTTGGAGCTTTCCTTTCGGGAGGCATCTGACGCACACAAACATTTACTGTGTGGTTGCCACACACCTGCTGGAGTAGCAGTGGTACGTGGTAATGTCCAGTTGTACCCCATGATGAAAGGTAATGAACTGTCAGCTCACCCGGGCCTGGCTCCAGCAGCGGCCCGGGAATGCAGAAGGGCCCCTCACTGGCCCCAGCAGAATTGGACCTGCTGCTTGTTGCTGATCCTATCCTATTCCAATGGACAGGAAGTGTTTTTTCCTGCTAGCTGCTCTTTTTATTTGATTCACCAGAGTGGAGGGGAAATTGACCAGTTAATACCATGGAGCTGAAAAGCTGAACCCAGAAGGTCTCCTCAACTTGGCAACTGTCTCATTCAGTGCTGATGTAGGGATGGTCTGGGCTAGTTGCCTCCTAATCTCTGTAGTATTAACCCTTTAAATGACCTCCAGGAGAAGGGCAAAAGGAAAGAGCTGTGGCAGCAGCTCCAAGCCAGGCTGGATCATGAAGGAGCAAAGGAGGAAGAGGGGGCTCCTGGCATGGCATGCTGTGCTGCAGGGCAAGCAGCAGGGACTGAGGAGCCATGGCAGGAATGCACTTACAGACAAAGATTTGGCGTTCCTTCTCTCTCTCTCTTCTGTCTGATTCCTCTGTCATCCCAGTCTTTCCATTTGGTTTTTGTTTTCCTTTAAAAGGGTGAGGCCAAGAGGGAGGAGGAGTGTGGTTTGAGGAGGAAAGCGAGAGGGCAAGGGGCACCCTGATAGCCTTTGCCCATGGGCCCCCAGACACCGGGAGCCGGCCCTGAGCTCAACTGCTCTTCTACATGTGAATTTAAAAGGCCACCACAGAGTAAATATCTCTGTGAATCCATTACTTTTTCTCAGTGTCTTCAAATATCCAAATTTTCCCTCTTGTCTTTCCCTAAGCTACGTGAAGACTAGGCTGAGCAGTATTTATAAGATAATTTCTGTTTGGAGAAGACACCACTGAAGACTGAATGATGTTTCTTCTAATAATTGGTTGATTTAGGAAACATCCAATTAATTGTGGGGACGATAGAAATTAGCATCCAAAGCAGGCAGTACTAGTTCCAGAAGTCACATCAGTACATCGAAATCCCCAAAATTACTCTGTCCAACCAAATCCAAGCTGCTTCTACCCAATTTTCCATACATGCATGAGCCACTGTGGTGTAGTGGTTAAGGTGTTGGACTATGACCTAGGAGACCAGGGTTTGAATGCCCACAGAGCCATGAAGCTCACTGGGGGATCTGGAGCCAGTCACTGCTTCTCAGCCTCAGAGAGAGGCAATGGTAACCCCCCTCTGAATACCGTTTACCATGAAAACTCTAGTCATAGGGTCGCTATAAGTCGGAATCGACTTGAAGGCAGTCCATTTCCATTTTCATGCACAAGGCCAAAAGTGATTTGACCCCACATTGGCAAGTGGGTATAACTCACACAGGCAAGTGCTCATTAGAGTGCATAATCATCTGCCATATCAAGCTATGCCTATCTGGGCAGGAAGGATCTCAAGATTCTCCCACAAACTTGTTGCGTATAAGCAAGCATTATATCTCTCCCCCCCACCTCTTCTTCAGTTCATTCCCTCTATTTTGTTCTTATTGTTCCGGCCTTGGGGTGTGTGTGAAGCTATGAGACATTTTGTAAGAGCAGAGAAGAATCGTTCATTAATCTCAAAAGCTTTCTTTGTTTTTAAATCTCCACTGACGAGCTGAGCCAACGTACTGTCTGGGCTTAACCAACTCTAATGGATTTCATGTTAATAATTAAGAGGGCTAAAGTTTGTTGTCACACAATGGGAGCAATGTGATTCGTTTGCTTCTCACAACAGAGAAATTTCTCCTTCTAAAAGAACACAAAGCCAATGCAGTGTAGCAAATATTACTGGCCTGCTTATCACAAGAAAAGAAAGCTATGAAATTGTATCTATAATTAATTTCCTTTTGCAATATTTCATTAAGACAAGCTGTGCTCTTGTTCCTATAATTTCCCTACACTCTCAGAAGTAATGTAAAATACAGATCGCTTTCCACTTTTACACATCTGGTTAAAAAGAGAAATTGTTCCTGCTGGATCAGGCCAAAGGCCCATCTAGTCAAGCATCCTGTTTTTAGGGTGACCAACCAGATGTCCATGGGAAGCCTGCAAGTGGGACCTAAACACAACAGCACTTTCTCCTCTTGTGATTGCCAGCACTGATATTCAGAGGCATGCTGCCTTCAGCAATGGAGGTAGACCACAGCCACCATGGCTAGTAGCTACTGATGACCATTATTACCTCTTGTGGGAGCTAATTCCATAGGTTAACTGCACTGTGTGATGAAGTACTTTTTTATATGTCCTGAACCGCCCAACATTCAGCTTCATTGGATGTCCCTGAGTTCTAGTATCATCATGAGAGAGAAAAACTTTTCTCTATCCACTTTCTGCACATCATGCATAATTTTATACACCTCTATCATGCCACCTCTTTCTCACCTTTTCTCTAAACTGAAAACCCCTAAATGTTGTAACCTTTCCTCATAGGAGAGTTGTTTCAGTCCCTTGATCATTTTGGTTGCCCTTTGATGAACCTTTTCTAGCTCTGCAATATCCGTTTTGAGATGTGGCAACCAGAACTGTACACAGTATTTCATATTCATATATGCAGAAGTATACACGTATATGAAATCAGGATTTTTTGTCCCATTGTGCATCACTTTTCACTGGCTTAGATGGAATTGTATTTGCCATTTTATTGCCCATTTGCCCAGCTCCCTTTGGAGCTCCTCACAATCCTTTTTTGTTTTAACTACCCTGTTTTTTTAACTACCAAACTTGGCTGCATTTCTGCTCCCCCCTATTCACAGAAGAAGAACACAAAAGAACGGTGTAGCAGTCACAACCATTTTTGGCAAGCAGTTTTTCCAAGGTACTTGAGGACCAAACTAGATAAGAAGTTAAATGCAGTTTTTAAAAAAAATGCAAATAGTATGGGGGGGTGATAATTAAGAAGATCCAAGCAGGTGTGGAGAGGCAATTTAACATTTCCAGTCCCTACTGCAACCCTGAAGAAAACTCCTTCTCAGAAACTAGTATTTCCTTTTTTAAAAAAGAAAGCTCAGAGCCTCAGTACCCTTGCAGGTAGAGGCCCTGGTGCAATTGCACCATTTGCACCATTATAAATCCAGTAACTCTGGTCATGCACTTGGGAACATGACTGTGCCCCACATATAGCCAAGAATAAACCCATCCTGTCTGAAGAGCAGTTCAGCATCAAGCTAGCTACAGCCACTCCATTTGCATTGTTGCACTTTTTACTTTGCAACCAAGAGGACAGAGACTGCCAATCATCAGTGATATAGGAAAACATGTTTAAAAACTTCCTCATGGCCTGCAGATGTCTGGGGCAAGACAGAAAGGGGGGAGGAGACAGTAATTCTTTGGGCTATTATTTTTCACTCAGCACAGTTTAATAATACATGTGTTGTGGCAAATATATTAATAAGCATTAAATCTGGGACGTGATCCAAGGCCTTTTGAGTCCCAATGATTTCAGTGGGAGGCTAAACCAAAGTCTTGAATCCTATACACACTTACCTGAGAGTAACTCCCATTGAATTCAGTGTGACTTACATCTGAGTAGACATGTATAGAGTAGACATAAACTGGAAGAGTCTTGTGGCGTATTAAAGACTGACAGATTTATTATAGCATAAGTTTCACAGAGTAGATAACACTTTATCAGATGCATCAAATGTGTGTCCTATTCTCCTCACTGCCACACACAGGTGTATTGGAGGAGGGGGTTGTAAATAGTTGGGCAAAAGGTGCTGTCTAGCAGGGTTGTAGTCATCCAGGGTCTCAGGGGGTCTTAGACCCCTTCCTTTTTTGGAAGCAGCGTCTCAGCAAGGTCCCTACATCTCCAGCATCCTATGAGCCAATCAGCATGAAAGGGGAGTATGTTAGCAATTGAAAAGTGTCTTCTAACATGCTTCCTTGTCCTTTCCTGCTGATTGGAGCCAATCAGAGTGAAAGGAGGAGAGTCGGCCCCTGAGAATACTCTTTTCAGGAGCTAACACTCTTCCCTTTCATGCTTATTGGCTCCCAGGGACGTCTGTTGTTGTGGAAGAAGGCATTGACAAGGATCTTATTCTCAACTCAGCAGCAAAAATGGGGGCATGGCGTGGCTGTGACTATGATGAAGACACTCTGCACTTCTGAATTTGCCACAACACTACTGCTGTCCAGCTGGGACAATTCTATGTAAAACTTAAATGTTTAAAGATAAGCAGAGTGGCCCATTCACAACAGAGTAGAGGACCTGCTTAAATCTCTCCTGTTGAAATCAATCTGAGACCTATAAGTGCTTAACTTGGGAGGATGGATCAAGGATATTGTTATTTCCTGCTTCTAAAAAAGAGGGAGGGATAAAAAACACACACATCTCAATCGATCTGGTAACTGATGTCTAATTAAAAGGCAACAAACCTAGCACCACTCAATAAACGTGGTGAATACAAGAGCCTTCAGATCTGAGGACTCCAACGGTTGTCATTAAAAATAGCAATCTTTAAAGAGAACCAAAATAAACTAATAAGCCTGACTGTTTAAAGAAATGGCTCATCAGCAGATTCTCTGACTGTCATTGGAACTAGAAACAGGGAGGCAAGTCACTGTCTCCTAGACTCACGGAAATTAGTGGGATTGAGGGCATGTACACACTGCAGGATAATGTGCAGCACCTTTTTGGGATGCTGTACACACAACATCATCCCTGGCTACATTCACACATGCACTTCTCAAGTGCTTGCTGTATACATGTGTACATAGAGAGCACTTTCTTGCATCACCTCCTGTTGGGGCAGACCTACTGATGTTGCAAGGCTGTGCCACTCCCCTTTACCATGTTTAACATGTCCGTGAATGAAGCAGGCAAAATAGGAACCAATACAGTAACTTAACTGCCTCCGTGTATTGATATAAACACACTAGTTTCCAGCCCCTCTTTCCAAAGACTGAAAAAAATAAAATAATTTTTAAAAAGGTATGTGGAAACACTATTGTTTATTCATTTATTAGTTTTATATCCTGCCCTTCCTCCCAAACACTAATTGAGGGGAGGGAAGTATGAAAACATACCCACCTTTGTGCACAGACAACATGGATAGTAGCTGCCACTTTAGATGATGTTATTGCACACAGGTGTGTACAACTGCAAACCGCTATGTACAAAAGTGCACTGTGAAAAAATGAGCTGTGTGCATTTCAAAGGCTCCATGTGTAAACAGCCTGCTTCCCCAGTGTCAGTGGTCTTGGGCTCAGCCTTGGGGTAGGATGTGCTAGAGGGGATGGGGAAACAGTCTGGAAGTTGGATAGACAGGCAGTAGTTTTTGGGGTGTTTTTTTTTTAACCACTGAAAGTGCTGTGATGAAGTAATCTCATTTTTTGTCCACTGTGGCCCCTAGTCAGTTGCACAGTCTTGGCTCTGCGCATGCCTTACTGGCAATGAGGCATTGCCCTTGCTGCCCTCCTCTCTGAAATCTCCAGTTTAACTCGAGAGTAATCATATAGACTTCAACAATTCTATATCGGGACAAAGGTTTGCAGCCTTTGCAGTTATCTGGCAGATTAAACACAAGCCGCCTTCAGGGGTTATGCGAACTCTTAAAAGGCATTATGCAATGCTTAATAAATCACAGTGCCCAGAATTCCTTGAAAGGAAAAATGTGCTTTGAAGGTATACTATTGTGTATGCAGCCTTAGAGAATCCCATCTGAAGGTAGCCTTCCCCTATTCAGGGGGAAAATTTGGACAAAGTCTCCTTCTGTATATTAGCGCTAGTGTTGCCAGGTCAGAAGCATCCCAAACCCTGAGATTTCAGGGATGGGCTCTAGTGATTTCATGGGGCGGGCCCTAGTGATGTCATTAAGCATGATACATTAAGCATCAACCACAGTTGCTTGGAGAATATCACACACACACAAAAATTCCCTAAATTAAGATAAAAATCTTAGCTAAATGAGGATGTTTCCAGGTCCAGCTGAAGTGATGGGATCATTCCTTCTGACCTGCTTAGAGAGACTGGGTAAGGAACATTTAATCTAGTCTACTTGCTTCTGGCAAGAAGGGTTGAAATGCCCTCAGGCAGGGCCAGTCCCCAGAAGGCCATTGCAGGAAGAAAGCCTAGTGTTGTGGAGATGTCAGATGAGAGCACTCAGGACTAAAGATTGATGCCCCTGAAGTCTGCAATTCTAAACACACTTACTAAGGGACTAAGCCCCATAGAACTCAGCTGGACTTATATCTGAGTAGATATTGTTAGGATTGTGCTGTTGGTCAGGCTTGACTAGGGATCCTCTGCAATGATATCCATATCAAAGAAAGGTTGGCAACCCCCTGCCTGGAACGCCCTGCCTGCCTTTTAATGTGGCTGCTACAAACTTCTTTACAGACTTGACTTTTCACTGCAGAGAGAGGTTTGAAAAATAACATTAAGAAGGTTCTCTACTCTTTCCTGCCTACTCTGTGGGCTGCTATAAACTCACTTTGACAGCCAACCCAATTCCAGTGAATAATAATTGACATATAGAAAACACACATGCAGCAGCGTCACTAGCCGGGTGCGGGGAGTGCGGACCGCACCAGGGTGACACCATGAGAGGGGGGTGTCACCCAGAGTAGGGTTGCCATATTGCCCGGTTAGCCGGGTTTTACCCGGATTCTTTGCATGCCACCCGGCGCCCATTTAGCCCCTTAGCTGGTCCGGATTCTCAGCTCTAATTTTTTTAAAAAATTAAGTTTCTAGGTAGTATACATAAAAACGTCAGTCCCCCCCGTTAAATCTTTTTTTAAACTACTGTATAGCACTCCATAGCTTTAACCCCGCCCATTCAGGATTGCAGCCAATCAGTGAAGCGTTTGGTTGACCTGTGGCAGTGTCTAGTAAACCTCATTGCAAGGCCAGAAAATGGTGGTTTCCCCCCCATTTATCTGAAAATCTCATAAATTGGGTAAGTATATACATTTCAGTTTTTTCCCCTCTTGTGTGTAGGAGTCAGATCCTGGGCAGTGTTTTGAAAACCTTCCCAATACTTGCTTTTCTGGGGGTAAAAGCATTGCTAATCCCATATGTCCAGAGTAAATCCCATTGAATTCAATAGGATTTACTTTTGAGTAGACATGGTTATGAATGTGCTGAAAATCAGTGGGACTTTGGAGTGAATGTAAAACAGAATTGTGTTTGTGTTCTCTTTCTGTCCCCCCCCCTTCTCCAGTCCTATTTTAAAGCAAGTAGGCAGGGCTTACTTAGGTATTACAGTTTTTATTCTGTAGGAAACTAATACTGATTTTTAAAAAACGAATACTGATTTTTCTGCAATGACCAACTGCTTTGACAATAAACTATTATATGGGCTGTATGTATTTATACATCTGCAGTGTGTGTGTGTGTGTGTGTGTGTGTGTGTGTGTGTAGTCTTTCCAACAACCCTATGAGGTAGGGTTGGAAACCAAGGCAGCTCACAACAAGAAATAAAGCCATTTAAAATCCAATAACCATAAAAACAAGTATAAACAGATGCAAAACAGCATAAAGTGGCATGATTCAGAATTTTGGGTTGTGTGAATGAAGTTGCTTATCACTTGAGGTTGCAGTTCTGTCCCTGTTTGAGTAAGTTCCACTGAATACACTGGGACTTGCTTCTGAATAAACCTAGGATTGCACTATAAATATCTTTACAGTTTGTGTAAATAATAAATATATTTGATAGTCATGCTTATATAAATATTTCTTCATTTATCATATTTTTGGTTTTTGGTTATGAATCCTGAGTGGTTGTGGGATGCTGAGTTTTCTGCCTTACTCATAGGAATCTTGTTGTGGTT
This sequence comes from Rhineura floridana, assembly GCF_030035675.1. Lineage (NCBI taxonomy): Eukaryota > Metazoa > Chordata > Lepidosauria > Squamata > Rhineuridae > Rhineura > Rhineura floridana. The sequence continues at coordinate 83,857,341 of NC_084483.1, read as the reverse complement.
GGTATGGTATTACATTTAGGAAAGTGTTACTGCCTTCTGTGTTTTTTTTTCTATTTGCATTTCACTTATCTTTAACCTCACTCTGTTACAGCCATAGAAGCAACAGCAGCATATGCAAGATAATTAACTCCCATTAGTGATAAGAGCAAGAACTTATAATTATTATTTTAATTAAAACAAGAGGCTTATCAGTACTTTGAAGAGGACCAGATATTTATTTTCTTTCTGAGCCCAGGACTGGGTCTTTCATGATGTCCGGGGGGGGGGAGCAGGAGAGTAGTCGATAAGACAGACATCCTGGCATTGGTAATCTAATTAGCAAGTACGTGTGGGGTTGTTGCACACTTCCAGGCCCAGTTTCATTTTGAGTATGGCGGTGGAACCTGTGTAGATGTAGTTGATCAAAGGGAGAAGAAATTTTGAGTTAAGCAAAGCTCTGCTTTTATAAAACCTAAGAAACATACAGATACTTTGAATGTCTGAGTGCTTGCACCAGTGGAATACTGGAGGAACTTGTAAAACTTGCTGCTACAGTATTTAGAACTGAGCATGTGGCATGAAAGACTCCTTTCCCTAACATTTTGGCTTGTTTTTCTCCACCCACCACATCTCTGAAATATATCGTATATGTAATGGTTAACCGTACTGTTGCCCTGACTTACTTTATGTTTGTTGCTATTTTGTGTTTTATGTTTTTATATTGATTGTGCATTTTTATTGTTTTTATTATATTTGTAAGCTGTCCTGAGCTCTGTTTTTAACAGCAGAAGGGCAGGATATAAATCCTCTTAATCAATCAACATTCCATAGTGTTGGAAACTAGAGTCTAGGCATTTAAGGCTGAAAATGTTAAGTTTTTTTAAAAAAAGATTTCTCACATCTTTCCCCAGTTTTTGGTGCTAATTCCTAGGCACAAAAACAAAACAACTGGACAATCCAAATATTAATATGCAAATAATATGCAAATAATTTGCATAATATGCAAATTGGCCTGCCAGATTTGTGGAACTGGAATATGGCAACCCTAACCCAGAGCCGCCCCGCCCCTAGGCACCCTAGGTCTGGTACAGGAGGAGGTCATGGGGGTGATATATATGGCTTGGTCTACCTTCAGAGATAGTAGCTTGGGAACAACAGCAATTGAAGCCACACTTCCCAGTATGTGAATACTGTTTTACCACTATTGGGTAAGAAACAAACCATCATGCAAATAACCAGGTGCATCCTCTGTGTAAGGGAGTTCAGCTGACCACATGGAACCACTAAGAGTTGAGAGCATAGAACCACTGTTGTTGTTTCTATGGATGTAAGGGAGTAAGGTCAGAGATAAATGAAATGCAAATAGAAAAAGGAAAACAAAAGACAGCGATGATTTCCTAAATGCAATACCATACCAATCACAAGAAGATTCCTATGAGTAAGAGACAACCAGTCAGGATTCCTAATCAAAACTAAAAAAACTCCGAACAGCCAGTCAACCAAGGTAACACAAATCCCCATGCAGCACAACCTGAGCCGGGGGCTGCAGTTAGTGCAGAATGCTACGGCACAATTGCTGGCATGAATGAGACCCTATCAGCACATAACAGCTCTGTTCTGAAATATGCATTGGTTGCTGATTTGCTACCAGGTCAAGTTAAAGGTGTGCTTTCCATGTTACGGGTTCCACATAGTACTTGTTCAGCTCTTCTAAGAAATCAATCCTTTAGTGTGGCATTACCTAGGCTTTGGAAGTCCCTGACTATTTACATTAGGCAGGTGCTTCTTTGTACTCTTTTTGGCACCTGCTAAAAACATATTTGTTTAGGCAAGCCTACCCAGTAGAAGTTGTTATGTTTTTTATCAGTTTTTAATTCATTGTTGGTTTAATTATTTTGAATGTTTTCAGATACCTAACTTTAACTATTGTTGCCAATAATTTTATTGTTTTAATTCCTTCTATAAACCACTTTCAGGGTTTTTACAATAAAGCACTATGTAGATGTGAATAAAATGCATAAATAAATTTCTGAATCACTGTGGCCATTTCCTCTTTTAGGCACAAAGGGAATCTGCCTTGTACCGACTCAGGCCATTTGATTCCATCTAGCTTAGTGCTGACGACATGGACTAGCATTGACTTTCCAGGACTCCAGGCAATAGTCTCTTCCAGAGATTGAATTTTGGACCTTTGCATGCAAAGCACGTGCCCTACCACTGAGCTACAGTCCTATTTAAGAAAGTATATTTTAAAATTGTTCTTTTCAATTCACTAATGAATGCACAGCATACAACGGCAGATCCAAGTATGCATTTCAAGCACGTTCAACATACATTTGAAGCATATGAATCCCACCACAGAATCATGGGAAGTGTAGTTTGTTAAGGGTGGTGGGAACTATAACTGTGAGGGAGAAACTACACTTCCCGGCGATGTCATGCTCTTTAAATGCAAGTTGGATATGCTTTAATCTGCCCCTCACGATGAAAACGAGAGAGGGACTATGACCATCCCAAGGAGTAAGGGCACACTTAAAATGTAGAGAAAATAATCATTTGTAAACAATAATTTACAACCATAGTGTGAAATCAGATACATATCAAGACATAGTATGAAGAAATATTTATATAAGCATAAATGTCGAAGATGTTTATTATTTACACAACCTGTAAAGATATTTATAGTGCAATCCTATACATGTTTACTCAGAAGCAAGTCCCAATGTATTTAATGGGGGTTACTCAGACAAGGAAGCATGCACAGGACTGCAATTCAGTGATAAGGAACTTCACTCACCCAATCCAAAATTCATGCCACTTTAAGCTGTTTTGCAACTGTTTTATACTTGTTTTATGGTTATTGAATTTTAACTGGCTTTATTTCTTGTTGTGAGCTGCCTTGGTTTCCAATCCTACCTCACAGGGTTGTTGGAAATATTCTATATACACACTAGAGATGTAAAAATACATTCACCCCATATAATAGTTGGCCATTGCAGAACAGTTTTTTAAAGGATTAGTTTTCTGCTAAATAAAAGCAGTGACATTAACTGCCTAACTGCTTTAAACAAGGGATTGGGGGAGGAAAAGATTTACAACACAATCCTTGTCTATGTTCTATGTTCACTCAAAAGTCCCATTGATTTTCAGCACAATCCTAACCATGTCTACTCAAAAGTAAGTCCTACTGAATTCAGTGGGGTTAATCCCCAGGTATGTGGAATTAGCATTGCATTTTCCTCCCAGAAAAGCTTCATATTGGGAAGATTTTCAAAACAGGTTATGAAACTGCCCTCTTCAACAGTCCAGTAAAATTTAAACTTGTTTGACTCCTTAATTAGAAACGTATAACACTGCAGAGTGTAGACTTTTAAAAACTTCTGTTCAAAAATTAATTGAAAGATAAAATGTATAATATGCCATTTTTGCAAGTATTTAAAAAAAGCTTGCATGCACTTTTACTATGATTATAACTAAAATTGTTTACTGCGTATGTCCACCAAGATCCTGCTGTGATCTTCTGTTGTAGTGAAATCCTATGCATGTTTACTCAGAAGCAAGTCCCAATCCTGTACAAAGTTGTCTTTCTGCTGCTGACAGCTATATATTTACTGAATTTCTGATGTGAAACAAGCAGGAAAAGGAAACTGGGGGTTTAGATATTGCCCTGGGGTCAATAAATCTTGTCAATCACAACCCTGACTTCACTTATTGGCTAACAACCTGAAAGGGCAGGGATTAGAGCAGCTGGTATTAACAGAATTTGTGGAGGGGGCCTGACATTTTGGTTTATATCTTTTGAACCAGACCACCTAGAAATGTAATTTAAAAAGAAAAGAAAAGAAAGAAAGCTAAGAGTCCGGAGATTAAGGTGACTCACCCAGAGACCCGGAAAGGACCCCAAAAAACTGCAGTCTCCGGGCAAAAACTGGAGACCTGACAACCTTGATTAGCATGCTACACACAGGATTACTTGGCATGAACCCCTCCCATATAAATAAATCAGTGCTGGAAATGCCAATAGAAACAGCAGAAGGGATGAGGTCGGAGTACAGATTTCCATGTGAACTTGAACCCCATGATGGTGTGGAAACCTTTACTCAGTGGGACTTTGTCTCTCTGTAGGTGTGGGGAGTTGCTATTGTTGGGGCCTTCTGTGGCAGAGTCTGAGACACAGGAGGGTAAAACAACAATGATCAGGTGGAAGAAAGAGGGCCCCTTGCAGACATAGGTCCAGGTGTATTTCTTCCAGTTGGACGATTAAGAGGCCCAGCTCCAGCAGATGACCAATTTGGGCACTGGCCAAGGCCCCTTGTGCTGAGATGGGCCCCTGCTGCTCGTGCTGGGCAGGTGTAGCTCCCAGTCCATGATCCATGCTAGCATTGGCATGTGAAGAATGTGCCTCATGACCCAACGGTGGTGTAGATCACAGAGCAGCAGTCACTCTCCCAGGCAACACATACACACACCATTGCCACAGGCTGCCCACGCAACTTACTGTAGCACCATGCTCCTTGTTGTCTTGGCTTGTATGCACAGTATGCTAATCTGTTGACGTGACCAGGCCTATTTAAGCCCCCTATGGTGGCAACAGCAGTAGTGTTGCTACCACCACCTTCAAGGGCGTGCTGCAGTCTGGTGCTGGTCCTAACAATTATCATCCGGTCTTGAGTGGGAAGAGGGATTATCCTCCAAGATCCTTGCAGCTCAGAAGTATAGTTGCTGCTTTTGCTAAGGAACTGCTTATTCTGGGAAATGGAACTGCTTTTTCATTATTCCTCTGTGGAGCCACTCCTCTTCCACAATGGAAGCTACCTCCTCCTATACTTTGTGTATGGCCCCTTTCTGGGCGGGGATTACTAGATGTATGATTCAGCTCCAGTACAGTCAGTAAGAGTTTTATAACTGAGTTAAAGGGAAGTTGCAGTGCATTAAAGAGGACTTTTCCGTGAAGTGTAAAAGTCTCAGATTCAAAGCATCCCCCCACTTCTGCTTCATACAGATTTTCCTGTTTACTTTCATTAAATTAGTTGTTAAATTGGGTGCCAGCAGCATCTCTTTACAGATTTAAAGCACAAAAGCTGTTTTTCTGTCATAAGCCTACTCTTTTAATTATTGACCTGTTGTGTAGATAATTGATAGTGCACAAAGGTATCAGTGTAACAACTTGGAAAGGGTTACATTAGTTTACTCAGAATATGACAGGGTCAGTTGCTCTCAAGAATAATGATTAGGGTTCCCCCCCTTTCTTTCCCTGCCTTGAATACTGTTGTATTTTGGGACTTGGTGACCAGTGCATTAGACACTTCCTGGCCAGAAACGCACACACGCACACACACACGCACGCACACACTTGTCCCTTTGCCATCAACATCAGCTCAAATCAAACATCATTAAAATCAAACAAAAGTTTGATACTTCCTGCAACAAGACATATCGCTTTGCAAACCCCCCACAAAGTACTCATATTTTGTAATGTTTGAAGAATAGAATGGCTGTTTTCCAGTCTCTGGTTAATATACCAGGCTGGTGCTATGCATATTAGATGCCTGATCATTGAGTCTGTGGCTGGCAAATCCCACTTGCATTGCACTCAAGAATGGTACTACTACAAGAAGATTAATATCTGTAAATCTGCAGCAATTATTATTATTATTATTATTATTATTATTATTATTATTATTTGATCTATATCCTGCCCTTCCTCCCAGCAGGAGCACAGGGCAGAAAACAAAAGCACTAAAAACATGCTTTGTTTTAATGTGTTTTAAAGTTTGTTTTTATGATGTTTTAGTCTTCAAAAACATTACTTAAAAAAAGCTATCAAAACATCTAAGATTAAAAACCTTTTAAAAAAAGAAAGTTTAAGAACATTTATGTCTTGAAAAGGGTGGAGAATGTGGGTTGCCAGGTCAGAATCATCCCAAACCCTGAGATTTCAGGGGCAGGCCCTAGTGATGTCATGAAGGTGGGCCCTAGTGATGTCATAGGGGTGGGTCCGGGTGATGACATGCAGGCGGGTCCTCGTGATGTCATTAAGCAAGATACGTTAAGCATCAACCACAGTTGCTTGGAGCATACCACCCAAATAAACAAAAAATTCTCTGATTTGAAATTAAGATAGAAATCTTAGCTAAATGAGGGCTTTTCCAGGTCCAGAAGTGAAGGGATCATTCCTTCTCACCTGCTTAGAGAGCCTGGGTAAGCAACATTTAATCTAGCCTACTTGCTTCTGGCAAGAAGGGTTTAAGTGCCCTCAGGCCAGGCCAGTCACCAGAAGGAATGTAGGAAGAAGGGAGCCTAGTGTTGTGAAGATGTTAGATAGGAGCACTCAGGAGTAAAGATGGATGCCCCTGAAGGCTGCAATTCTAAACACACTTATTAAGGGACTAAGCCCCATAGAACTCAAGAAGACTTACTTCTAAGTAGATATTGTTAGGATTGTGCTGTTGGTCAGGCTTTACTAGGGATCCTCTGCAACTGTCTCCATATCCAACTTTACACCTCTGCTATTAATAATGCACAGAACAATGCCAACTAATATTTGCATCTCTAAAAGAGTAAAATTTTGGGGTTACAGAAGCAGAAATAATCAGCATTGTAAAATGGAGTTTATTTCACTACACAAGTGTTATCACAAATATGTACTTTGGGATCCTTTGGGCCCAAAAGTGTTATATAAATATAACATAATGATCTTCTGGCCTCTCATGGGCCTCACATCACTTGAAACTATTTGCAAGCCATTAAACAAGTGATGGTGGCAACAACTCTGTGATTTTCATCAATATCTTATCAAATTCCTGCTACATGTGTCTTCAGGTAGGCACCTGAGAAGATCATAATATTATTTTAAAAAATTGTGCTGAAATGCATTATATTTTTCAAACTGAACCTTTACATCATATGAATGCTTATACCCTGTTTACAAATCAACTATAGTAATACCTCAGTTAATGAAGTATATTAATTTCTTGACATTACTTCTTTAACAGAAACTTTGGTACCAGAGATAGGAATAACATGGAAAGAAGGGATAGGTTCCTAGGCCACACACACAAAAAGAGCAGTTCAACATATTTCAGCAAACTTTTTATTCAAAACTAACAATACGCAAGTCTGACATGAAACAACCAGGTCAGGTAAACTTTGCATACAGGCCACTTGAAGGCTTCTTCCAAAATGCATCCAGGGATGACTGCTTTGCCTTTTTTCTTTTATCATGTAGCATCTTGTTATAGCATTCTAAAGCTTTGAGCACAGTTCTCCTCTCCATACACTTGAGCAGGCAGGCAAGGGGCAGCCACCACCACCACCCTGTGTTCGCTCTCCCTCTCCCTCTCTCTGCCATCCTCCCCTACACTCGAGCAGACGCATCTGCAGTAAACAGTGCTTGCAGGGCATCCAAAGCACTGTTTACTGTGGAGGTGCTTGCACCACCTGGCAAGGAGTACCATTCCAGCCACGTGTGAGAGAGCTGCTTGGAGCAGCCACAATCCAGTAGACAAGGAGCTACATTCTGACTATGTCAGAGTGTGACAACCCCCCATGCTCCCTGCACCCAAAACGTTTTTGTTAAAAGGAACTTTTTTCCCTGGAGAATTTGTTAACTGAGCATTACTGTCCCAACTTGGGCCACTGCACCTGCTGTACTAGATTCAGCCCAAGTACTGATAAGCAAAACAGAAACAGTTAACACAGATGGGCTGGAAGCTGCGAAAGTGCGTTCAAAGTTCATCCACAGTTACCTTTCACAGTCGATACCCAGAAGCAGCTGAACATTTGTTTCCCTAATATTTTTGATGGCCGTTTTATAATCATATGTTGCTTGACATTCAATTATTAATGTGACATTTTAGTCAGCAACTGTGCCTTGCATTAAACTTAATGGTCCGTAGCTTTATGACCAAAATAAGAACATGGCATATCAGCTGTAGATTTCAGCTCTATTTGGTGGCTGTGTTCAGTAAACAATAATAAGGACCTTTTTTATTTGAGTCAAAAAGTATTCTGCCATGGAGGTCAAGGAGCTGGTTAAACTGCTTCCCCTTAATATGTGCTACAAATGTATTGATAATTCATCCACTAGACAGTTATGATGAATATCTGGAAAGACACTTTGTCATTGGGGCTCATCAGCAGTGGTAAATGAGGCTGTTGAATGTGAGGCAGATATATGGCTAGTATTTTTATCAATGCAATAATAAAAAAGTAAATTACATTGGTTTGCCAGGTGTGTTTAATTCATTAATCTGGAAAAGGACCTAAAGGGGGGGAGCAGGGAGACTTAGCCTGATGTCTTTTTTAACTAAGTGAGAGAAAACTTGTGGCTAGAATATCTCAGTGGTAAAATGGATTGTTTATTTATTTATTGCATGCACAAGACCCCAGATTCAAACACTGACCACCAGTTTAAGGATCTGGAAACAGAGCTGTGGAAATACCTTGGCCTGAGATTTTGGAGAGATGCAACCAGTTGCAGTAGATAGTGCTGGAGAAGATATGGACCAATGATGTGGCTCAATATAAGGTAGTTTCATGACTCCAGATGACTAGCTTATTAAAACAGTAGGGTTGACTAGATCCAGTGTGGCTTCTCAACCCACTGAATAGTGAAGACAACATCAGAGTCACAGGTAAAGGATGTTTCATATGTGATAGACTGTGGGTGTACACTAGGAACAAAGGGTAATAGTCAACTAAATAATACTCAGGGTAGATCCATTGAAACCTTTCTGTAACACGTTGATTGATTCTAATGAGTTTTCTTTGAGTATGACATAGTTGGATATCACCTGTAAAGTTTATACTGCCATATTTCAACTGAGTACTTGTGCCTATTGCATCTTCTATATATACTATGAAATATATTTATGCTGTTGCTTCAAACACAACTGTGTAAGCCTTGTGTATACCCATGTGGTCTGACTTAGTTCAAGTTCAATGGGTTTTGCTGTGTTTAGCTCTGTGCTAAATTGGGCTATTAGGGTATACTCTTAGTCTGTAACATGTGAAGAAGCCTTTCACATACGGATATCCTACCCATATCTAGGGGCTGACAGTCCTTCCTGAAGGTCACAGATAGTTCTCATCTGGTGATTGCAGAGAATTCTTAGCATCACCTGCCTATGAGTTGGCTTTGCAAATGTCATTATGTTATCTATGGCAGGTGTTTCTCCAGTTTTAGTTTCACTTGGGGAGAGTCTTAGACAAGTATTCTTGGCAGGAATATTACCTTTTGCCATTTTCTGGTACATGCAACTCAGTTGGGACTGGGGAAGGGAGACAAAATTGGTTCACGCTTCCATAGGGTTAACAGTAGCAATGCCTGATAAGAAATATATGAATAGTTCCTATAAAAAGGAAAGATTTTGAATCTGAAACTTTGCCAATGTATTTTAGGTAAACTATTTTGTCAGTCCACTCTAAATGTAACGTATTTTGATATATACAAATACAAAATAAGAATATTTTGATCATTTTAGAAATGTATCCCATTCTTTCTCCATAGAGCTTAGGGCAATGTGGACTATGCTATTCCCTTTTATCCCTACAACAACCCTGTGAGGTATATTCTGTTGAGAGAGTGACTGTCAGTGCTCAGTTTCCTGGCTGAGCACTATTTGATCCTGGGTTTCTTCCAGAACACATTTTTGTAGACTTGGGAGTTTGGACAGAAGGGAAGGAATGCTGGTAAGACTCATTCCCTCAACAGACAATGGTAAAGTTGCCAGATGCATCTTTTCTTAGGGGAATTACAGGTAAATGCTCCACTCAGACTAGAAAATAGCTGGAGACACCTCTGGAAGGTAAGAGTTGTTTTGGCAACAAGGGTATGCCTTTTTTGTCTGCCTACTGCACTCCCAGGTGATGTAATCTAGGGGCTCATCTACACAGGGGTTTACTTTGTGTCTGGTGCTACTTGCATCCCCTTTTAATTCGCATGGTTCACATGACGTTACTGGCAAACAGAAGCTATCACAGTTTCCCCCCTGTAAATCTGTACTAACCCAATCCTCTGATAATCTGAAAAGGGAAGAAAAAATGTCTCCGTTCTGTATCTCTGGGGCTTGCAGATGCTAGGGCTTGCAGATACATTTAGCTGGATGTGTCAATTGTTCCCCTCTCTATGCCCACTCCCTCCTCCTCCCTTCATTCATTTCATTTCCTGTGGGATGAAGAGAAACTTCCGCTTTTCTCTCTCATTTTCTTTTATGTTGCTGCAAATGGTGCCTTTATTTTCTTTTTCCCCTAACTTGTCCACAAAACATAACACTGCTCAAACCAATATTTGTATTTCATCTGTATTGTACCAGTGAAAATACAAATAATCGCACTTCCAGGTTGTTGTTGTTTTTAAATGAAACTTACTGGTAGAACAAACTGAGCATGCTCGATTGTCAGGTAAACAGAGGGAGTGGAAATGTTAAATTAGAGGGCGTGGTCTTTAGGAAACTGCATGATTGATGCTTCCCTTCAAGTGTGACTAGAAAACACTGTGTTTGCAGCTGGCATTGATCCGTTACTTCAATGGTGCAAACAGAAAACGGAGGTAAAAACAGCGTCTTTAGCACAAAGTTATGCTCCCATGTAGATAAGCCCTAGGTCTCTGTGTACAGGTTCACATGGGATCTAAAATCCATATTGAATTTGAAGCTTTTTCCCTTCGTGATAGAGTTCCACAGTTCACATACGTCCGTCCTCCCCACCTTCCAATTTGCTGTGTTGTTCACACACATTTGCGTTTATTGGTATCACTTTTTCCTTGTGGCCCCGCCCCCCAATTTAAATGTTAACTCCCTCCAGAACATCCCCATTGCTAATCGAGAAGGGGAGGGGTTTCTGTCAATTTCACGCTAAGCTGGGAGACAGTGGGGGGTGCAACTGACAGCAAATAACTTTTTTTCTGTTGTCAGTTTCATTTCCTCTAGACAAAGCTCTTTTTGTGCAGAAGGAATGAAATTATTTGTAGTGTGTATATTTTTGTGTTTGTGTGTGTGTGCACGCACAACCTCTTTGTGAATGAGACGGTTGCATCCTGGCGGGAAAGTGTTACATGGGGGGGTCGAGTCGACCCCCCTCTCCTTCCCCTCCAGAAAACCAAGCAGGGCCACCCTGGCACATCCCACGGCAAGTCCTCCCTGTTGCTGCCACCACCACCTCAAAGGGGAGGGGAGGGGAGGAGGGGCTGCTCGCCACTCACGCCCCGAGCACCAGCCATGAATACCTGCCTGGTCTTTCCCAACAAGCAGCTCCTCCTCCTGCAGAGAGAGGCGCAGAGGAGAGTGGCAACACAGCACCCCTTCTCTTCACTCACTGTCCCATGCTGCCCCCGCCTGGCTCATAAAGTAAAATAGAAAGTAAATGAGCGCATAGCTGGTTTAAAGGACCAAAGGAGGGAACTTGCTGGGGGGAAAGTGGGGGAAGGAAGGCTAGAGCGACTGGACGTTTGTTCGTCAGCTGCAGGGGAAAAAATGATGTACATAGATAGTGTAGGGGGGCAGAAAAAGGGAGGATCTACAATGGCGAACAACCCATGCAGCCAAAAACAGCGGAGAAAAAAACCCCATAGCAGATTGGCACCGAAGCAGGTGCGGATTTTCAAACCAATTTCGGATTTTTATTGCACTGATTTAATCCGGATTTAAAGGCAATAGCAGCTGAATGCACTCACATTGGCAAAAAGTCATGCAAATGGTCCAAATTATAAGGATCTGCAAAAAGCACTAGATCCGCATTAACCCTTCATGTGATCGAGCCCTCTGTGTGTATTTGAACAGGAGCCAAGGAAACAGAGTGAGAGTTCTGGGGAAAGAAAGAAAAACAGAGAGGTTTACTTTCAGCTCTGGGAAATAGCTTTTGGGGACCGTCTATTTCTGATGAAGATCTGATGTGGGGCAAGGGATTCTGCTGTTGGAGTGCTTAAGCCAGATGTGGGGAACCTGTGCCCCCCCTGGTGTTGTGAGACTCCAACTCCCATTAGCCACAGCCTGCATGGCAACATCTACAGGGTCACAGGTTTTCCCTTTCCTGGTTTAAGCTGTTTGCCTCCACCTATGCTCAACATGTATATTTGCAAATACAGGGTCCATCCATAGGTAATCACAAACCACATTTTCACAATTTGATATTTGACCTTGGTGTTCATATCTGACCTGTTTGTTTCTGACTTTATTTTTACCAATCTGGAGTTTTATCATTCATACCTGTGGGTGTGAAACATTTTACACTAATTCGCTTTTTCACACTGTTCCACCTCTCTGTCCACCCCTTAAAGTGCATTGGTCTATTTTCCCTCACATGCAGCTCTAGAAGTGTGCAAAAGTTCATTTTCAAATTGTAGAACTCAAGCACATGCGTGCTTTGAGATTTCCGGAGACATTCCTTCCATCCACCACTTAAAGCTCATTGGTCCATTTTCTCCCACATGGTTTTAGTTACTTCTCCTCCCCTCGAAGTGTTTTTGAAAATAATCAATTTGTCAGCTCTGTAATGCCAGCTCTGTAAGCTCTGTAATGTTAAACTGGTGTCAAAGGCATCTCCACATCTGCAGATTGAAATCAAATTATTTGCAGTGTTAAAAGATAAATTACTCTGGCGATTCCGCCTTGTTCCATTCATCAGGCCAGAGGCAGACAGTGAGCATTTTTTTTAGGTGCTAAAGACTTAATCAAGCAATCAAGTTGGAGTGGCCCCTGAACATCCATTTGCCAGTGAGCCCTATCCGCTGAGGACAGAGGCTGCTTTCCCTGGACAGGGAAAGGAAGGAGGGAGAGAGAAGGGGAAGGGGGAGTTTCTAAAACAAAATAAATTAACCTCTGAGACTTCCTTTGCTGCCTCCTGAATAAACCATGAACGATTTTTCATCCCCAAGTTGATGCTTCCGCTCTCTTTGAGGTGGGAAATCAATTTTTCAATTGATCACAAAATAGATAATCCCACTCCTGCTCTGAATCCCCGAGACAGCAGCCCCTTCCTCACACACATGCAAGTGTCTACCATGTAGAACAGAAGCTACTTAACCCCTCCCTCACTGCCCCACACCATTGACCTGCTACTGTCTGGTGTGGGGAGAACCTCTTTACTAGGCTTCCAAAAAAGGTTTCTTTTTGGAAAATAATGAGTTTGTGCAACGGCTATATAGCTACTGCAGTACAGCCTGGAGAAGCAAGAAGGAAGTGCCCAAATTCAGTACCGGAAGCAAAAATCATCTATAAGGGAGGAATGGATGGAGGCTGGGAATTAAAACTGTGGCCTGCCCATACTGCAAGATGTCCATGCAACCATATGTATGTTTATTTATTTATTTATTTATTTTATTTGTATCCCACCCTTCCTCCCAGCAGGAGCCCAGGGCGCCAAAAAAAGCACTAAAGTCCTTGATAATCAATACAGCACAACTTTTCAATTTTTTGATGAGTAGGGGAAATCTCAATTTAATATGAGAAAATCTGTGATGGCAGGGAACGCCATATGAACAATGGAAAATTAATGGGGACACAAGGGGCTTACTCTGCAGATTAAGAGGAGGTATGGATGGGCCCATGTACAAATAAAGTAAGAGTTACACACCATATATTTAAAGTGCATGCAACCCAAAGAATCCTGGGAACTATAGACTAGTTTAAGGGTGCTGGGAATTGTAGCTCTGTGAGGAGTAAACCACAGATCCCAGCATTCTTTGGGGAGAAATGTGCTTTAAATATATTGTGTGTACGCAGCAAAAACTTCATAAGCTTCCAGTGACTTTGAGAGGAAACCAAACCTAGCTAAGTACTAGGCCCCGGGAATTTCTCCTCACTCACGGAAATGGGGCGAATGTAACAATACTTTACAAAATATATGTGATGGCGTGACAGCTTTAAGGCTACGCTGTGGTGCAGGAACTTCATGGTTCAGAAATCATGAAAGTACTAGTAATGCAAACAAACTTAGATGAAAAGTGGAGTGGTTTGGGGAAGCTCACTCTCCATGTTATTGTCAATCAAGCATACCTGATGGTTCCATTCTGTCTGGAGCTGAAGTGTATTGTGCTGTGGAGCCAGACCCTGCTCAGCCTTGCTGAGACATTCCAGTATTTGACACAGGCAGTTCCCCACCCCTTTCTCTAGGCCTCACTATGCACTCAATAGCTATGCTGCTGTTCCTAGGATTCTCAGGGCATCTGAGGTTTTTAAGTATCTGGCTGGATTCAGCAACTTCTGACAACTTTGTTGGCAGGGTTGAGATAGCTCTGACTTTTCCAAATGCTTTATTGCAAGTAACGTACAACCACAGTATGGGAGTAAATACAGAATTTCTTTACAGATCCAGCACTGTGGAAAACTCTCTGCTAAGACTTATTATTGCTTAAAATCAGACTGCTCATCCTTTTAAAACGAATGAAACTTGTGTCATATATCTAAGCCTTTGGGCTGAAAGGAGATGCAAATTTAGCAGACTACCAGTAGAGCAAAATTGTGAATTTGTTCCTGGAACATTTGCCAATGGTGTACTACTAGATGTGTTCCTTTATCCAGGGTGAAGCAAAACATGTTCCCTCAAAAGACAAAGGTGATTATGTGCAGAGAGAGAAAGAGGAAGGTTATCTGGTAGCATTCCAGGGGGACCTGTCAGAGACATCTGATTAGACCAGATCTCAGAGGCATGTTTGGCATCCTACTTTCATTCTTTTAGCCAAACTATTCTGCTCTCGGATCAAAGGATATGCTGGTTTCTCTAACATACCACAGCTGTCCAAAGGCAGATATACAAACTTCTGAAAAGAGACTTACTGGGCCCCTTCAGCTTGAAGAACCTGTTCACGCTCCTGGGGACAATAAGGAGTGCCAGCTCTGCTGGCTGCGATTAAAAAAAGGAGGCTGCAATGCTGGGCCAGAGCTGATGGTGACGTTGACTTCGAGCGGCTCAGATTTTATCAGGTGTACAGTAATTCTTAGAAGAAGAAAAATGAAGTAGTAGAAGGAAATGTTACAGGAAAAAGGAATAAACTTCAGAAAGTGCTTATCTGGACTGGTATTTCTACTGGCTTATGATGAAATGGTCATCAATATTTGTTTTATCTCCAGTATTTAAAAACTGCTTTTCTTCTAGGAAAGCATGCAGAGTGGTCGTGATGATCACCCAGTAGTCTCAGCAGGTCTTTGGGTGATGATTTGGTAGTGGATTGTGCCAGGGATTTGAAAGCACTGTTCATGATAAATGGTCATGTAATAAGAGATACTAGTACAGTTTTTAAGCAACAGAGTGAGTGTGCAGAAGCTACCTACAAGATGGCTGCATTAGATAGTCAAGTGATACCTGAGAACAGAAAGCCTTTAGGGGCTAGCTGTGCAAATACTTGAAAGTGATGAGTTTCAGAAGAAGGGAATGAAAAGAGAGAAGCAATAGGCAGGACAAGTCCTACCATTAGGCAGAGTGAGGTAGCCATCCAAGTAGCAGATTTGGCATTGGGGGCAGGGGACAGGAATGGCAATGAGGTGTTAGAGGACACAGCTGTGTGTGCCACGTGTCCTCCCTTCTGCCCCCTAAGCTAGCTAGCTCCCCTCAGATGCAATGGAGGACACTGTTCTGTCACCAATGTTGAAGTAAGTTTCCACTGCCGGGCAAGTCAGCTTCTGTGCAGGGTAGGAGTGTGTGTGTGTGTATCTTGTCCTTTGCTTCAGGCAGCAAAATATTTGGACAGGCCCTGGCAACAGGATAGTGGTGTGTGTGTGTGGGAAAAGGGATATAGGTAGGGCTTAATCCTTCATCATTTCTCCATTCCATTTCTCCTGCAAGGCAAAAAGCCACTGGGGTGGGATTTAGAGCAAAGAATCAATGTGGGGAGGGGGAAAGGTTAAGTACCCCCCCACTTCCCTGCTCTAATTCCCCCTCTTCTGAAGTAGCTTTTCTTTTTCAAAAATAAAAAAAAATGTTGTTGGGACTCTGGACTCATCTATATGGTGGTTTACTGTGTGTTTGGTGCTACTCACATCTCCTTTTAAATCTCATGGTTCACATGATGCTACTGGCAAACTCTTCTGCCCGAACTCGAAGAACTAAGACTCAGACAAGGCTGTTTTTTTAATTATTATTATTGTAGTAAGAGAAAGTTTCAGTTCATTGCGCTTCTTGAATCTACCTACAGCTTACTCAGAACTCAGCATCTTTCTAGGTCTAACTAGCACAGCTTTGCTGCGCTAAGACGTTGATTCAGCAGCTACTCCCTCTCTCCACTTGACTTAAGTAAGGCTGGGCAGGTACCTTACTTGCATGTGCTAACTGTCACTGTTGGGAGTGTGTGCACAGGCAAAGACTTTGTCTCAGTGGTGTCTGTTGAATTTCCCACTGCATTTGCCTCCTCGTGCAGGGTGAAGGAGGAGTCCCCATCACTGTCCTGTCTTCCCCCTCAGAGGGAGGAGAGCTGCCTCTAGGCGATGTGGGCACAGGGAGAGGGGAAGTGTCAGGCTGGGAAACAATGGCTGGTCAGGTTGACTCTCCACAGGGATAACTGGAGCTCCTGAGGTTGAACTGTCAAAGTCCAGAGCTGGGGCACTTTCTGCGTCCAACTCCCCACTCGGGTCTTCACTGGCTCGACCATCCCACTCTAAGTTCTCCTCCTCCTCCACTCTTGTCAGTCCACCCCCCTCCAGAAGGGCTCATGACACAAACAGAAGCTATCATTCAGTTTCCCCCCTCTAAATCCATACTAACTCAATCCACTGAAAAGGGAAGAAAAAAACTCTCTTCACTCCATTTCTCTTGTGCTTGCAGACACTTTGCTCCAATGCTTTCAGGTGAGTGTGTCAATCATTCCCCTGTCCATGGCCACTATCTCCTCTTCCCTTTTTTCGTTTCATTTCCTGTGGGCGGACAAGCAATGTAAGGCTGCTGTCCTCTGTTCTGCTGGCCTTTTTTATGTTGCTGCAAACAGTGCTGTTATTTTTCCTTTCCCCCTAACTTGTGCATAAAAGCATAACACTGCTCAAACAAAGATTTGTATTTCAGTTGTATCCTACCAGGAAAAATATAAATAACCGCACTTCTGGGTTGTTGTTTTATTTAAATGGAATCTACTGCAACTGGTAAAACAAACTAAGCATGCTCAGCTGCCAAGCAACCAGAGGGAATGGAAATGTTAAATTAGAGGGCGTGCTCATTAGGAAACTGTGCAGTTGATTATTTCCCTCCATGTGAGTAGAAAACGCTGTGTTTGCAATTGGCATTGAGCCCTTACTGTGGATGGTGCAAATAGAAAACGGAGGTAAAAATAGTGTCTTTAGTAAGAAGAAATGCTCCTGTGTGAATAAGTCCTCAGTTGCATAAGTGAAACAAGTATCAGCAGCCAAACATATGGGAAAGGACTTAGGCATATTACTTCTACCTTCCTTCCAACCTTTGAGTCAACTGGGGCTTTACTATCTCAATGTTCCCTCTGTGATGCCCTCTAGCGTAAGGGGGGATCTAAGATTTCTGTATGTTCCACTACCTCTAATAGAGAGAGACATGGGATCTCAGTTGGCCACTCTGAAAAGGTCACTGGCAGTTTTTCAAATGGAGTGTTTCTTGGTAAAATGTGACACTACAGCCATTCTTTTCTCTCTGTCCTGTTAAACTTCCAGCATCAGCCCAGGAAAATCTTTGCATAAATCCTTTCTTCTAACAATTGTAACAATTGGGGAGATGGGTAGTCAGCTATCCTTCTCCCCAGCAAAACATGAATTTTGGGGTCAGTAGAGCAGTTAAAACTTACATGGCCTTGCCATAGGGTAGAGACACACTGTTGTGCCGGTTCCAGTGCGACTCCACTTCCATTTTCTGAAAATGGAGGCACATGACGCTAGTCAAATTCTGCTCCTTTTTACTCTAAAACCTGGTCAGTTCAATTTGAGAGCATTTTTTTTTAAATTCAGCTTCAGACAAATTTTGCAACAGATTGGTAGATCAACCTGTTGCTCCTCCAGGTATGGCCAATGGGAATACTTTGCTGTAGGCTCAGGCAGAGACCGAGTCTGGCACGACGCTTTGCTGTTGTTGGTCCTGAAAGATCTGAAGTCAGCACTGAGGGAGGTATGTTTAGTTTATAGTTTATTTATATACCACATTTTGGCCAAAAGGCCCCCAAAGTGGTGAACAACATATTAAAACATATTACAAAAAAACCCATAAGAAATAACCAATAAAAATATACAGTAAAATACAATGCAACAAAAACGAAGTTTAAATTTTTTTTGCAACAAAACCAATGTTTTCTTTGTTTTCAAATGATGCACACAGTTACCACAGCATATGTGGTCTTAGGAGAGACATTCCATCTTTTCTCGGAAGCGCATAATGTCGTCAGCCAAGTTGTCCCTCTCCACCTCCACATGGCCCTTGTTGGTGAGTTGGTCCACCTGCCTGGGCTGCAGGGAGGATGTCTGACTCCCCAGGTGGCGTGCTGCTGCCTCACACCTGGCATGGACCCGTAAAGGACGGTGTGGAGCTCCTGGGTGGTGAAGTGGTAGCTTTTCTCACTCCTGGTTTATGGCCACAAACATTGCACAGGAGAAGCAGAGCCAGTGAGTTCAGAGTAGTGCTGTGCCAAAGCCTCCAGTTCCTTGATTTTCTCCCTTTTCCTGCAAAACAGTCTTCTGTTTCTCTGCTTCACACCTGTTGGGGCTGCCTTATGTTGGTATGTCCAGCCAAGGGCAGTGTCGCTTCAAAACGTAGCCAGAAAAACCATTATTGCTGCTTCTGAAGCGAATAGAGTTCCCACAGCCCCATTCTCACCCTCATGTTCTGTGGAAAAGGTTCCTGCTCAACATCGCAATTATTATTTATTGACAGTGCATTCTATTTATTGACTGCCTGGTAGAGGTCATGCTGTCTGCTTGCTGTTAATAAATTTAAAAAGTCTGTTAGCACACAATGAACTACATATGGTACACATGACTAAACAGTCAAGTGCCAGTTTGAGCTGGACTATTTGTTGCTTTGGTTCTTAGAAATGTTTTTAAGAGAACTGAAACTTTACTTAAAATGTTCAGGTGGGTGACTTTGAGGAAACAGCCTCTGAAGCCATAACAGATAAAGATGCAGGAGATCAGTAAATGGATTTCCTGACATTTTCTTTTTAAAAAAAGCAGCTGTGGATGTGTGTGTGTTTTGGCAAGTTAGTTCAGTTTTTTAACTCTTTCCCCTTTTACAATTTCACCAATGTAAATCATCCCCAAAGTTCCTATATGTCCCACTGAGAAAATATGTCCTCATTCCTAAATTCTGTTGAAGGCTGTTTTTGCAGTGTTGAAAGTCCCTCCCATTAGTTTCTAGACCTTCAAGTAAAGCAATTGCAGTACTGTGTACAATTCTGGTTGCCTCACCTCAAAAGGGACATTGGAGAGCTGGAAAAGGTTCAAAAAAGGACAACCAAAATGATCAAGGGGATGGACCAACCCCTTTGAGGAATGTTGCAGCATTTGGGGCTTTTTATGTTAGACAAAAGGCAAGTAAGAAGTGACATGACAGAAGTGTGCAAAATTATGCATGGCATGGAGAAAGTGGGTAGAGAAAAGTTTCTCTCTCTCTCTTACAACACTGGAACTCATAAGACATGAAATGAAGCTGAATGTTGGAAGATTCAGGACAGACAAAAGAAAGCACATCTTCATGCAGCACATAATTAGACTATAGAATTTGCTCCCACAAGGGGAAGTGATGGCCACCAACTTTTATTATTAATACCCTTTTTATTTTTAATACCCTTAGCAAACCATTGCTATAGTTATTCATTAAATTTATATCCCATCCCTCCTCCCAGAAGGAGTCTTGAGCAGAAAACAAAAACACTAAAAACATATTTAAAACATATTTAAAACAAAACATCTTTTAAAACATCTTAGAAACATCTTTAAGAATAAATCTTGAAAACATTTAAAAAAACAAAACTAAAAACAATTCCATCACAGAAGCAGTCTGTGATAAAAGGCTTGTTGTAAGAGGAAGGTCTTCAACAGGCACCAAAAAGACAACAGAGATAGCACCTTAAGGGAGTGAATTCCAAAGGGTAGGTGCCACAACACTAAAGGTCCACTTCCTATGTTGTGCAGAACAAACCTCCAGATGAGATGGTATCTACAGGCCCTCACCTGCAGAGCACAGTGATCAACTGGGTATGGAAGGGGTAAGATAATCTTTTAGGTATCCTTGTCCCAAGCCATGAAAGTGGCTGTATACTACAGCCTGCATGCATTTTTTACATTCCACAATGTTAAATTGAAAATATCTCCCATGCCACTCTGCTGCTTCCCATAAGCTCATTTCAAAACAAAACCTTACAAAATGTATAGTATTGAACTCAGAAATGCTTGGTGATACCCAAAACACTCAGAGAGAATCAAGAGTTCAAAGTGTAAAAGAAAAAAAATCTAGACTCCTGTTGGACTTTTTTCTGTCAGCGGTCTTGTAATTTGTTGAAATTAATTAAAAATCAGCCATGTTCACAGAGTACCTGTAATCCTATTACTGACCTTGCCCCATATTCCAACCTTCATCTTCTGCAGTTTTATAGTTAAAAAAAATGCATGGCTCAGTAAGAACCAACTGTCAGTGTTTGAAAAGTCAGACTCACAGCTGTTTGGCTTGCCTAATCAGGGGGCCACACCCATGCCAGACATTAATTTCACTTTAGACCAGCCTTTCCCAGCCAGTGTGCCTCCAGATGTTGTTGGACCACAACTCCCATCAGACTCAGCCAGCATTGTCAATGGTCAGGAAAGATGGGAGTTGTGGTCCAACAACATCTGGAGGCACACTGGTTGGGAAAGACTGCTTTAGTCATGGCTTCCCCCAAAGAATCATGGGAAGTGTAGTTTGTGAAGGGAGCTGAGAGTTGTTAGACTCCTATTCCCCTGACAGAGCTCCAGTGGCCAGAGTGGTTTGTCAGCCACTCTTCTGGGGATTGTAGCTCTGTGAGGGGAATAGGGCATCTCCTAGTAACTCTCAGCACCCTTCACAAACTACACTTCCCAGGATTCTTTGGGGGAAGCTGAGACTGTTTAAAGTGAAATAAAGGCAAAAAAACCCCCTCTGAGCTTATGGTGGGTGAGTGGTGACAACACCTGCAATCAATCCTAATAGCAGAAATGAGAGGTGTTGATCTTGTTTTTGCAGGAAGGAAGCAACACTATTGACAGTTGCTATAGTTCAGATAGCCACTTTGAATATGCGTAATTTACTTTGCAATGTTATTGAAGTTTCCTATAGTAAATCATTTTCTTTTGCTTCTGTTTCTGTGAATATGTGAAGTACAGCAACATTTTTCATAATGTACACTAAAAAACTCCAAAAACAATTGTGGAATAATGGCACTGACTATTCTGCAGAATAGTCTCCAGTGGACACAAGGAGTGCCTCAGTTTGCACAAGATAAAACAGTGGAAGGTTAAATATATTGTAGCAAAATTCTAGGTGTGCTGTATGGTTTTAATTGGCCAATCCCCACCCTTCCTTAAGTGGAGTGGTTTAAGCATTGCTGACCGCATGCATCTTGGGCAGGCCAAATTTGTTTTTTCCAATAGCTAGATTCATTGCTTCAGTAGCAACATATTGTAATCAGACTGATTTTACATCAAACTGCAGTTTCAGATTCAACTGTTAATGCATTCAAAATAGAAATAGAACATAACCCCCAGTTTGAAACACAAAAGGCTGTCTTCACCAGCACATGACATTGGCCAACAAAAAGATTTTGAAATTAATAAAAATTTGACACAGATTTCTAGGATGAATAATTAGAGAAATATAATTTGCTAAGTTCTCTGTAGAAACAGTAGTAATACAGGAAAGGAGCAAAGTAAGAAGAATATTGTACATACAAAATACAAAAAATGTAATTCTCCATCTTTGGAGTCCTGATTGCAGGTGTTGCCACCACTCACCATATGCTCAGAGGGACATAATACCAAATTCTTCCAAGCTACACAGGAAGTGGATTGGACTGTGAAAGACTAACACAAATTGTGTTTGCATTTTGACAACTTTGTAGGGCAGTACAATATCTCAGAGAGGAGGTCAGGTCTCCTGCTCCCCTGGTGCATTCACTACAGCTTTCCAGTTTCCCTCGTTTTTAAAGTTTGATAGAAATATCTGTGGGCTATAAGTACATTCTTAAACCACGAGTTTTTTTTTGCCTATTAGTGAATAGGGCTTTGTACACCAAAGTCAATACCTTGAATTTGACCTGGCATCCAAAGGGCAGCCAGGGCAGTTCTTTCAGCAGTGGGGTAACATGTTGGCAAAATCCTGCTCCAGTAAGCAGTTTGCACCAGCTGCAGTTTCTGGACCAAGCTCAAGGTTCCCAGGATTCTTTGTGGGGGTCTTGCTTTAAGTGTATGGTGTGTAACTTTTACTTTATTTGTAAATATACATGTCGAGAGTAGGGGAAGGCAAACAGTTTAAACCAGGAAAGGGGAAAGCTGTGGCCCTATAGATGTTGCTGGGACTTGTGCTTTAAATATATAGTGTGTATTATATGCAGGAATTGTGCTACAATGGTTCTGCTATGTTAGCCACGCCATCTAAAAAAGAGAAAATAAGAACTTAGTGAAAAGGGTCAAGGAACGGGAGTGAAAATAAGGAATGGTTGAAAGGTGTGGAACTTCCATTTAGACAAAGGGACTACTGAGGGACTAAATAGGAGTTTGTAAAATTATGGATAGAAACATACTTGCTGTTCTGCAAGTTCCAGTGCATCTCCATCTCTCTCTTCTGAAAATGGGGGCACACAATGCTAGTCAAATCCCATCCCTTTTTACTGTAAAACCTGGTGGGAGTAGCTTGAGTGGGGTTTTTTAATTCAGCTTCAAAGAGATTTTGCGACTGATTGGCAGATCAACCCATTTTCCCTCCAGGTGTGGCTAACAGAAACGCTTTGATCTGGCCACTAGTGTGTTGATAGCCTATGTGAATGCCATGAATCAAGAGAGATTTTTTCTCTTGGATGGAACATGAAAACATCCTAGTACAAGAGCAGGCGGGTTTCAGGGCTGGCCAATCTACGATGGACCACGGCCTTGTCTTATCCCATCTGATAGAAAAATATACAACGCCCCCTGGAGGAGCCCTTTATTCAGCATTTATTGATTTTCGATCTGCCTTTGATTTAATACCTAGACACAAACTTTGGGAAAAACTAGAGCTCACAAATATTGATAGACGCCTACTTGCTCTAATCCACCTATCTACGTGTTAGATGCAATAGAGCAGGCTGTCCATCCCAACCTTTAATGGCGTCAAACAGGGATGCATCCTGGCACCCATGTTGTTTAATTTATACATCAACTCTCTGGTTAAAACTCTATCTCTGATAGGAACCCATTACCCCAGTCTGTCCAAGAGACCCCTAACCATCCTCCTATATGCTGATGATGTTCTCCTTTCGCTGACTCTGGTCGGGCTTAGACGACTACTGAGTGCTCTTGACAGCTATTGCAAACAAGAGCTCCTTGAAATTAACTATGACAAATCGAAAGTCATGTTTTTTTCCAGAAGAAAAATAAAACATCGCTGGCGGATTGGTGATAATTCTATAGAGCAGGTTTCATCCTTTAAATACCTTGGGATGATATTCCATTCCTCAGGCTCATGGTGTCCCCAAATAAGAAATGTTATTACCAATGCGCAAAGAACTGTTAAGGCGCTCCTCTCCTTTTATTATAACAAAGGTGGTCAGCATATTCCCTCTGTTGTTCAGATTTTTGTGGCTAAAGTGAGTACCCAATTACTTTATGATGCCCAAATTGGTAATTATAATAATTATGTGCCCTTTGAAACTGTTCAGACAAAATTTTTGATATCGATTTTCGGTATCTCATCTTGCATTCCAAACCCTATCATACGTCTAGAAGCGGGGCTCATTACGATGGTGGCACGCATATGGCTGCTCAAATTTAATTTATGGTTAAAATTGCTGTTCGCTCCTGAGGGATTGGCCTCACTAACGCTAACCGATGTTTTCTGCTCAAAATGGAAAAAGTCCCTAACTACCAAATTACTATCTATAGGATTTTCTCCTCCTATGATTCTGACTCTGGGCTTTTCCAAAGCAAAATCTCTCATTTCCCAATGAGTCTATGATATGGAATTACAAACCCATTTAACTAGAGCGGCCGCCGACACCGACCTCAGGTATAACACAAGGCTATTTGCTCCGGCCCGCTATCTGTTTACCCTGACCGTCCCCAAACTCAGGTTGGCGTTTACTTGCAAAATTTAATAGCTTACCATCAGTGCTTCTAGAGGGTAGGTTTAAAAAAATTAAATATGCTGAACGATTATGGCCTTGTGACACTAACACAGTGGAATCGGTCAGTCATGTCCTACTTCACTGCCCTTTTTATCATGACCTCCGGGTGGCCTTAATTACTCCAATCTTACATGGATTTCCTACTAGAGATGAAGCCTCTCATGTCGAGCTCCTCTTGTCCGACTGTATTTCCCTTATAACAGCTAAGGTAGCCAGCTTTTGCGCAGCCGCCATCCGCTCTAGAAAGTTGTTGCTATCCCCCTAACTTATCCAAGATGTATACTGCCCTTTCCTAAGATAGATTGTAATTCTTTCAAGTTTCTGGTGCTTTTAAAACTATCCCAGTAAAACGTCTGCTCCTACTGGGTTCAATTCAGTCTATACATTTTTATCTTGTTGAAATGCTAATTGTAATTTTATTAGATATACCTGGTTTTTTAAAGATGTATTTTAATGACAGATGACGTCTGTGTAACTATATTAATGCTGTTTGGTCTGTGACTGTATTAAATTTTACTACTACTACTTTTCTCTTGCATGCATGATACCAGAACTTAGGGTCATCCAATGAAACACATTGGCGATAGGATTAAATGGGGTGCATGCAACTATAGCTCTTAAAAACAAAACAAGCTGAAATCAGATGAGATGTTTGGTGATGAAGGAAAGCAAAAGAAGGACTGAATCTAGGCCCCTTGCTTTCCTTACTAAACAGCAGGTAAATAGGATGTCAGCTTTGTTTAAAGTGTTAAGTCTGTGTTTCCCAAACTATGGATCAGAAAGGGGGGTTGATATATATGCAGAAATCTCTCCTAGCTACCTCTTGCTTTGTTATGTAATTGGAGTTCACCAGAAGCAGACATATGATGTATTTGGGAGTCAAGACCATTCTTGTTGCTATCTCCTAGACTGCCTAAAAGATAGCAATTGTTGCCCCTGAAGAAAGGCCACATTTTTTCTTCCTGAATGTCTTCCTGCTATCTGTTGATGAGGTCCTCTGTTGTCTTGGTTTGATAATCAAGTCCTACCTCACTGACCACTATAGGAGATGAGTACTGGACTAGATGGAAATTTAGTTTGATCCAACAAGGCAAAATATGTTGTTAAAGGTCATTGCGACTCATTAGGTTTTTTCAGGTTAAGGTTGAAACATGTTCTTATCTGCTCATCCTGTACTTTGTTTATGGCTAAATATTATTATTTTAATCAAGCAGATTTCACTAAGCACTAAGTGTTCCTATTTCCCCCAATGATTTGAGTCAATAAATGACAATCCACAAACGACATTTCTAAGGCAGAACTAGCAAGGATAAGGAACTACACAATATCAAAAAAGTAGTAATTGGAGGCTACTGTTTGTCACCATGGGAGCTGTCCTGTGGTGTTCTGCAGAGTTCCATCTTGTTCCCCATGCTGTTTAACATCTATATAAAACCTTTGGGAGCTGTCATCAGGAGATTTGGAGTGAGATGTCATCAATATGCAGATGATGCCCAACTCTAACTCTTGGCTCCATCTGAATTGGGAGAGGTGGTTGGGGTGCTAGACTAGTACTTAGAGGCAGGGGTGTAGTCATCCAGGGTCTTGGGAGGTCCTAGACCCCTTACGTTTTTGGGAGGAGGTTTCCTATGTCTCCAGCACCCTACAAGCCAATCAGCATGAAAGGGGAGTGTGTTAGCCACTGAGAAGAGCCTTCTAACATGCCTCCTTGTCCTTTCCTGCTGATTGGAGCCAATCAGAGTGAAAGGAGGTGAGTCAGCCACTGAGAAGACTCTAATCAGCAGCTAACACTCTTCCCTTCCATGCTTATTGGCTCCTAGGGACATCTGTTGTTGTGGGAGAAGGTATGAACAAGGATCTCATTCTCAACCCAGCTGTACTTCTCAATTTGCCACTATACTACTGCTTGGTTCATAACAGATGCTATTGGATGTCGCTGATTCATAGGGTCGCCATAAGTCGTGATCGACTTGAAGGCATATAACAACACTCCGTGGAGCAGAGTGGTAAGCGGTGGTAATGCTGCCGAAAGTGCTGCTCACGGCCGGAGTTCGGTTCCGAAGAAAGGAGGAAGTCGAATCTCCGGTAAAAGGGGTCAAGGTCCACTCAGCCTTCCATCCATCTGTGGTTGGTAAAATGAGTACCCGGCATATGCTGGGGGGTAATGAAAGGCCGGGGAAGGAACTGGCAATCCCACCCCATATATACGGTCTGCCTTGTAAATGTTGCAAGATGTCACCCTAAGAGTTGGAAACGACTCGCACTATAAGTGCGGGGACACCTTTACCTTTACTACTGCTTAGAGCCGGTGATGGGCCAGATGTGGGCCAATACATTGAAACTGAATCCTGAAAAGACAGAAGTGTTATGGGTCCAATATTCTCATGTCCAGGAGGTGAGGAGACAGCCTGTTGTGAACAGGGTTGTACTGTCCTGGAAAGAGCAGCTCTGCAGCTTGGGCTTATTCCTGGATCCAGCGTTGTCACTGGAGGCTCAGGTGGCCTCAGTGACTAGGAGCACCTTTTTCCAGCTCTGGCTGGTTTACCACTTTCAGCCCCTTTTGGACAGAGATGAACTGGCTACAGTACCCCATGGTCTTGTAACTTCCCGATTGGATTATTGCAATGTGCTCTCTGTGGGACTGCCCTTGAAGGTGACCTGGAAACATCAGCTGGTCCAAAATGCAGCCACCAGATTACTGGTTGGGATTTCCTCTAGATGTCATATAACCCGTTTTAAAACAGCTGCATTGGTTGCCACTTTGTTTCTGGGCCCAATTCAAGGTACTCACACTAGTGTTTACAGCCCTAAATGACTTGGGTCCCAAATATCTGAAAGACTGCCTCTTTCCCTACAGATCCTTTTGGGTTGAGATCAACAAAGGGGCCCTTTTGGTAGTTCCCCCACACTTGGAAGCTCGGAGGGGTGGGCCAGGAGAAGGCATTCTCTGTAGTGGCTCCTAAGTTGTGGAACTCCCTTCCCACTGAGGTGCAGCTGGCAACTTCACTGTACAGTTTTAGGCAAATGCTGAAGATACACCTCTTTACCCTGGTCTCTGACACTACCTGATATGTATATTTTTACGACTCCCCCAATTTTGTGATTTTAAGGTTGTTTTTAACATTGTATTTTTAAATGGCTGTAACCTGCTCTGGGAGCTTTGGGTGAAAGGAAGGTAAATAATGATAATAATACACATCAGAGATATGAACATAAAACTGGCCAGCAAAAGCAGTCAATTAATAGTTACAGTTGACAAGACAGGAACATGGAAAACTGATATGAGGTTCACACAAGGCCAGTCACAGTAGAAATATATTTACTTGGTTTTGTTAAATGATTGGAAATCATAAATGCTTGCTGATATACTTCAAATCACCCAGAATCTGCCAGTAGATCCTCATCTGCTCTAATACATTTTGTTTCTCCTGTTTTAGAACTCTCTAGGTTTGGTTCATGGGGAGGTACTCAGAATTGTAAAGGTTCATTTGAATAAACAAAACCTAGCTGTTGAAGCCAACATGTTTTATACAAATTTTAGTTATTTATTTTTCAGAGCCTGTAGGGTTGTATCCAACGTAGTGCTAAGTAAGCAAGGTTTTTCACTTGCACAGTGGGACTTTCCCTCTTCTCCTCCCTCGCACCCAACCCAAATCTGCTCTGGTGGGTTGGGGGAACCTATTCCAGGGGCATGCGGGGTGGGAGGAGGAAAGGGCAAATCCCGTTGCACAAGCAGAAATCCTTGCACTGATGGAATGCTTACTTAGCACCACATTGGATACAAGCAACCCATAGCCTGTTTTCATCATAAAACATTCAAAGTGATGTACAGCAAATACAAAAAGCAACATAAACAATAAAATAAGAAATACAGTGTAAAAAATTAGAACATAGTGAATAACAATAAGTGGAATGCTGCAGTAGGTTGGGTTTTTTGATGTGCTTTCAAGAAAGAGGTTTTTGTATGTCCTGGGGCAATGTTTACTTCACCACATATTTTTCTGCATGTCTACAGATAGTAGTTTAGTTTGTGCTTGACACCTAACATCATCATCATCATCTATGGTTACACAAATTAATCTGCATATGAGCTACCTGCTAGTTTGAGCTACATGCAGAAGTTCCAGATGTTGCTGCACTTCAGTTGCAATCAACTCCTGCAAGCAACACCATTAGTCAGGGATGAGAGGAGTTGCAGTGCAGCAATACCTGGAGGGTTCCTAATTTCTGTGCATGCAGCTCAAGCTCTTCTGTGCTCCTCCCTCCCACCAGCAGTGAAACAAACCACAAAGCAGCTGGCTTAGCATTATATCTGAACATGTGTTATGGGTTGTTTCTCTCTAAACAAACCACAACTGGAAATATAGGTTTGTTCAGGAGAAACAAACCACAAATGCTGGTTCAGAGATTACACTAAGTCAATTCCTATGTGGATTGTTTCCCTGTTGGAGGAAGGGAGGAGTGAAGTGAGAATGCTCAAGTTGCCTGCAAAGACTAATTTGTTTCACCTTATTTCATACAAAGTTGGCAAGTTTGTGATTCAAATGTAATTGTGTTACTTGCCCTTGGCTTTCAGGGGTAGCATGTGCTAAAAACATGGACTTGTATAGAATAAGTATTAAGCATGAGTAAATATTGCATTAGGGAAGATAAGTAGGGTTACCAACCATACATGTACTCTTTTTGAGATGGTGCAACAGCATACTCTTACTTTTCACTTATCGAAGCCAAATGTATTCTTTTAGAAATGACAAAATGATGGTAACCCTAAAGATAAGGTTTTTCTTTTGAAGTTGTTACAATGATGATAATAGAGAAGTTGAATCTTATCAAGTATGTTAGTCATGTTAGCAACTAGTTTTTTCTTTAATGTTGTGGTATGCTTCAAGCATTTAGGGATCCTTTACTTTCTGACAATTGTATGTGGTATGTTGCAAAGTGCTGTGGCTTTGAGACTTTAAAGGGGACTGGCAAATATTTACACTCCTCTCTTAATTTGTGGTTCTGCCTTAGAATCCTCATTTAGGGCATATAAACCCATTTAAGCCAGGGTTGGGAAACTGCGAGCCTATATTTGCCCAAACAGATACATATTTCAGCACATAGTTACATTTTGGAATATGTTGCCACAATATAGCCACTAGCATAGCTTTTCAGAATTTATCTTTAGATCAGAGTGGTGTCCATAGTTCTTCCTTTTCTATTTTATCTTCACAAAACCTGTAAGATGTTAGATTTAAATATATTGACCAATCACTCAGTGGGTTTTTTAGCTAGACAAGAATCTGAACTTGGATTTTCCTCATTTTAAGACTCCAAGGCACTGTTGGTAGCAATGCTAAAGAGGCAGCGATTTTTATCCCATCCTGTATTCAGTGCTGTTTCAGTGCTTGGCTTCCACTAAAACCTACATGATTCATCTTGCTATCTGCTGTGGCCAAAACTAACCTAATTATGTAATTAATTTGTGGGGAATCCCCCACCCTGATAGTGAATAGTGCTCATATTCACTTGCATGATTTCCCTTCCTGACCTCTGAGCATGCAGATTGCAGCAATTTCTGCTCCCATTGGCCTATTTCTGACAGAATTGTCTGCTATCCCTAGAGAGGGCTTTCTGTGTGGTGGCATCCCATATATGGAACTCTCTCCCTAAAAATATGAAGTTATATTCCTGTGTTCTGCTGGAATTGAAGACATTCCTCTTTAAATGAGCCTTTCATTCTGTTGTTGCTCAATGAGTCCAGAACCTGCGAGTTCAAATCAGATCACCCCCACAGTGAGTGGCTCAGGGGTTACGTGCTCTGCCACTTGTGCAGCCGTGGGCAAGCTGCATAGTCCCAAGGAGCCCAGTTGCCCCCCAGCTGGCAGTTGCAGACAAGGAAAGGGCTGGTTGTGCAGCTATGGCAGGCTGAGCAGTCCCTAGCCAGCTGAGGACTAGCCTCAGAGGGAGGCAATGGTAAACCCCCTCTGAATACCGCTTACCATGAAAACCCTAGGGTAGCCATAAGTCAGGATCAACTTGAAGGCAGTCCATTTCCATTAGCTTTTTGGCTCTTTGTGTTCTTGTTCTTTCATTCATACTGCTTTTAATGTGGTAGTTAGAAATGCAGAAAGTTGCCTTGTAGTGACTCAGACCGTTGTTGTAGCAGTGATTTCAAGCGTATGCCCAGTGACCAGTTGTACCCGGTTGTGGCTAGCAGCAGTGTACCCAGGATAGATAGACGCAGACAGTTATAGGTTTAAGAGTCTTTACTGATATTAAGTTACAGACATAAACGCATTCCTGGCTTCTCCTAACTTCTAACAACATCCCCCACAGTTTGTGCTTTCGCTTTCAAGGATATATAGCTTTCACTGCCCTTCGCCAGCCGCATCTGCTGTAAGCTGACCTTGGCAGTCCTGAACACAGATTAACCCCTTTATAGTCAGTTCTGTACTGTCTTTCTGGAAAACTCTACACACATACTTCACAGCAGCCTACAGTTCCCACCTTTTTCATAAAGACATACATTTGCACTAACAATACATGTTTGATACATTGCTTTACAGAGTTACAATCATTACAGACAATCATGGTTTCACACAATCTAGATACGTTTCCTCATCATACATTTCTGTGTATTTATTTGTTTCTTTACTACTGATTGTGCCAATCCGAAACCTTTCCGGTGGTTTCCCTAGGTTAGCTTTCAGAGCGTCTCAATGTTACAGTTTCCTCTATGTTTTCCCCATCCACTCCAGTAACAGGTTGTTCTACTTCTTCTTGTTTCATCTCCTGCTCTAAGTCATGTTCTGTGGATGCATCGTGTGAACTATTTAGATCAACATATGTACTTTGAACCCAATCCTGCTCTTGTATTTTGATGCTTCTACTCAGCACCACTTTTTTCTGACTTTGTACCCAAACACGGTAATATGCGTTCTGGAATCCGATCACATTTCCCCTCTGTGCTCTTTGAGCAAGTTTCCCATGTCTCTTCCCTTTGGGTATGTGCACCCAGCACCTTGCCCCAAACCTTGCCATGTGTTGAAGTCTTGGTTTCCTCCCTGTGAGCTTTTCATATGGTGTCATGTTAAGTGCTCTATGGAATAGCCTGTTTTGAATGTAAGCAGCATACAACATACATTCTCCCCAAAATGCGTTTGATAACTCCGAGTCCCTCAACATGGCTCTTGTTGCATCCTGAAGTGTCCTATATTTCCTCTCTGCAATTCCGTTTTGAAATGGTGAAAATGGCGCAGTGAAATTCTGTTCTATGCCTTTCTTTGCTAAGTACTGTTCTAGGGACTTTCCAGTAAACTCTCCCCCTTGATCAGAGCGTATTCTTTGTATAGTCACACCATGTTGTACTTCAACCTTTGTCACAAATTGCTTCAGTTTCCCCTCTGCTTCATCTTTAGTCTTAAGCAGATATATGGTGCTATACCTAGTATAGTCATCCACAATCACCAGAAAATACTTGGCACCCCCTTGTGAACTTTGGAACGGTCTCACCAAATCAACATGAATCATCTGGTATGGTGCGTTTGTGTTACACTCTGCCTCTTTGCATGTGGGAGCAACTGTGGCTTTGGTTTGATTACACATATCACATTCTATATATTTGTCACACTCCTTCAGTGTTACATCCACACTATTACTGGGAGTTTTTATGATTGTACCAAAGTTAGCGTGTCCTAGGTTTCTGTGCCATAGATGAACGCAGCTGTCATGAGGCTTTCTGTTAGCACTTGTAGCAGCACAACCTGCGTGTTTGAACTGAATGTAAAACAGTGAATCCTTCAGAAACCCCTTCATACAGATTTTGTCTCCTTTCTGTATCTCACACGTCCCTTGTTTAAATGTTACAGTATATCCCATTGCATTCAGTTTCTTTACAGACATTGTTACATTCCAAACCTGGTACATACAATACATCTGTCATAATTGTATTTAATACACTGAGTTTTACTGTACCTCTTCCCAACACCTCTGTGTGTGTGCCATCCACCAGCACAACATCCTCTTTTACGGGAAGTGAAGTTCTGAACAAAGTTTTGTCCTTTATTAAGCTATGGGTGGCCCCAGAATCAACAACCCATACATCACTGTCTCTTTTCTCACAGCTTTTCTGTTTACTAGTCCCAGCACTCACCAGCTGCACACTTGTCGGCTTCCAGCCTCATCCTCTACACTTCGCTTCACAGTCTCTTTGTAGATGTGTTTTCGAACCACAATAATAACAAGCTTTTAGTCCAAACAATCTTGCTTTTGTGTCTTTGAAGTTTGTCTTCCTGCTTTCTCTTTTCTCCGTTTTCTCCTGTCCTTCGGCTTCTTTCCTTCTCTCCCATTCCTGGAGAAGCTTGCCTGAGACGTAATCCGTAGTCAAGCCTGCGTCTGGCATAGCCTCTGATGAACTGACTAACGGATCCCAAGACGAATCCAATGAAGATAGGATTATATAAACTCTCTGCAACTGTGTGTGCTCTACATTCCGCTCCTGCAGCTCTGCAAACAGTCTTTGTAATTCCAGCAAATGCTCAGACATTGTCCTGTCCTCAACCAGCTTCATCTGATAAAGTTTACGCGCTAAGTATATCTTGCTACTGGCTGGCTGTCTCACATGTACTTCATTCAAAGCAGTCCACATAAGTTTCGCTGTTGGCCGTTCTTTCACGTGTAATAATTGAGAGTCTTCCAAAGCCAATATAATAAATGCTCTTGCCTTTTCATCCATGCGAATCCATGCTTGCTGCGGAGCACCTGGTGGGTCTTCTTCGATTACCTGCCATAAATCTTCTTTTGTCAGGAAAGCCTGCATTCTAAGTCTCCAGCTAGAGTAATTACGTTCAGTGAGCCTCTCCAGAGGCATTCTGGCTGAACGTGAAACTGCCATCTCTGCAGAACACTTCTCCCTCGCCTTTCTCGATCAAGCACTCAGCCACGTTACCACTTCTCCCAAGCTCCTGGCTTGCTTGCTTCTTTGCTGAACTGGTTGCCCCTGCTCTGGGCTTCTCTTCTCTCACTCTGGGTTCGAATGCTGCCTATTCTGGGCCGTAGCCTGGGCCCATAACCCGTTGTAGCAGTGATTTCAAGCATATGCCTAGTGACCGGTTGTACCCGGTTGTGGCTAGCAGCAGTGTACCCAGGATAGATAGACGCAGACAGTTATAGGTTTAAGAGTCTTTACTGACATTAAGTTACAGACATAAACGCATTCCTGGCTTCTCTTAACTTCTAACAACATCCCCCACAGTTTGTGCTTTCGCTTTCAAGGTTATATAGCTTTCACTGCCCTTCGCCAGCCGCATCTGCTGTAAGCTGACCTTGGCAGTCCTGAACACAGATTAACCCCTTTATAGTCAGTTCTGTACTGTCTTTCTGGAAAACTCTACGCACATACTTCACAGCAGCCTACAACCGTTGGCCTATTTAGCTCACATTAATGTCTGAATGGCAGGCAGTGGCTTTCCAGGGTTTCAGTCAGGTGATATTTCCAGCCCTATCTTGAGTTGCTAAGGACTGAACCCGGGACCTTCTGCATGCAAAGCACCTGCTCTACCATTCAGCTAGACCCTTCCTCTATTGTGATTTAATGATGGACTGTTAGTTGTATGCTTGCTTTTATATTTCACAAGCTGCTTTGAGCTGCTCCTTTTTGAAGGGGAAAAGCAGAATATACAATTTGTGCATGTATAAATCAATAAATATTTAAGTAAAAGGCTAGCTGTGCTAATTAAAAAATGGAACTTCTGCAATAAGAGGCAGTGTGCTAGGAGCTGGGTACAAGGGACAATGCTCTCTGTTACATCCAGTTGGGGTGTTTCTAAAGGCTTTCCATCCAACTGCCTAATGCGGGAGATAGAGAGGACAGTAGATCTTTGGGCTGATCTTATTCATTTTTCTGTTCATGTGCATCAGCCCTTGGGCTCTTTATCATAAATACCCTGCCCTCTGTTGCAAGCCCACCAAATAAATGCTAAACAGCAGTGGCAGGAAATGGAAATTAAATGCACTAGTATGTTTGGATTTGGTAACCGTTCCTGTTTTAAGTCATACAGCTATGCTGCTTTCTTAGTTGTGGGGTGGGAGCTCACAAGAAGCTGTTCATAGTAATTCAGAGAATGGGGAGACCCAGGCAGTGTACAATGTTATATTGTGAAGCTGTAGACAGGGACTGTAGACATTCATGATGTTGGCCTTATGTCATGATGAGAAACAGCACTGAAAGGGATAACTCCCCAACTCTTTCTTAAAATGAAATTGAAGTACATTATGTCCTGAAATGGCATGATGGTACTTCATTAGCACATTCACTTTGAAAGTGCTGGCCAGCATGGAAATGTGAAATTTGCTTAATAAGTTTGCTCGGTGAAGTCCACAGGTGATGGTTTAATGAACTGTCTGTGAAAGTGGCAGGAAAGAGGGAATTCTGTACACCTCTGCGAAATAAGCTTGTAGATTGCTATGGTTACAGACATTTAAATCTCCATTCCCTGACAGCAGCACATCCATTTACAGCAGCTAGGCCCATTTTTCTTCCTGTTTCTGAAAGGCTTCTGCAGTATTCATGGCCTGTTGGTGAATCCTGCCTTTGAAAAACAGGTTTGCTCATTTGGGGCAGGAAATAAAATGGGGGAGGGGTACTGACAGAAAACACTCATTTTTTTTAGTGGCAAAATGGAAAGGCACTAGATCAGCTTCTGTTTTGATATATATTCTCTTGCTTAAATGCAAATATGGGATTCATTCATCCTTCTCCATGAAATGCACACTGTACAACTGCTTCTTTTTTGTTGGGGGTCAGCCTAACTCAAGGGATCTGCTGGATGGCAGTACGTAGTATACGGGAATCATTAAATCATACAGCTGGACGTAGCCCCCCTGAATTTTTATATCTTAGGCTATTTTATTCCTGAGAGATGTTAATGCTGTGTATTTTATTTGTTGGGTATTTTATGTATTTTATTCTTTGTATTTCAATACATTTTTATTGGATTGTGGTTTTAAATTGCTGAGAGCCATCCTGAATGATGTGCGGGTACTAGAGAGGTGGGGTTTCCGCTTTTATATCTTTCCTTGAAAACATTTGACTTTCCACCATTGGCTGCTGGTTTGAACATTCAGTCAACCATCTTTTTAAAAAAAGTTTACTACTAAGAATTATTTAAGATACTAAGTGAAGTTGAAGAAGAAAAACACAAAGGTAGTACTGCAGGTCAGAAAAAGAGGTAAGAAAAACGTTGAGAGTTTGTGTAAGACAGATCCACACATTTCTAATGTTAACACCCACAGGGGCACTGTGTAGGAGTCCCTGTGGTGGTATTCATCTGCATCATGCTTCCTGAGGTAAAGATGCCTCCAAAGAGTAACCAAGTGCAAAAATGCTTCTTCTTGGCAATAGATGGCGTGCAGCAGTTGTCAGATTTTACACCTTGAAAAACTTCTACATCATCAACTTCTACATCTGGTAAAGAACCACTGCACATCTGACATGGAGTCTTTCATACATTGCATAGGATCATGTGGTATCCTGTGGAAGGGGCACAGGCAAAACCTCTTGGCTCTTGACCTGTGTAAGAACATAAGAAAACCCTCCTGCATCAGACTTGATGGTCCATCTAGTTCAGCATCCTGTTTCCCACACTGGCCAACCAGATACCCCTGAAAAGCCCACATGCTTGTAAACTGAGCGTGCCCTACACAATGATATCTAAACTCCTCTGTGGATCATAGAAAGGGCCTGTAGTGGTTGGAAAGCTGTCTTTCAGGGAAGCTTGTCCTTCGCCATTATGGATTGTCTCAGTGACAAATATCAGGAGTCCTGCACACATAGTTTCAAACACTGATATAAAGGATAAACAGGTGGAAGAGAACTTTAATCAGAGTTCAAAATATAAGAGAGGGATAGGAAATCTAGTATGGGTCCTTCAAATGCTGTTGAATTCCAACTCTCATCAATTCATGATCATGGAAGTTACAGTCCAACATTTGGAGGGCCAAAGGTCCCCCACTCC
This sequence comes from Rhineura floridana, assembly GCF_030035675.1. NCBI lineage: Eukaryota > Metazoa > Chordata > Lepidosauria > Squamata > Rhineuridae > Rhineura > Rhineura floridana. The sequence continues at coordinate 83,821,098 of NC_084483.1, read as the reverse complement.
TGCTTTTTAAGGTTTGCTTGTACTACTACTGGATGACAACACTCATCCATGATATGATCCTGGATGAGAACGCAGACCTGGTGTGTATTACAGAGACCTGGCTGGATGAGGCCTCAGCTCCTACGCTTGAGGCCATGTGCCCAGCCGGTTTCTGTTATGCACAGCAGCCGAGGATTGGTAGGTGGGGAGGGGGTGTGGCAGTCATCTATCGAGGGTCTTTGGTTTTCGCCAGACCCCCTCTCCATGAGACCAAGTTTGTTGACTGCATGTACTGGAGGTTGGGCCCAAAGGGCAGTTTAGGGATTCTGCTTGTGTACCGCCCACCCCGCTGCACAGCAGACTCCCTGACCGAGGTGCTCGAGGTGGTCTCGGCGGTACGGGTGCTGTCCCCCAACTTATTAGTTTTGGGGGACTTCAGTGTGCATGCCGAGACCGCTCTCACTGGAGCGCCTCGGGATTTCATGGAAACCATGACTTCCTGGGAACTGCACCTTAGTAGTATAGAGCCCACCCATGTAGCCAGTCATGCTCTTGACCTTGTATTCATCTCGGGAGGGGAGGGAAGTGCTCTGAAAATGGGGGCTATTTTGTCTAACCTCGTGTCATGGTCAGATCACCATCTGGTGAATATAGACCTCTCAATGCCGCACACCCTTTGCAGGGGACAAGGACCTATTAGGATGGTCCGCCCCAGGCGCCTGATGGATCCTGAAGGATTCCTGAATGCACTGGGAGATTTGGAGCCTGCTGCAGGTCGCCCGGTCGAAGCCCTGGTGATGGAGTGGAATAGGGAGATCACTAGGGCAGTAGACCGGGTGGCTCCGAAATGTCCTCTCCCCCTGAACAGAGCTCAGATAGCACCCTGGTACACACCACGGTTGCGGAGCCTGAGACAGGAGGTGAGACGACTAGAGCGCTGGTGGCGGAAATCCTGCTCTGAAGACGATCGGACACTGGTTAGAGCAGCAATAGCTGCCTACCAGGTGGCAACAAAGGCAACAAAGAGGGAATTCTTTGCTGCCTCTATTGCGTCTGCGGAGTGTTGTCCCAGTAGGTTGTTCCACGTGGTCCGTAGCCTGGTCGGTCCAGTTGCTCAGGAACCCATGGAGCAGTCTAAAGCCTCCTGTGACATATTTGCTAAACACTTTGCCGATAAAATCGAACACCTGAAGAGCATGATTCCGCACGCCGTGGATACAGGAAGTGAGCCAGAGGCGGCCAGCTGCATTCCGGTCCAATGGGATCGGTTTCAGCCTCTTCCTTCTGAGGAAGTGGACAAGGTGCTCTCCACTGTGAAGCCAACCACCTGTCTGCTGGACCCTTGCCCCTCATGGCTCATTATGAGCTGTAAAGAGAGGCTGGGCGAAGGGATCAGGGCAGTGGTAAATGCATCCTTGGAAGAGGGTGCTATGCCAACAGCCCTCAAGGAGGCAGTAATAAAACCCATCTTGAAAAAGTCCTCCTTGGATCCCCAAGAATTAAATAACTTTCGCCCAGTCTCGAATTTGCCATTCTTGGGCAAGGTGATTGAGCGCGTGGTGGCCAAACAGTTACAGACATACTTGGATGAAGCAGATTATCTCGATCCATTCCAATCGGGCTTCAGGACTGGACATGGAACTGAAACAGCCTTGGTCGCCCTGGTGGATGATTTGAGGAGGGCGTTGGATAGAGGAGAATATACCTTCCTCGTCCTCCTGGATCTCTCAGCGGCTTTCGATACCGTTGACCATGGTATCCTTTTAGCCCGCCTGGGAGGATTGGGAATAGGGGGCACTGTTTTACAGTGGTTCCGTTCCTATCTCTCAGATAGACATCAACGGGTGGCATTGGGGAATGAGGTTTCAGACCCTTGGCCTCTCAACTGTGGAGTGCCACAGGGATCTATCCTCTCCCCCATGCTATTCAACATCTATGTAAAGCTGCTGGGAGCCATCATCAGGAGATTTGGGCTGCAGTGTCACCAATATGCGGATGACACTCAGCTCTATCTCTCGTTTAAGTCCTCACCAGAGTTGGCTGTGGAGACCGTGTCCAAGTGCCTGGATTTCGTCAGTGAATGGATGGGAAGGAATAGGCTGAAGCTGAACCCCGACAAGACCGAGGTGTTGCTCGTGGGGGATAAAAGAAGGTTGGGAGATATAGACCTGGTGTTCAATGGGGTAAAATTGCCCCTGAAAGACCAGGTCCACAGCCTTGGGGTCATTCTTGACTCCCAGCTGTCCATGGAGGCTCAGGTTTCAGCTTGGTATCAATTACATCTGCTTGGTATCAATTACATCTGATACGGAGGCTGCAACCCTACCTTCCTGTCCATCTGCTCCCACGGGTGATACATGCCCTGGTCTCCTCTCGCTTAGATTACTGTAATGCACTCTACGTGGGGTTACCCTTGAAGACGGTCCGGAAATTACAGCTGATACAGAATGCGGCGGCACGCTTGATTAAGAACAGCCGCGGCGGCGATCATATCACCCCGGTGTTAATAGATCTACACTGGTTACCAGTTGTTTACCGGGCCCAATTCAAGGTGTTGGTATTGACCTTTAAAGCCCTATACGGTTCCGGCCCAGTTTATCTGAAGGAGCGCCTCCAGCATCACCAATTATGCCGCCTGACAAGATCAGCCACACAAGACCTTCTCTCGGTCCCACCAGTTAAAACAGCTAGGCTGGTACGGTCCAGAGAGAGGGCATTTTCGATTGTGGCCCCCACCCTCTGGAACTCCCTTCCTTTCGATCTTCGCCATACCCCCTCCCTGACAGGTTTCCGCCGGGCCTTGAAGACCTGGCTATTCAGGCAGGCCTATGGGGTCTCCGGGGGCAAGTCAGTTTTTAATGTTGTTTAGCGTAATGCTGTTTTTTAATTTTTGTAATTCGGATTTGATATTGTATTCTGTTGTGGCAATGTACGTCGCCTAGAATGGCCATTTGGTCGGCCAGACAGGCGACTCACAAATAAAATTTTATTATTATTATTATATTACTAACCTTTTAAAACAAAGAATACTTACACTACTGTAACTTTGCATATGTCTTGTCGCCATCTGACTTGCACTTTTCTATGATGAACAAAAGATCAATATGTATAATCTGCAACTATTTTGTCTTATCTGTTGGTGCATTTGCTTTGCAATTTAGTTATTAGCCTTCCATTTATAATAATGTATACAAACTGTGATACAGTTCCAAACCTCATGACAATTTAATTGCACAGGAAAAACTCTGGATGATTTCAGTCTGTGTGCTAGAAGAGTATCATTCAAACATAAATTGTGTTCAAAGCTTTCTAACACAGAGCTTTGGGCTTCCTTCACAACTATTTTCAAAGCATAGTGAAACCCTACAGTTACACTTCATGAAAAAAATGCTGATTTCTCCTGGTAAGACACAGTATCAAGATTATCCATTATGCCTTGCAGCTGTAACACAGGGAACTGCACTTGCTTTTCAAACCATTTGGCTATGGCAAGAAGCTGTGCCTCATGGAATGCACGGCCAATAAACTGCAACCCAATTGGTAAGCCTTTCTCTGAGAGTGCAGAAGGAACATTTATAGCTGGCAGCCCTGAAAGATAAAACAGACCTCAATTTGCATCATCTGATAGAATCACACTCTATTCAATGGTAAAACCAAAGCAAAAACATAGGCACAAGGAAAACAATTAATTTTGCATTATTACTTCTTTTAACGGTAACACACTAACCACATTTCTTTCTCATCCATCCTCAAAACAAGTCTTCTTACCGTTTTATTTAATGTGGACAGAAATTAGCACTTGCCAAAGGTGCCCAATGAGACCAAGTGAGAACTATGATTTGGCTCCAAACCTTCAGCATTTAAGAATGGATTCATCTGATTGAAGTGCCCTTCATTGGCTCCTTAAATCCAGACAGCAAGACAAGAACCAATGGGTGAAAGTTGTTGGGAAGCAGGTTTTGGCTAAACATTAGAAGATGCTTCCTAATGGTAACAGCTGTTTGAGATTGAAACAGGAGAAGTTCTGCTCTCCTTTGCTGGAGGTATTTAAGTAGAGGTTGGATGGCCATCTGTCAGGGATGCTGTAGACACATTCTGCATTGCAGATCCTGCACTGAGCAGGAGATGACCTCCTGGGTCCCTTCCAACTCTGTGATTCAAAGACTGGTCATACTCCAGTTTAAATGTACTTTGTAAACTGCAGTAGGACACAAGGACCTCCAGCCATTGTAATTTGTCATCAACTGTCAATTTCGCATAGCTAACATAAAGATATCACTTGAAAACAGCTCATCTTTCATTCACTCCCAATAGTTAGGAGTTCCAATTCTGTGGAACTAGGATACTTTAATTTTTTATAAACCTACAACCACATGAAGTTAGCTAAACAGAACACACATTAAAAGAACTCCAAAGAAAACGAATAATTCCTATGTATGGTATAAGGGTTTTTTCTCTCATGTGGGTCTCACAAGTTATCTTAGACTTACATGACTTATAGATCAGGAAACCAACTTTACATAGATTGTTGTGCAAACTCACACTAAATAAACCACTATATCTATTCGACCACACTGCCTAATCTTAAATAATTAATTTACATAAATAATCACATACGCACAGCCACATTTTGGAACCCAACGCATCTGGTTATTCACATCCTGTGCTATAACAGTCCTTATTGCTGAACTCCACATGTGTCGCTTGTGATGTACAACAAATACTGGAAAGTGGTAATATTATGACTATCATGTCATGATGTCCAAAAAAAAGAAGAAGAAATAGCAGCTAAGAGTCATATGGCAACTTACTCCAAGATCCGAACTTTATACACATGATTACTTTTCAACATTTATAATGATAGGCTGGTATGTGATCAACAGAAGAACATGAAACCAGAAGGTGTTCAAAATCATGGGTATTACGAGACCCCCCTATCAAGTGACCTTTTTTTTAAATCAGCCAACAACCTAAGCACTCTGAACCCTGAGACAGTTCCTAGTTCAACCAAAAAGTCCACTAAAATGAATGTAACTTCTGCCACCACTTCAACAAAATGTATACGTTCTGTTGACTACTTAACAATGGCAGGGTATCATAGAATAGCAGAAGGGGCCTATAAGGCCATCAAGCCCCTGCTCAATGTAGGAATCCAAATCAAAGCATTCCCGACAGATCGCTGTCCAGCTGCCTCTTGAATGCCTCCTGTGTTGGAGAGCCCACTACTTGGTATCACCAAGATATCATCCCATTGCTAAAAGAATTGTACTAGCTGCCCATTAGCTACTGGTCTAAATTCAAGGTTCTGGTTTTGGTGTTCAAAGCCCTATACAGCTTGGGACCAGGATACCTGAAAGGTCTGAGCTTATACACTCAGTCGATCACTGCGCTCTGCAGGTGTGGGCCTCCGGCAGATACCATCTTATCAGAAGGTCCGTTCCGTACAACATAGGAAGCAATCTTTAGTGTAGTTGCACCTACCCTTTGGAATCCCCTCCCCTTAAATATTAGACAGGTGCCATCTGTGTTATCCTTTTGGTGCCTACTGAAGACCTTCCTCTTTCAACAAGCCTTTCATGTAGAGACCTTATCCCAGTCTGTGTCTGCACTGGAATTGCTTTTAAAGATGTTTTGTTTTAACCTGTTTCTAAAATATATTAAAACGAAACATGTTTAAAGTCTGTTTTTAAGATGTTCTAGAATGTTTTTAGCATTTTTGTTTGCCGCCCTGGGCTCCTAATGGGAGGAAGGGTGGGATATAAATTTAATAAATAAAAATACTTAAGTCGTTTGACTACATAAGTGTGAGTGTTTGAATAGGCTTCTGCCTAGGTGACAGAGGGATATATATTCAGCTAGGACTGCCTCTGTACTAAAATGGAAGCCAATAATGTGAAGCTCTATCTTTTGTACCACCATGTTTAATGAATCAAAGAGTTTTCAGCAAGTTGTTAACCTAGCAGGCCAAATTCGAAATCCATATCAAGTGGAAGGATATTCTGAAGCTGTCTAAATGGTCCTGAAATGAAACTCTATTAAATCTTTACAACTCTTAAATCTTTTTCAAACATAGGTGAAAAGGTAGTGGACAGAGAATAAAATGTTTTTAGGTCAGTGTGGTGTCAGATTGTGTTGGAGTTAATATGTTTTTTTTAAAAAATAATGAGGGTTGCTTGCTGTTTGGAGAAGAAGATGGCTGACTGGGAACAGCAAATTCAAGAAATAACAACTATCACTAGAAAAATGTATTAGAAACGCTCATATTTTCTTACCAGCCATGTTGGCAGCCTGAGTGAAAATGTCATCCTGGGTGCTGCGGGTTCTGTTGTCTTCTTTCATAAACTCTACATATGGCACTGTATGGCTCAGAGTAGTTGGAGTGAGCAAAATATCAACACCAGAACGGAAGAGTTTTGCAAAATCAGTGGCAATAAGTCTTCTCACTTTCTGGGCTTTGATGAAATAATTCTCATAGTTCCTAGAGAGGAAGCAAATTCTGTAAGATCTGGAAACAGTAAGTTAAGTCTTGTAACCAATTAGAGGATGGGGTGGGTAAAAATTGCAATAGTATATTATTATTGTTTTCTGAGTCTATAGCTAAAGACAACTGATGAGTCACAGCATGAACCTGGTATCAATTCTTCAGTGGAGAGGACAATCTGTCTTTACACTCAACCACTCTTAGAAGTGAAGTTTATTGCTAGAGAGGAATAAACACTAAACATTCTACCCAATCTGACCTTTTCTAAATCCAGCCAAATGAGAAAAGAATTTGACCACACATCAATACCAGATGTACACTAACATTTTACTGAACATGGTTTGTGCAATATTGGATCTTAAAATCTAGCGGTGGGTGCTCCCTGCTGTCCATCCACATGAACTCTGCTGCTACTGATAACAGCCTTTTTCTCCCTCATCTTTTGGATTATTAGAAGTTTGGACTAAAGCCATCGACCTCAACCTACCCATCTTTAAATAGCTAGGGCTAATCAGTCATACTGTTGATCCTGGTATCACAGAGGCCTATTTGAAAGCTCTTCTATTCTGTCACATTTTGTCTAGGCTAGGGTGGAAATGACAACTGCAGCTCATTAACAAGAGAACACGTGAGATTTTACTAGCATATATTAATGGATAAGTCAGGGGTTCCCAAACTGTGGTCCATGAGCTTCATACAGGTGGTCCGTGGCATGCCTGTGCATTTGTGGTTGGACGGGAGATGGCAACTCCATTATATTAAATATTCATATTAATTTTTAATTGTATTTTATTGCTTCTCTTTTATGTCTTCTATTGTATTTATTGCATTACAATTTAAATTCTATGGATTACAATAAAATGTATAAGAAATAACAGAAGCAATAAAAATGCAATTAAAAAATCATACAGCATCCAGCACAGTGTATTACAATCGCTACAACAGGTAGAACAATCATTAAGTGGTTGGTCAGCAATTTTCAAGTGGTCCATGGGGGGAAAGTTTGGGAACCACTGGGCTAAATAATTGCACCATTACAATCTTATGCATATTAAGTCCCACAGCTGAATTGGACTTGCTTCCAAGTAGGACTGCACAGAAACACAGCATATTATTCATCCAGATCAGCAACTCACACAATTCTAAATTGCATAATCCTAAGGGTATAACATTAACTGCGATGTGTATGGCAGTAACACCTTTGGAAGTGCTGCAATATTGTGCTATAATAGCAGGTGATACGCCCCATTCCAAAGATAAGGAACAAAATGATGGAAGAGTTGAACTAGGTTTAAAATATTTGGTAAAACTACCTTTTTTCTTTTTCTTTTTTAACTTTAGAGCAGTTTAGCAACAGGACATCCAGAACAACTATAATTTTTTTTTCTTGTAGGGTTTAAAACAAGATTGGTGTGGCATGATGACCCGACAGAGTAAAGGGTTTCGTTAGTTCTACCTTCTGTCTGATTTAGTTATAACCTTGTTCTGCCTTCTGTCTAAGGACACACTGGCCATCCTAGCTCAAACTGGGATTCCTCTTTGACCATTCATCCTACCTGACTCACACCTATTTTAAACCCTATTCGGTTGCTCAAGCCTTGCACATTTTATTATCATCTTCCAAAGATCTTAGTGTGGGTTGCATGGGGCTATCCCACTTTATCCTCGTAAATGTCCTGTGAAGTAAGTTAAGCTGACAGACAACCACTATCCCAAAGCCATCTAGGGATCATCAATCTGACCAGGTCTCGGTAGCCTATCCTAAATATCACATCAACACAAAGAAAGGCAGTAATACAAACTATGCTTATAAGGCCTGCTTTGCAATTGCGTCATGGTCTTAAGAAACATGTGGAACTTTTCGCCATCTGAAAGTGTCAGAATCTCCACTGTTTCCTTCCCTGAATTTCTGGCAGCCTGCTGTCCTGGTCATTTGGTCAGCTCTTACACCCCACTTGGCCAGGATACTGTTTTATATTCTGTAAGGCTAGAATGGCTTTCTTGGGAATTTAACTCAGCTGCCTAGGTCCCTTCCATGAAGTCATACAAATGAGGCTGCAAGGAGGTGGGTCACCTATGTTAGTTCCTGCCTGAGGTAATATCTGAACCCAGGTTTCTCTGTTCCAAATCAAACACACAATCAAGTTCAAGAATAAAGATTTTGTACTTAACACATGCACAAAAAAGTTGAGGCTTTCACTTAGATTAATTAAAATAAGCTCCCAGCTAAGAGGGAACATAGGAAAGAGAAGAAAGAGCATCACCTATTAGATTATGCAGAATTTTAGGAGATCATGTTTTGCTGTATATTACAACTACAGTAGTCTCAGCAATAATGATGTTGCCTTAACTCTGTGGAAAAATCTGTCCAGCATGAGTAATTTCTCCCTTAAGTGAACAACAAATAAAATGCTGGCTTTGTAAATTTGAGCTTTCAAATGTGCTGAACTTACTGTTTTAGCAAGAAGTAGTTTCCTGATAGAATCCTTCCCCTTACAACATCATTAAAGCCTTCCCGGCGTGTTGCTGCATACAAGGCTTCGGTGGACTTGTCAGCACAGCTGCGATGTCCTACAATTAAAAGTCACTAGTGATTTGAAACTACATCTTAAAACCATTCAAAGTTTCCTCATCAATAAAAAAAAAATTCCCAAGCTGTTCAGCAAACAAGTATATATGAGGTCTATATGCTGCTACTGCACACAGCTGAACACCAGGTATTCATGGGCAAGTAAGCTAAACTATACACATGCGTTTCAACAGCAGCCATCTAAAGTAGCTATATGACAAGAGACATGTTGAATGTTCTTGGGCGAATATTTTTCCATGAAGAGGGATATTTGAGAGGCCTGAAATGCCCCCCCCTCCTCCACACCACACACCAAAAACTTCCAGAAGATTACCTTTTTTAGTGTCACATCGTCCACTGCGCTTGGAGCAGCTGCTTTAGCACCAGTTTTTAGTCCCCACCCCTTTCTCCCACTTTTTCTACCTCACATTTTCTGCTTATCAACATCAGATTGTGAACAAGTTGACATCACATCACAAAAAAGCCAATTAGATTTGGCATTGTTGAAAAACTTCTGGGAGCAAATAAAGCCAATCCAGAGTGAAGGCAGATCTTCCATTATCACACTGTCCTCGTTCAGGAAGGGTGTGTATAATGGGGCTGTGCTTGAGCACATGTCAGGGAAGGAAAGGGAGTACAGCTGCTTTATGGCCATGGCTTGCCCATTACCTAGACTAGGGCAGGGCAACCTATGTTCCTTCAGATGTTGATGCACTACAATTCCCATCATCCTTCACCATTGATCAATATATCATCTACAAATGAGAAAGGACACAATGAAGTGGCTATAGATTTCCACAGGCTTAAATATTTTGCAATATGTTTTGACACAAATGTTTTGAATTAGGACCAAGAGCTTCTCAGCTTTGTTATTTTTTTCCTGATAGAATGCTGGGAAAAGGCACTTGGGAGTCAAGGTGTTGAAGTACAATATTTCAGCTGATCTGGCACTTAAAAAGTACACTGGAAAGTGCAGGAGAGAGTGATACCTAACAGGAGCCATTGTCTTTGAACAGGAAGTGCAGAGGTATTTCAATAACATTGTATTCCTGCATCAGCTGACCTTGAGTACAGACTAACAATTCAGCTGAACAATGCATGTACTTTGTCCTGCAGAGCACACTCTTCACAGGACACAGCTGAGACAACATTTCTCTCATAATAGAAACATACTGGCAGAAATAAAAATAAAGAGACTTCATCCACCAACAGGCCTTACCAATGAGACTTTCCATAGTGCTAAAAAGGCTTTGGCAGAGACATAATCTTTTGGTAATGAAGAAGCACATCAGATATGCTGGTTCAGAGTTAGCACTGTGGCAGGCTGTACATTTCTCCTGTAGAAAAAGGGGGTCAAAGACCAGAATGCTGAAGTATTTTATAGAAAACTGGTTTTACTGCGAGATTTTTTTCAAAAATGCCCAAACTGGTTTTATTGCAGAATATTTTTCAAAGAAGCCCAACGCGTTTCAGCCTGTAATCACAGGCCTTCATCAGGGGATAATAAACTTTTTCAATGGTTAACCGAACAATTTTGGTCCTGTATTGCACTAATAACAATCCTCAAGAGTTTTCTATAAAATACTTCAGCATTCTGGTCTTTGACCCCCTTTTTCTACATATCGAATTGGATGCTCACCACTCTTTATCTGCTGTACATTTCTCCTGACATAATTAATGGAGCTGCATTTACTCAGTTAACTACATACTGTTTTGTTGCATCTCAGATAGTGCATAAGCAGCCCAAGGTTTCTTCGCCTCAAAGAAAGCCTTTGTTTTAAACATACTTGGCTTTGGTTTTTAATGCAGATGGTTTACACTGCAGCTTAGTATAGCTGAAATGTGTCTGGTGTAGGTTAGCAGGGCTCAACCAACTTTGTTTCAGATCATCACTCTTTGAACTGCTTCCCAGTTATAAATAAATAATCCTTGTGTTCACACTGGAACAGGTTATTATTCAGTCTAAAAAAAGGTCGCTTCTGAGAACTGATCTGTTGTTTGCTTCCCTAAATTTATTCTATGGAGACATTGTTTTGTCTGCCAAATTCAGAGGCTAAGAATTTCCATATAATTTGCTGTTCTGCAAATCAAATAATCAGCAAACCCACAATCAGCTCCGTGTTTTGTATCAGTCCCTCCACAGCAGTGAGTATCTTGCTCCCAGAAGTAGGGCACTGTTCATTCACTTCCACAAGAATTAGTCCATCTTTCTTGCTGTTATTTCAAACTTCGGGATTAGGAAATACAGTAGGGCTGGTGCTTGGCTGGGTGGAACCTGTAAACATTCATGTGCAGTAGGCAGCTGCCTGACCTTCCCTGGGGTGGGTCCTAGCCACGAGTCAGCAAATCCCTACCTCTGAAGGTAGAAGTTTCATGATCATCTTTTGGCAGAATGGACAAAGAGAGCAGGGGAAGGAATGGGGAAGGCAAAGGAAGGAAGGAATTATTGTCCTGGGTAAAGTTTTTGCAGGAATATGCACTCCTCTTTTAAAAGGTGCAGCTTGAACCATGAAAACACACTTCCAAATGAAGCATGTTCCAACTGAAAGTATTTTTTTTTTTTAGATGCAGTAAATCAATAGCTAGTCAACACTGGATTGTGGCAAATGTATAATGTGGACCAGCATTGCTCAGTCATATTGTGGGGAGGGTGACCTCTCTCTTTCACACACACACACCCCTCTCTGCCATCTTAGAAACTCCCAGCTGACTTGCACAGTGGCTGTTTCTAGTGGCTGCTGGTCTTCCAGTCCTGTCCATCATCTTATGATTCTGCACATGAAGATGCAGAGCATTATATAGAAACATGGAGGCCAGCCCTGCAGAGGCTTGCAATTGCTATAAGCAACAGAGAAAGGTACAGGAGCAATAGTGATAGGAAGAAGGGAAAAGGAAACCGTTCTTACGTGGCTCATGGGGTGTATATTAAAGAACAAGTATAATTTATAATAATATACCCTAGTTGTCCTGGAATTAACAAGGCTTTTATGACATAAGCTCTAGTGGGAAATGAATTTGTCTAACTTGTATAACATTTGATGGAAAGATGCCTTACCGTACTCCAGGCCATCGAATCGGGCCATGTTTGATGCTACTTCTGCTGCGCACAGCACATGGTAACAGACAATGGAATAACAGGTATGGGGCAGGCTCACGTCAATCACTTTGGCGCCAGCTTTCTCAAAAAGGTTGGCTGCCTTGGACCACACTGCCAGAGTTTCACTAGACAATCCGGGTATATTATATTCCTTGAGAATGGAGAGGGTGAAAATCATACTCCCATATACAAACAATATGTGCATCTTATAGCCCTCTACTGAGCTGGAATGGCAAGAAATATTCAAGCGGCTTGTAGTAAGTTAAACTCCCAAGTGAAAATTAGAGTCTCTCTCTCTCCCCCCCCCAATCTTTGTTTTCTCTTTCTTTTTAAAATTATTAGGGAATGCTTCCTTTGGCAGGCAGCTAGGATGGCATGTGTTTGGCTCTAGTTATAGACTTGGTGCCAAACTTTAGCTTGCTTCAGAGGCCAGCCTGTCTTTCTAAGGTGATTGGGAATGGCTGGAATGAGCTGAGTCACAACACTCTAGCCCAGAAAACCAGAACGATGAGCAAGGATGGAATGACTGACAGGGAGCTCATTGGCAAAAGGAGAGCCAAGACTTTCTGCTAGAATTTTCCACAAGCCCTGACACAGATTGAGGGCTTTACGCCAATACAAATGGTGACTAATAATAGAGGTAGGTTTCAAAACAACATTAAGTATTAAACTAAATTGTCTTCTGTGGTGGACAATTATTACAAATAATTATTACAAATAATTCGGTGATACTTCCGCTTCTATGAATGATTATTGTGAAAATTTCCTTCAAACCAGACCAAAAACTCTCTTATAGCATCTTAAATATAATGCTGAAATTATTTGTTTTAAATAATTGTGAAAAACATTACTATCTATAATTCTAATATTAGATGGTACACAACCAGAGTTATCTTTGTCATTTCAGCCTTTTTCCTTGTTTTACCTAAGCACTTGTTTAACAGAAGGAGCTGTAAGTTTTCCCTATTTGCTGGCAATGAGTTAACAGCAGTCAATACTATGTGAGTAAAGCTGCAATCCTATCCCTACTTACCTCGGAGTAAGCCCTATTGACTTCAATAGGACTTACTTCTGAATAGATATAGTCAGGACTGCATTGTAAGTCAGCACTACCCCCCCTTTATATAACAGCGTAGAGCAGGAATGGGGAACCTCCGGCCTGTGGGCCAAACTTGGTCTACCAGACCTCCCCATTTGGCTCATGAGGCCATTTTTGGAAAGCCACATCCACCCACCCTACATGATGTTAGGTGTTGGGACGGTAAGGGTGGGGCTTCAAAGGAATAATTGGGAGTTTAAAGTGAGCTCCTGACTAGTCCTTTGCTGGAGCAAGGCACACTTCCACCTGCCCATCAGCTGATAGGTGGTGGGAGCATGCCTTGCTCAAGGAGGAGGAAGCTGTTTCCATTCAGTGGAAACTGCTTGTCCTTTACAGCAGAGGTTCAAATAGCAGTGCAGGCCTATTTGAGAGTCCTTTCCAAAACATTCCCATGCTGCTCTATAACCCTTCTGATTTTTATGAGATGGTTTTCAGAGGTTCAAAGAGCAGCATGGGGATGTTTGAAAGCCTTTTGTAAATATCCCCATGCTGCTCCTTAAATCTTAGAAAATCAGAGTTAAATAGCAGCGTGGAGATGTTTACAAAGGGCTGTTTGAAAGCCCTGTGCTGTGCTTTGTAGTCCTAACTATTGGTGCTTCAAAGCGCAGTATCACCTGATGTCACTATGATGTCAGGTGATGGACAGGTGGGCACCCCCACCCACCTGTCAAATTTGGCCTGTCAGAAGTCAAGGCCAGAAAACGTTCCTCACTTCTGGAGTACAGAATTCTTTACAGTCTCTCTCTTTTTTAGTGCACACTTTTGGAGAAAGAAAAAATTGTTAACTATGGGGTTTGGTCCAGATATTTAGAATATGAACTTAGTTCCCTAACAACTTAGGAGTCATCTCTGTTATATTTTTGGCGCCTTCTGAAAACGTTCCTCTTTCAACAAGCCTTTTAAGTTGAGACCTATCCCAGTCTGAGTTTGTGTTGGAATTGCTTTTTAATATGTTTTTTTTAAAACAATATGTTTTTTAACCCTTTTTAAAAGATGTTTTAAAAACTTTTTTTTAAAAATTGTTTTTAAAGTTGTTTTGTTTTGGTGTATTTTAAGGTCTGTTTTTATTATGTTCTGCTGTGTTTTTAGCGCTTGTTTTCTGCCCTGGGCTCCTGCTGGGAGGAAGGGCGGGATATAAATCAAATAATATAAATAAATAAATAAGTAAATAAAATGCCAATGTCCATCTCCCTGGAAATGTCAACGCACATCCACAGAAAGCAGGGTGGGGGGACTGTGTGTGTGTATAAATAAACATTAGTTGACACATGTAAATAACTTCTGAAGGCAAAATCCCTGTTCACAAAGGTATTATTTTTTAAAAGTGGAGCCACAATTGCCCTTGAGAGTGGTGGAATGCAATGATGTATCATTGCCTTCCCACCCTGAGGGAGACAGTATGGCAAAAAAGATGGCTGTCCTCCTGGACCCATAAGGACAGATATCTTTTTTCTCATATAATATCACCTCCTGTGGCCCTCAGGGGCACTTGCAGATCCATTTTCAATGTGTGTGGCAGGGGCCATGCTTTCTAGCTGTTTCAGATGGTAAGTGCCTGTTGAAGAGAAAAATGTGTATAGTCAACATTCGGACTGGAGTTTGGTGAATGTGTAAGTTTTAGTCTGCACATTAGTCCTGGAGTGCATCCCTAACTGCAAGCAAGTGAATATGTCAGCTTTGAAGAATACCTTGAAAACATTAGTTAGATAATTAAATATAAATGATTCTTTCAAAGTATTTTGACAGGCATTTAATAAGTACTTCTTGTTCCGGACATTTCTGACAAACCCCTAAAAGAAAGTTTTCCAAATCTTATATTCATCCTGACTAATGGATGCCGAATAATAAGATATTAAATATTATAGTTCTTAAACACGGATTTTGATAATTCTGCAGACTGAAAATGTCAGTCATGGATAACAGGCAATCAAGAAAAAATATTTTATTTTATTTATTAAATTGATATCCCATCCTTCCTCCCAGGCATTTATTTTGGTGAGTGTTTATTTTTTCCTGCAACTGACCATTTACATACCAGTTACCTTTGGTATCCCTATGCAAACATTCTTCATATCTGTCAAACTGGGTAGCTGAAATGGATGAAAGGAGTCCTGCACTGTGGTTGAATCTTTTGCATCATGGCCACCAAGAACACCTGAAAAAAGCAAAAAGGGTCACGAGCTACAGAAAAGAAAGAATCACTGAACTAAACTAGATTTGAGAATCGTCTAGGGAGATGGGTATAATGATTATACCTAACACAGTGGCTGCATCGTCCACACATCTGGTTAAAATGCCTGGCACGTCCATAGAGTTCACAAGTGGAATGAGACCATGACGGGAAACCAGGCCATACGTTGGTTTCAAACCAACAACTCCACAGTGTGAGGCTGGATTTCTTGTAGATCCTCCTGTATCAGACCCCAGTGCCCTAAGGTTGAAGAACAAATAATGGCAGTCAGGATTCAGGAGCAAACTCCACATCACATCCCAGTTTGCTCTGCTTTTATATCTGTGTAAGAATGTAAGAAGACTCCTGCTGGATCAGACCAAAGACCCATGTAGTCCAGTATCCTGTTCTCACAGTGGCCCACAAGATGCCTATGGGAAGCCCAGAAGCAATCATACATCTCCATTAGACAATCTTGTTTTTACAGAAACAAGATATCACTACCGAGCAATCACTTCTAAACCTTTTCCAATGCAGAGATACATCTGCAATTAATCATAATAAATAAAAATAATAATAAGCACATATGCAATTCATCATAAGTGCTTAGTCTAAGAACAACACACAAATGAGCATTAATGCTGTCCGCCTGTGCCTAGTTTGAACATGGCTCTTTAATCTGTAATATCTGCTTGCCAGAAATAAATTCAACAGTTGCAGTTTTCATGTTATGCACTTTTTCTCTTCATGGATCTACAGTAGATTACTCCCTTCCATGCAGTTAAATAAAAGGTCCCTTTCCAGATCAGGGGCAGAGAATGGTCTGTACATGATATGGTTCAAAGGGATTTGGTCCTCAGAAACACCTTGATGGGAGATCACCTAGGAACCTTATGATGCTCTGAGTTCCTTGGAAAAAGAGTGAGCTGTAAGGATATAATAACAAGACCCAGACAGAATCTTTCCTGACTAAAAAGCTTACTGCTGCAAAAAATTCAGTACAAATATATTAAAATGTTCTAATAAATACTCTGACCTTTAGATTAAAAACATAGTGGTCTTATCCAGTTCAAATTAAACAATTTGAAGGCCTATTGTTTAAAATGGAAAGGTTAATTATATGCTTAGATCTCTATCATGAAGACAAATATTATTATTATTAATATTATTTATTTAATTTGTATCCCACCCTTTCTCCCAGCAGGAGCCCAGGGAGGCAAACAAGGCACTAAAAACACTTTAAAACATCATA
The DNA here is from genome assembly GCF_030035675.1 of Rhineura floridana. Lineage (NCBI taxonomy): Eukaryota > Metazoa > Chordata > Lepidosauria > Squamata > Rhineuridae > Rhineura > Rhineura floridana. The sequence goes on along the minus strand of NC_084483.1, from coordinate 83,804,451 downwards.
AAAATAAATCTTAAAATACATTAAGACAAAATAGCATTAAAACATTTTAAAAAAGGGTTAAAAACATTATTAAAAAACATATTAAATAGGACTTCAAAGCTGGATTATCCCTTAAAGTTTTTCAAAAGTAAGTTTCTTTACAAAAAGTAAAAGAAAAAGAAAGAATGCAGCAATGTCAGCATAGCTAGGTTATGTAGAATAAATCCAGTATCTGAATTATTAGCCCACAGTGATGTGAACACATAAAAAGGTGCCTTGCTGTAAGGGACGAGGTGCTGTAGATTTCATTCAGTCAAAGTTCCTTCTGTTTGTGTTTGTGGTTTAGCTGTTGGAAAAATTGTTGATCCCCCAGAACTTATCAAAGAGAGGAATGTAAGAGGATTTCAGCATCCTCTCTTAGTCCTTATTGCCACAATAACTTCTTTATGAGCAGCACAAAATGCCCACATAGAGAGGACAGAAAATTGTTTAGAATGACATGATTTAAGTCAGCCTTTCGGACATAAAAAAATTAGGGGCTTTCCACCAACCTTGCTAATCTTTTATCAAGTCTTGTCCTACCTATTGAGAATAGTTAATAAATGATCTAATCAGGGACTGTGTTGCTCCTAGGATTTGAACAGCACTTAGTGCCACTAAACAAATGCTACAAAGTTGCATTATGATGCTTTTAATTAAACTATTATTAAAAAGCCTCTTACACACAGCATGTGAAAGACGATATGGCAGCAGCGCTGCCTCCAGAGCTTCCTCCCGTTATCAACCAGCTGGTGTCTTCATTTTGAGCACTGAAGTTTTGCACACACTTTTCTCTGTACTGCCGTGAGTAACTCCAGGGGTTTCTCACAGGTCCAAATGCTCCATCTGTACTTCCAGAGCTAAGATGAAAAAATCATGGGGGAAAAAGACATGGTTTATTAATTCAGCTATATATTTAACAAACTTTTCATTTCTCTTTTCTTGCTCTAAAACAAAAAGGAAAATCAGTTGCCACTCTAAACTCTGCTCTCCAGAAAAATCTGGGAAAATCTGTTTGAAATATTAGACAGCTGCTGCCAGTCAGGACAGGACAGTCTCCCCCAACCTGCTGCCCTCCAGATGTTGTTGGACTCTATCTCCCATCAGCCTCAGCCAGCATAACCTATTGTCAGGAATGATGGGAGTTGTAGTCATCTGGAGGGTACGTGGTTGGGGAAGGCTGGTGTGAACAATATTGAGCTAGATGGACCAAAGGTCTGACTCACTATAAGAGAGCTTTTCCGTGTTCCTATGTCTCTGCAGTCTGAAGGAAATTTCACCCATAAAACATGTGACCTAATTTGTATGGTTGCAAAGATAGGTTTGAAACCGTGTGACCAATGCATGCTTAAAATCTCAGAAGCAAGACGAAGGCTGAGGGCTCTGAGCTTCAGTGTCCAACAATACTCCTGGCTCATCGTCATGGTAAATACTCTTGACTATGTAGTCAAACAAGTGAAGCAACATAGCAGGCATCCAATAGCTTAAAAATATTGAACTCAACTTACCCCATGGCAAATTCATCTAGGTTTGTTTTTCCAACAAGCACGGCTCCTTGATCCAGCAATTTTTGAACTACCGTTGCATTGTAAGGGGGGATATAACCTGAAAAATGAAAATATTGGATTGGCTAAAGACCATAGCTTTCTGTAACTTTATGACATTTTACTGCAGTTGATGGAGTTTGCTTATTTTAGTATGTTTGTATTCCATTCTTCAGCCAAACAGCTCTCAGGAGAATTCACAATGAAATACTTAACAACAATAAAATCCAAGATTTAAACCAATACAACAAATACACATCAAGTAACACATCATTGGCTGGCAGCAGTAGCTGGGAGGAACCAGCCACACATATAAAGTCAGAGCACCCTAGCGAGGGAGCCTGCTCCACGAGCTAGAGGGAGCCCCAGCTGACAAAGCGTCAAGGCCCCAGCTGACAAAGCGTCAAGGCGAGTTCGGCAGCAGGGCGAGGAGGCCAGGGCCCCCCACTCTGCCCGTCTGTTCCCTGACCTCAACTAAACCGCAGTCTCCAACCCATTGACGTAATAAACCTTAAACAAAACTATGCAGGTAAGAAGCCAGCAGGGGTGTGGGGGCTTTCCAGTGTTTTGCACCACCTGCAGCATGTACGACTATCTGCCTGTTGGACAGAAGTCGTGGGTATGCTCTCGGTGCAATGAGCTCCTGGCTGTCCGGGAACGACTTCATTTCCTTGAGGCCAAGGTGGCGGACCTGGAAAAGCTGAGAGAGGCAGAGAGGTGTGTGGAGGAGGCCTTCAGGGACGTTATAGCTGTGTCCCACTCCAACGATGATAGCTCTCCTGCTATCATGGAGAACGATGGTCTCGGGGAAGGAGAGCATCCAGCTGAGGAAGAGGGAAACGATCCCTTAGAAGGGACCCATTCCTTGGGGGATGAGCAGCTATCCTCTCGTGCCGAGGATATATCTCCAGGGGGTGGAGGGATCCTTGTAGTGGGTGATTCGATCATTAGGAACATAGACAGTGGGGTGTGTGATGGGCGTGTAGACCGCAAGGTGTTTTGCCTGCCTGGTGCGAAGGTTGCGGATATCGCCCGTCGTTTAGATAGTTTGGTAGACAGTGCTGGGAAGGAGTCAGTGGTCGTGGTGCACGTTGGCACCAACGACATGGGGAAATGCAGCCGTGAGGTCCTGGAAGCAAAATTTAGGTTGCTAGGTAGGATGCTGAAAGCCAGGACCTCCAAGGTGGCTTTCTCTGAAATGCTACCGGTTCCACGCGCAGGACCAGCCAGACAGGCCCAGCTTTGCAGTCTCAATGCGTGGATGAGAGGATGGTGTCGGGTGGAAGGGTTTGGATTTGTTAGGCACTGGGGAACATTTTGGGACAAGCCGGGCCTGTACAAAAGGGACGGGCTCCACTTGAACCAGAATGGAACCAGACTGCTGGCACTTAAAATTAAAAAGGTGGCAGAGCAGCTTTTAAACTGACTGAGGGGGGAAACCCGACAGGAGCTAAGAAAGGTCCGGTTCGGAATAAACCTCCCCCCTGGGATAAAAACCAAAGAAATGATGAAATTTTAAAAGGGGTAGGCCTAGAAGTAGGCATTGTGAGAGCAGGGGCACAGGATATAAATTCAGAAGAGCAAAATTACCACAGGCCTAACCACAAGTGCCAAAGACACTTGAAGAGAGACACTGCTTACAAGTGCCTGTACGCTAATGCTAGGAGCCTGCGAACCAAGATGGGAGAACTGGAGTGCTTGGTCTTAGAGGAGAGCATTGATATAGTGAGCATAACGGAGACCTGGTGGAATAAAAACGGTTATCCCTGGATATAAACTATATCGGAAGGACAGGGAAGGACGTATTGGTGGCGGAGTCGCTCTATACGTGAAAGAAGGCATTGAATCCAGCAAGCTCGAAACCCCAAAAGAGGCAGACTCCTCCACAGAATCGCTGTGGGTGGTGATACCATGCCCTAGGAGGGACTTAATACTGGGAACGATCTATCGTCCCCCTGATCAAAATGCTCAGGGAGACCTTGAGATGAGATATGAAATTGAGGAAGCATCCAAACTAGGAAATGTGGTAGTAATGGGTGACTTCAACTACCCGGACATAGACTGGCTGCATATGTGTTCCAGTCATGACAAAGAAGCAAAGTTTCTAGATATTCTAAATGACTATTCCCTAGACCAGTTGGTCATGGAACCGACCAGAGGGATGGCAACCCTGGACTTAATCCTCAGTGGGGACCGGGACCTGGTGCGAGATGTAAGTGTTGTTGAACCGATTGGGAGCAGTGACCACAGTGCTATTAAATTAAACATACATGTAACTGGCCAATTGCCAAGAAAATCCAACACGGTCACATTTGACTTCAAAAGAGGAAACTTCACAAAAATGAGGGGATTGGTAAAAAGAAAGCTGAAAAACAAAGTCCAGAGGGTCACATCACTTGAAAATGCTTGGAAGTTGTTTAAAAACACTATATTAGAAGCTCAACTGGAGTGCATACCGCAGATCAGAAAAGGTACCGCCAGGGCCAAGAAGATGCCAGCATGGTTAACGAGCAAAGTCAAGGAAGCTCTTAGAGGCAAAAAGTCTTCCTTCAAAAAATGGAAGTCTTGTCCAAATGAAGAAAATAAAAAAGAACACAAACTCTGGCAAAAGAAATGCAAGAAGACAATAAGGGATGCTAAAAAAGAATTTGAGGAGCACATTGCTAAGAACATAAAAACCAACAACAAAAAATTCTATAAATACATTCAAAGCAGGAGACCATCTAGGGAGACGATTGGACCCTTGGATGATAAGGGAGTCAAAGGTGTACTAAAGAACGATAAGGAGATTGCAGAGAAGCTAAATGAATTCTTTGCATCTGTCTTCACAGTGGAAGATATAGGGCAGATCCCTGAACCTGAACTAACATTTGCAGGAAGGGATTCTGAGGAACTGAGACAAATAGTGGTAACGAGAGAGGAAGTTCTAAGCTTAATGGACAATATAAAAACTGACAAATCACCGGGCCTGGATGGCATCCACCCGAGAGTTCTCAAAGAACTCAAATGTGAAATTGCTGATCTGCTAACTAAAATATGTAACTTGTCCCTTGGGTCCTCCTCCGTGCCTGAGGACTGGATAGTGGCAAATGTAACACCAATATTCAAAAAGGGATCCAGAGGGGATCCCGGAAATTACAGGCCAGTTAGCTTAACTTCTGTCCCTGGAAAACTGGTAGAAAGTATGATTAAAGCTAGATTAACTAAGCACATAGAAGAACAAGCCTTGCTGAAGCAGAGCCAGCATGGCTTCTGCAAGGGAAAGTCCTGTCTCAGTAACCTATTAGAATTCTTTGAGAGTGTCAACAAGCATATAGATAGAGGTGATCCAGTGGACATAGTATACTTAGACTTTCAAAAAGCGTTTGACAAGGTACCTCACCAAAGGCTTCTGAGGAAGCTTAGCAGTCATGGAATAAGAGGAGAGGTCCTCTTGTGGATAAGGAATTGGTTAAGAAGCAGAAAGCAGAGAGTAGGAATCAACGGACAGTTCTCCCAATGGAGGGCTGTAGAAAGTGGAGTCCCTCAAGGATCGGTATTGGGACCTGTACTTTTCAACTTGTTCATTAATGACCTAGAATTAGGAGTGAGCAGTGAAGTGGCCAAGTTTGCTGATGACACTAAATTGTTCAGGGTTGTTAAAACAAAAAGGGATTGCGAAGAGCTCCAAAAAGACCTCTCCAAACTGAGTGAATGGGCAGGAAAATGGCAAATGCAATTCAATATAAACAAGTGTAAAATTATGCATATTGGAGCAAAAAATCTTAATTTCACATATACGCTCATGGGGTCTGAACTGGCGGTGACCGACCAGGAGAGAGACCTCGGGGTTGTAGTGGACAGCACGATGAAAATGTCGACCCAGTGTGCGGCAGCTGTGAAAAAGGCAAATTCCATGCTAGCGATAATTAGGAAAGGTATTGAAAATAAAACAGCCGATATCATAATGCCATTGTATAAATCTATGGTGCGGCCACATTTGGAATACTGTGTACAGTTCTGGTCGCCTCATCTCAAAAGGATATTATAGAGTTGGAAAAGGTTCAGAAGAGGGCAACCAGAATGATCAAGGGGATGGAGCGACTCCCTTACGAGGAAAGGTTGCAGCATTTGGGGCTTTTTAGTTTAGAGAAAAGGCGGGTCAGAGGAGACATGATAGAAGTGTATAAAATTATGCATGGCATTGAGAAAGTGGATAGAGAAAAGTTCTTCTCCCTCTCTCATAATACTAGAACTCGTGGACATTCAAAGAAGCTGAATGTTGGAAGATTCAGGACAGACAAAAGGAAGTACTTCTTTACTCAGCGCATAGTTAAACTATGGAATTTGCTCCCACAAGATGCAGTAATGGCCACCAGCTTGGACGGCTTTAAAAGAAGATTAGACAAATTCATGGAGGACAGGGCTACCAATGGCTACTAGCCATGATGGCTGTGCTCTGCCACCCTAGTCAGAGGCAGCATGCTTCTGAAAACCAGTTGCCGGAAGCCTCAGGAGGGGAGAGTGTTCTTGCACTCGGGTCCTGCTTGCGGGCTTCCCCCAGGCACCTGGGTGGCCACTGTGAGAACGGGATGCTGGACTAGATGGGCCACTGGCCTGATCCAGCAGGCTCTTCTTATGTTCTTATGTTCTTACATCAAAGTCCAGCAAATCAATTATAATAAAAGCAGCAACTCAAATAACACAGATATTTTAAAAGCCTTGGGATAATACAAAGATCTTTACCTGATACCAAACAGACAACCAAGTGAGCCTCTCCAAGATGATTGTTCCATAAACATCCGCCTCCACCAGAAAGGCTCTGGTGACCGTCCACCTCACCTCAGATAGCAGAGATAACCAGAGGAGAGCCTTAGTCAATTATCTAAGCATGTGGGCAGGTTGATATGGGAACAAGCGTTTCTTCAAGTACTCAAGCTGTGTAGGGCTTTAAAGGAAGGTACT